>NW_022104341.1:21287755-21314147 GCF_000313985.2 Echinops telfairi
GTAGAAGACCGCAGCTTCCTCCCGTGGAGCGGCCGATGATTTCAAACCATCAACCTTGTGATTAGGAAAGCGCTTTAACCAGTGTGCCACCAGGGCTATACAGTAGCTGCTTTGAATACTCTTGAAAGATTCTGGAGAGAGCCCGTGTTTTCCGCAGCCAGCGTAGACCTGGCCTTCGTGTCACAGCTTCTCTCTTTAGCATCTAGCCAACGAGATGATCATGATATCTAGAATTCATTGAGGGCTTTGTCTCCATGCACACATTTGAGACCTATTATGGGGATACCTCAAAAATTTAACGGGAAAAGTCCACTGTCTCTTAATTCCACTTCCCCATGAACTTTATTAAGTCCCCTCATATTATTAATTTAAAACTAAAGTTTTAAAAGGAATTCAGTGAGTTCTCTTGGCTACTTACGACGTGCAGGTTCATCTGGCTACACGTGATCCTAACGAACTGCACATAAAGGGATCGAGAAAATGGAGTGCAAGAAGGTCATCTTCCAAGTCTCTTTTCTTTTACTTCACTTTATTATTTTTTTAATAATCATTTTATTAGGGGCTCTTTTAACGCTGTGCTTGGTTTTCTGATTGTCCTTTTGTAAGCTTCTAGAGTATCTTGTTGATAAATGTACAAGAGGGTTCATAGAATTAAATGGACTTTGAGAAACACATTTGTGTACTTTAACAAAATGCAATTGGAAAGTTCTTCTATTAATGTCATCTTTTTACCCAGAACAATCTTATTGGATGCTCTTAAAGATATCATACCATTCTGCAGTTCAACCACATCTAGCAGTATTGTACAATTGCGATGATAAACAGTTTAAAAACATTTTCTTCCTTCTTGAATTCCTCGATCTCAGCTTCCCTTAACCCACCCAATCCAACCCACTCCCCAGATGGCTCTATAGAGTCATCAATGCTGGGTTTTATATAACAAAAAACATATAACAGCAAATCAAGCGGGCTAACTACAATGACTAAATACATCAAAGGTAAACCCTAAAATGAAACGCACACACCCACACAAATATTGAAAACCACATCAGAGGTGAGATCAAGCGACAAAGTTTTAACCATTCAAGTCAGATTGATCATTTTAATCTACTGTGGCCATCCTCCAATATGCTATGTCTAATAATCAGGTTCTTCCCATTCCTCAATGATGGCTAGAAGGAAATCACCAGAGGCTTATTTCAACTGTGTAGAGCTCACAAATATGTTTTGGGCTTCCATTATCATTTTTCTGCATATCAGAATCTCACAACTTAAACTCTGATACTATTCCCTCCTTCGGCTTCAGATTATATCGTTTACAGTCCTTGGGTCACATATGTTGGTGTGCTTCTTCCATGTGGACGTAGGTGACATCTTACTTAGATGGCTGGCTGTGTGAAAACAAGCCTTTAAGACCCCAGACTATTCTATATAATAGCTGCATACTATCTGATTTCTTCACCACACTTTGCTATAGCACTCATAGCCTCTGTGTGTCCTTCATGAGGGTGAGTAATGAGCAGGGGCATGTTGTAAGGACTAATTGTTCTTATAGTGGAGCTAGAATTTAGTGAGAGCCCCAAATCACTCCTGGATCTATGTTTTTTATCTGCTTTTAACTACCCTTATAGAACTTCTTGTTAATTTAAGATAGAGAATCTTATCGATCATCTCCCTACAGCATAAGGATATTCTGTTAATAGTGTATTTGATTAGTCCCTGATACCATTTTCTAAGATATTATTGAGGGAGAGCTATTGGACCAGTATAGACTAATTACATATCACAATACCTGGATTATTCATATGTACAGAATAAATCCTTTTGTGGCTGGGCGCTATTTACACAAACAATGGGAGTTGGTTGTCAGGCAAAATTTACAATGATATTCACTGACAATGTCAATCATAGATAATTCATATCTTGATACAGCAAGTAGGGCATTGATATACTAAGTCAATGCTTGTCAGCCTACCAACAGTTCAATACTCTTGGTATAGCTGTCTTCTGCTTCTTTAAACACCATGAATTTTCAGCCTTAAGTCCTCAGGTTGCACGTGTGTTTGAGGTAAAGTCCAGTTCAACTCATGGAGTTTCCACATTGAATCCCTCTGCTATGGTCTTTGGAGTGTGCTGTGCACCATAAGGATCCAGGATTCAATGCCCCTATGGCACTTGGCCTGGGTCCCCACGCTGTGTACAGAAATTCAGTCAACGTGGCTTCTTAGGTGCATATTGACACCCCTCTCTTAGGGTCCTGGTTAGTCATTTTTTTCTCCACTTGCAGGTTGGTTTTGCCCCTTTTTCTATCAACAGACATGCACTTATCTTCTCCCAGATGTGCGTACTTCCTTTTCCCTCTCCTGCCTTGAAGTTCCCATCAGTGTCCCTCATCACTATAACAAAGATGTCTACCTGTCCGGGGGGACCTCGTCATAAGTTTGCATGGCAGCCACTAAGCCGTCAGCATCGCCTCTCCTTCTGCAACAATTTGATCCCATCTGGAGGGAGGAGCTCTCACCAAAATGACCTTCAAAATATACACCTAGAGAGGTTGATGCATAGTTCACTGGCACCAGTTGGGCTCTCTGCCAGGCAGTTTGGCTGCCCTGGCCAGCAGCCTGCATGCCCTGTAAGCCTGAGCATGTGCCTGTCCTGTTGCTTGTCCCTACAGTAGTGGCCTCAGATCGTAGTTGTCCTTTTGTGATTGACTAACTTCACTCAGCATAAAGTTTTCCACATCCCTCCATGTCAAGAGGTAATTTGTGCTTGCATCGCTGTTTTTAAGGGGTGTGTAGCATTCCATTGTGTGTATATATACCAACATTTTTAATCCACTCTTCTACTGATGGAGATGTAGGCTGTTTCCAACTTCTTGGAGCGCATATATGCCTGTTAGTGATCGGTCTCATTTCTTTGAGGTATATGCCCGGCAATTGTATTGCTGGGTTAAATGGTATTTCTATTGCCATCTCTTTTAGGAATCACTATGTCACTTCCTACAATGGTTGTATGTATGCACAAGCACACCAGCAGTGTATGAGTTCCAATCTCTCCTCCAGCATTTGTGGTTCTTAGTTTTGTTGTTGTTGTTTTCTAATTGGGCTACAGTTGTGGGTGTTAGATGGTATATATCTCATGGTTGACTTAAATTTCCCGGATAGTTAGGAAGGAGAGCGCTTCCTTGTGTGTTTATTAGCCATTCAGATGTCGTCCTTTGTGAACTGTCTCTTCAGATCCTTTGCCCACCTCCTAAGAGGGTTCTTTTTTGTTCTTGTAGGCTTGTAATATTCTGTAGATTTTAGTAATTAGTCCTTTGTCTGTTATGTCACTGCTAAATATCTTTCCCTGATATGTGGGCTCCCATTTTACTCTTTTTATGAAATCTTTCATTGTACACAAGTGTTTTATTATTCATAGGTTGCTATTCATCTATTTTGTCTTCCACAGTGTGTGCCCCTTTGTTATCACTGGTAACCCGTGTATGCCCTGCACTCAGATTTGTCCCAATTTTCTTGTTGATAATCCTGAGAGCTTTGGGTTTTACAGTTAGGTCTTTGATCCATCTTGAGTTCAGTTTGGTGCATAGGGTTTGGTATGATATGGGTCTTATTTCATTCTTCGGCACTACTCTGTCTTCTAACCTTGGTCCAGAATTATAAAAATGTCTCCAATCCAAACCAATCACATTGCCATCAAGTCACTCCCCACACCCTGCAGCCTCTAAGACAGAGTAGAACTGCCCCACACTGTGCCAAGGCTGTGATTTTTACAGACGCAAGGTGCCGCACCTTCTCTCATAGAGTAAGTTCTAACCATCCACCCTTTGACTTGCTGCCAAGTGTTTAACCACTCTCCCACCAGGACTCCTATGCCCCCAACCACCCGTGTATTTTTAAAACTGCATGTGAATGTCTAGAACATTCTGAAAACCTGCCATTGTGTGGATTCTGACACATAGCAACCTTATCCGCCTGTTCCATATGGTTTCTGAGGTTGTCAATCGGTCCAGGAGCCTAGACTCCTCTTCTCCTGTGGATCAGCCCAGCACCTAACCCACTGTGTCACCAGTTCCTTCTAGAACAATACAGAACACAGAAAAATGGCTTTCTCTCAAGTGGGTAAAATCATAAGGAGCCTAGTGGCATACTGGGTAATTCATTGGGCTGCTAACTACAAGGTCCACAGTTCAAACACACCAGCAGCTATTTATATAAAGATGTATAATCTCAGAAACCTTAGAGGTCAGTTCTAGTGGGCCTTATAGGATCTCTCTGAGTGAAAATTCACTCCGAGGCAGCTGGTTCGTTTGGGTAGAATCATGGGACCTCATTTCTTTTCCTGTTCTCTCTACAACTTCATGGTACTTGTCCTCCTTACAGCGTGACTATAAGGCAAGTTTTTCTAGTATTGGTTGGGTGGTACTTTTCTGCCAAAGCTACATTTTGATATGTACCATACTCGGTACACAAGCTAATTACATCCTCCTTTCAAGAAGCAATGATTTCCTTTGCAAAATGTCTTGGCAGAAACCACCACCAAACACTTAACTTCACCTCAGAAATAACTGCCGACTGGGCCATATTGAAGATTCTACACATTGTGCATTAACCAGACTTCAAGTAATGGGAATGGCAGGGAACTCACAAAGTATGAATGAGATTCAACACTTCGGATCACTCCCCATCTCTTCCTCACACCCCCCACAGGTTTTCATCCATATAGCAATAATCTTGGTGGGGAAATTACCACTGCATGTTTTTAAAGACATCAACCACTATCTCTCTGGAAGATATTCTTTGTCTTGGAGGCAGAAAGATAAATGGCTAGTAATATTCTTTCTTATTAACCTGTTTCACAATGCAAAATTATCTCTTTATCAGTGATATGATATGTGTATCATACAAAATTCTACCCTAATGTGAGAAACCCTTAGTGTTTCAAGACAACTAGAGATAAATTGAAGGGAAATATTGCATAAAGTTGATTTATTACCAGGCAACCCTACAATATTTAGACAAGCGATATAAACCTGAGAAGCATCCCATTTGTGACATGGGCCAAGAGAAAGGGAAGAAGTTTCCACCAGAAGTGAATTTTCAGCTTGAGCTATGCCCTCTGGAGAAATGAGATTTGTAATGTAAATGCTAATTGTGCCTCCACCGTGGCAACTTGAACACACTGCTATGAAAGCCCCAAATAACAAGCATCTTTCCACTTCTTCAATTTAGTTTTAATTCTGGCAGAACAGCCTTTCCTACCTCTGTCAACACTCCTCTCTGAACCTGGATTTTCTGGAGCTTATGCGTTTGCAATCAAAGCTCACTCTTTAAGAAGCCTTGGTTTTGTGAAATTTTTAAGAAACCCTGTTTCAGCTAGATGAGCGTAATCCCTCACTGGCATTTTCCATTCACTCTTTCTTTAAGCTCAAGCAATGTAATAGAGATAGAGAGCTGAGCATTCAAACCACTACGCACAAAATAGCTGTTACGAAAATGACGTACTAAGGAAGCACACATCCTATTCCTGGAGCAGCTCGATGCTAGAAGTGGTGTCTGGAGCATCCAAGAAGTTTGAAGCCCAGTTGCACCTCATCCACTATTAGAAATCTGCAGTTTGGAGTACTCTGGCGGTTTACTCTGGCGGCTGCTGTGATGCTTGAAGCGATGTCACTGATATTTCAAACACCAGTAGGTCCACCCACGATTAACAACTTTCAGTGGGGCTTCCCAACTAAAAAGAATTGAAAAGAAAGATCTGGAGATCTATTTTAGAAAATTAGCCAATGGAAATTTATGGCAGTTCACTTGCTTTAGACACATGACCAAAAGAGATCAATTGCTAGAAGAGGGGCATCATGAAAACCAGGAAGAGTAAGGGAAGCCCTTCTTGTGTTGAATTTCCCTAATAGACACAAAGATGAACTAAAATATTGCAAAGATTATGAGAAAGGAGCAGGATTAGATAACATTGCCATGCATTGTACGTAAGCTTGCCATAACCTGATGTTACCTACATACCGATCACACATTTTATCTATCTCTATATCACCTATCAATTTCACTAAAAAATGTCCCTGTTGAAATAGTCAAACATTAATTATGCTAAAACCCAACTTGACTATAATCTTTAATAATCTAAGTGGCAACAAAGGAAATACACATAGAGCTCTTTTGTTGCACACCAAGGTTCAGGTATTTCAAGAGAAAGGCACTTGTGTGATTATTTGAATTGCGAGCTGAGCAGGTCACTTTGTGGAAAGACTGACAAACTATGATTATTTAATCTTTTGTATTCGGTGAACATTTTCTCAAAAACAAATGCAGTGAAATTACCATTTCAAACGAGGACGTTCCGAATCATAAGGCGCCTCTTAGGCAGAGTAGAGCTGCCCCTGTGGGCTTCCAAGACTGTGAAGCTGTTCCGGAATGGAAAGGCTCTTCTCGCCTGCAGAGTGGATGGGGAATGCAGACCTTAGGCTTAGCCGCCCAATATGTCACCAGGAGGTAACTATAGACGTATGTTCTCACTGACGCTTCTCGGATTCCAAGATAAAATAAGAGCATTGTTTTACAGAAGTACTTCCAAGGTTAAATATAAACTTGGTTAAAAGAGTATAAAGACGTCTTTCTTTTTCTTTTCTTTTTAAAATTATTTTTAATTATGTTTGCAGCCTAAGTTTAAAGTTTAGAGATTAAAATATAAAAGACCAGAAGGGTTGTGGGGTAGATGAACCAGTTAGGGTGCAGTGTAGCAGCGATGAAACATACAATTCTCCTCTAGTTCTTTAATGCTTCCTCCCCCCCACTATCATGATCCCAATTCTACCTTACAAATCTAGCCAGACCAGAGGATGTACACTTGTACAGATCAGAGCTGGAAACACAGGGAATCCAGGACAGATGATCCCTTCAGGACCAATGGTGAGAGTGGTGATACCAGGAGGGTGGAGGGAAAGTGGGGTAGAAAGGGGGAACCGATTATAAGGATCTACATATAACCCCCTCCCTGGGGGATGAACACCAGGAAAGTGGGTGAAGGGAGACACTGGACCGTGTAAGACATGACAAAATAATAATAATTCATAAATTATCAAGGGCTTGTGAAAGAGGGGAGCAGGGAAGGAGGGGGGAAAATGAGGAGCTGATACCAAGGGCTCAAGTAGAAAGAAAATATTTTGAAAATGATGATGGCATCAAACGTACAAATGTGCTTGACACAATGGATGGATGTATGGATTGTGATCAGAGTTGTATGAGGCCCCAATAAAATTATTTTAAAATAAATAAATAAAAATACAATAAAATATGAAAAACCTCAAAGTTTCCCTCAAACCTGATCTTAAAATTAGGAAAAAATTGCAGCTTTGACAATTTTGCTTGCACTAACCTTCATCTAATGATTTCTTCTTTTCTTTCTTTTTCTAAATTTTTTATGATTTCCTCATTTCTATCTCACTAACATGGCCATCGCTATATTTCCTATAAGGTATAAAGCCAATTAGAAAAATAATATGTAACATTTCACTACCAGTGATGACATCTGCAACCATGAGCTTTACAATTGCCCCAAACTTCTCAAACTTTCCAAAGTATTTCAAATAAGATTGGCGATAATATCAATCTTTACAATATTTTAAATACCGCATAGCCAAATTTGTCATTTGGATGGCTTGCATAACTCTGTAAAGTTATATTCTCAAATAGACAATGCACAATGTCACAAAAACAATGCAAGAGTAAAATACTCATATAAAAATGAAAAGATTTTAAATGTTAAAACGTAAAAGAGCTCCCTGCCATGCAATCAATTCTGACTTATAGTAATCCTCTATAAGACAAAATAGAATTGCCCCTTTGGGTTTTTAAGACTATAAATCTTTATAGACACACATAGCCTCACCTTTCTCCCTCAGAGTGACTGGTGGGTTCAAACAGAGGGACTTCTTAATGTAATGAGTATGAAAATGCCATTGTTACAGCTTTGGTTTTGAAATTTCAGTAACCTTTAAAAATCAAGTTTGGGTGTAATACTAAAGAAAAATATACATAATGATCTGAAAAGACAACTAAAATGCTTTTATTCCAGTGTGATAAAATAAGTTCTTCAAATGCCTGCACCAAAATAGCATATCCCAACAAGCTGAACACTAAAGCTAACATGAAGGAGAATACAGTTGTCCTCTCTTGTGCTAGAAACTAAATATATTTACAAAAGTGTAAAATAATTCAGCTCTTTTCACTATTTCTAGAGTGTAATCATGTTTTATAACACCTATTAGCAATTTTGTCCTTATAATTTTTAATTAATTAGTAAGCATACACAAGTAATGGAGTTTGTTATTATATATTTTTAATTAGTTGGTGTCCTATACATCTCATTTTAAATGTCTAATAAAATATTATCAATTAATATAACCCTCATGAAATTTTTGGATATTCTCAAAAATTTTTAAATGTCCTAAGAGCAAAAATCTTGAATGTCACTCTTTGGCCATAATATACTGGCTTTTGCATGTTGAATGGCTTATTAGTACGCGAGATTAAACCAATGTGTCATCCTTTAAACCAGAAGTCCTTTAGTTGGGGTTCTCTGTGGATTTTAGGGAGTTGTTTTTCTGGGATCCCAATGAGACATAGGCAGTTTCCTGTGTCAGTGCTCCACGTCATTCCTAGGCTTTCTTCTGATCCCTTCGCCCTTTTTGTTGATTGTTTCTCTTGTTGGTTATAGTCTAAACCGTTGTCTTTGAGCTCACTGATCTGATTCCCCATTTCTTCCATTCTGTTCCTCAGGTCTTCTACTATGTCACCTTATTCTGTTATTTCATTGTTTATATTCTTGGATTCCTCTTGGTTTAAGGATTTTAGTTTTTCAAGTTTTTCCATTGTTCTTGTGAGTGTTCCCTACATCTCTTGAGGGACCCTCAATGTCATAGTTCTCAAATCTGTTTATGGTCGTTCCAGAGTACTTTTTCAGAGTAGTCCATTGGGTTTGGGTGATTTGGGGTTGCTTATGCTTATTTTTCTTGATTTTATGGTGTTTTACAGTTGACTGCTGTTTCTGAAGCATCGTGGTGCAGCTGTTAGTGGTGCATGAGGTGCTGGGTCTTGTAGGGTTGTTTGCTCTATCTAGTGATGTGGGAAAAGGCTAGCAGGAACCAGAAAACAGCTGCTGGCTGCTCACAAAGTTTCTTGTGTTAGGTCACCTCATGGGCATTTATTGCCAAACCTTTGAAAACTCTGGCCCAGCCAAGTTGGCACAAAACTAAACTTCCACATACATTAATGAGACTAAAACAAGTGTGTTATTGAAACATCTCATCTACAATGGCTCACTGCTCACAGAAGCATAATCAAACATGTTTTGTTTGGGATAAACACATGTCTCTATGAACTCAAGCACTAGTATCAATACTTTTTGACTCACCATCTTATGATTAATATAAGCAATACCAGTGTTTATCTTAGAGCATTAATATAACATTAAATGAGGTATTCCATGTAAAATACTTAAAAAGTACTGTTGATTAAAAAAAAAAAAGTACTGTTTAAACATCCATTGTTAATGCTGTTGTTTGTCATAAAGGTGATTTGGTTCATAGCTACCCAATGGAACAGAGTCGAACTCTCCTATAGCCTTTTTTAGGCTTTAATTTTAATGGAAGAAGGTCACCAAATCTGTCTTCTGTGGAGGTTTTGGATGATTTCAAGCTACTATATTTTCGATGATCAGCTTACTCGTTAACCAATGTGCCATTGTGCCACCACAGGTCCTGGGCCCAGTGCTAGGATTCTGTGTAAGTGAAGAAGAGGAAGTAGTGCATATCTGACTACATGTAAGGAAGTGGGGCATCATTTGATTGAGTGCATTTTATTCTAATAACATTTTAATTATCATTAACATTTTTACACTTGTTGGAGGGTAAATTTACAGAACTCAATATCAAGGTAAGAATCAAGGGATCATCAGCTTCCTATTTTATACTCAGTTAATCTCTGATAACTCTTCTCTTCCAGTGACACACTGTAACAGGGTACAGCATTGTGCAGTGTTAAATGTTATGCACAAATAGGTACCTAATGGTGGGTTTAAGGATGTTGCAGCAGTCCAAGTTCTTTCATTTTCCTGATTATAACTGCATTTGCATAATGTATGAATTCAAACATTATTGCTGTTAAATAATGCATAAATATTCTCCCATGCCGAAATATGTCTATTTCCTCTTCATGAATTCTGTTGAGTGTATCATTGGGTGTTGTTCGATTTAAAGTGTACTTAGAGATCTGCACACATCAGAAGTATGACTGGGGGAAATGTCATAGGCAGAAAAATGAACGTACTCAGAACTTTAAATGGAGTATACATTATTAAATGGGCCAGGTTTTCCCTCTTCAGGGTGCGTTAGCTTCAAAATCCAATGCTTAGTAGAAATGGCAAGTACTTTCATGATCACCTGATAATCAGAGGGATTTGCATGTCTAATAAGACTTTGCTGGAAGGTTTCAGACAGGAAACCTTTCGTATTTTGTTTTGCTTTGCTTCTTTCCTTTCTTTCTTTTTACATTTTTTTAAAACTAAATATAAACAAGAGCATGATCATACACTTTGGAGGTTTTCTTGCATCCTAGGAAATACTATCTAAATTATTAGCCGCAAGGATAATTGGTATGAATTCCCACTTCAACTTTACAGCTGTAAATATTCCATTTAATTCGCTCTCAATGATTCTCTTATGGAAACCACAGCTGCTTCTTTGTTTTATAAAATATATGTTTAAAACAAAATATGAGTGTTTATTTCAAACAGTATTGTCTCCCCTTTTTTTCTCTCTTAAACGACTTGCCGTTTAAGTTCCCATTCACTTGTAAACGAGAGATCACCTAGGACCTCATTTAGAATTTGATATAGTAGATTCTCTCGTCTCAGTCTATTCACTGCTGATGCAAAATAATCAAGTGACCAAAACAGGCCACATTTTAAAGATTGTATTTTATTTTATGATTTGCCATTATGATGCCAAAAGATGTCTATCCTCGTGTTATGATGGATATAATGTTCCCCACACACATGCAATCACATACACATATGAAGAGAGCCTCTTTACTCTGTCAGATGGATTTTCTGTCACTTTCCTATTCTCGTCTGTACTTAATAGTGCTGATAAAATGATGTGGTGCATTCAAATGTCTAATAAAAGAATGTGTCTTCAAAGAAGGTGTTTTTAATTTTCAGTATTTATTTATGAGCAAAAGATAGCTCTGAACTGCATCACATAGACTTCAGGCTTTAAGACGAGATTTTTTTAAAATTTTTATTTGACAATTGAACACATCTGTGTAATAAACAAATCAAGAAGATCTGTGACACTGCAAGTCAGGTTCACATGTGGAACTCCCGAACTAATATTTACTAAAGGAATCCATTTCATACACAGCAAAAAAAAACATTCATTTTCTTCTGCTCTCTGATAGACTGTAGCCAATGCAACCACGAAAACAGGAGCTGGAGGAGCGGCACGCCCAGTGCCGGGTGTTTCGGACAGCGAGACTGCAAATGTTCCGCACAAAAACTTGAACCAGATTTGGTTCTTTTTCAGCTTTTTTCATGAGAAATTCTAAAGCCGCATAGAGCAATTGATTTAAAAAAGAAAAGAGAAATCAATAGAAAGCCAACTACTAGGTTTGAAGGTCCTAGGAGCCCCTCCATTGGAGGGAGCAGGGCTACAGTGAGAGAGTTTCGTGACCTGACTCCTTTCTCTTGCAGGTTTTGCTTCTAGAATAGGTTACCCACTTAAATCTTAGGAAGTTTAGGAAGCTGCCTAAAGCCATTTGTCCAAACACTGTATTGTCTTTCCTGAAAAGGAAAGAAAGTTTATAAGTACTTCAACTGAAATTCTGTATTTTTAAAGTGAATAGCTATCCCTTTTCCTCAATATTAAAGCCAGGAATGAAAAATATGAAGTGCACACAACAGAAAAAATATTTAAGAAGCTTCCTAAATTAAAGTAATGACACTTTGAGCTAAATCCAGCACAGAAGTACAACTACCAGAGGTGTTCCAACCTTGACCTTAGAAAGGTTGTAAACTCCCTCTTAATCCCAGGGGAACAGCAGACACGCCAGCCCCGCAAATCCACCTGACAACCCCCCAGTCTCACTTTGTCAAAATAATTATCCTTTGATCAATTATTAAAACTGGACTCAACAAACTAAATAGCATGGGATTTTTTATATCATGCATTATTTTATTGAAGCATATCAAACAGTATAAATAAAAATGCAAAAGATCTCAGAATGGTATGGCAACACTGGAAATTTTAATTTTTTTTTTTTTACAAATCTTATATATTAAGTATTTCCAGGACCATTTGACTCTTTTTTCTTCTGTTAGACTCGTTCCTCACATTTGCTCAGTTTTCTGCCTTTGCCTTTCCCTTTGCTAGTCTATCAACCCAAAGAGCTCATTACAGCTCAGTACAGTCAACCTTTGCAAGACCCCAAACTTCCCTAAGGTGCTAGAAAACTAAAGAGTGGGCTATTTTTCTGGCAAAATTCCCTCTGTGAGGTTTGAATAATATGCTAGGTTCTAATGTAGTTCCAGTTTCCTGGACTGGTACCCCTGACCCAAGATCTGGGCTCTCTCATGATACCGATACTCACCCAGTATCATCTTTCTGTTCCCACCGTAGGTCCCTTCCCCAATTCCTGCTTATTTAGATATTTTCTCTAAGGGTGAGAGAAAGGAGTGTTTAATCAGAAAATGTATCAACTAATTGGTGAAGCGTATTATAAGAATCCCCCTAATTACTCGGTGGTGTCAAGGAAAAGGGCCTATCAAGAGAGGATCGGCATTACAACCGTGACAGCAGAAAGCCACATTCGGAAGTGCCCCTCCCCTGGGCCTTAGCTTTGATTTCTGCCTTTAATACTGATAAGAAGTGACAGTAGTTGGATAAAACAATCAAAACTAGAGTTGAAGAGCTTATAAACCTTCTGACACATCAATAAACCAAAAGCCAATATGAAACTAGCAACATGGCTTTATTTGAGCTCCGGCTAGCCACACACCACGGACATGACATCATTTGCAGAGCTCTGAGCTATCTCCTTGATATAACATTTTACTAACACTCATTTCACATCTTTTAAATAAGAAAGAAATGCTAAATCCTACCAAGAGAAATAAAATCTTTTATAATCTTTTAGACAGTTGTTGTCATCCCTCAGGAGAGCTTTATGCCTGCTGCTAAATGTCTACAAATCAATATTTAATATTTTGAAACATGAAGTCTTAATTATCCATCTCCCCTTTAAGCGTGAAACCCACACTGAGTGAAAATAAAACCAGTTGTTGGCTGATGGATTGATTGCCACTTATTAGCACTTTTTTGATCTGCAGGTCAGATTTCAGGGCTTCATTCCGAACATGTTCATGCTTCGGTGTATGAATGAGTACAGCAGAATATGTTAACTCAGGGATGTGTGAAGACCTCTTTCACTTGAGTTCAATGGACTAACACTGAGGAGTTAAGAAAGAAGGAATAACAGAAAGATGGAAGACAGACAAAAAAGTGAGAGAGACAGAAGATAGGAAGGAAGAAATGGAGAGGAAGAAAGAAGAGGGGGAGGGAGGGATAAAAGAAAGCAGGAGGGAGAAAGGAAAGCTGGGAAGGAAAGAGGAGGTAGGGAGGTAGGCAGGCAGGCAGGAAGGAAGAAAATAAATGAGAAAGGGAAGGAGAAAGGAAACAGGAATTCCTACACAGGAAATGGAAAGTCCAACTTTTCTCTGCCAGTGATTTGTGGGAAAGGGAAAAGAGATGAAAACAACAAAAACACCCCAAGAGATCATATGGATTGCTTCTCACCTTCGTGTTTCGACAGAAACTTAAAGGGGTGGGGAATGGCAGTAATGTGTAGGTAGACTTGAGGAAGCCCAAGGAAGTCATATGGGAGAGAAGTGGGTTATTAGCATGTTTCCTAGGCATGGCATGGAAAGACTGCCAACATCCACATACTGTGTTCCATGTGAGCAACTGAGCAATCCTGGTCTTAGGAAGCAGTTGATGAGGTAAAAACTGTGCCTTGCTGCAGAAAACCTAAGTGCAGCATCCAGGGGGTCCCGTGTGTTCCAGAAATCAGGCCTGGAGTTGATAGTAGGGCCAGTGGACAAGCATAGGGCTAAGGTCAGGATAAAGAACTAAAGAAATTACTTGAACATAGATGCTTGGGATACATCTTGTCAGTCATTCCAAAAAATCAGAAGCAGTACTTGTCATGCCTTATTAGCAAGATCAGCCAATATCTAAAAGCTGTGGTTGCTGTTAAATAAATGTCTTCAAGTCATTTCCAAATCATGTCATCCCATGTACAACAGAAGGAAACCCTGGATGGAACAACAACAACAATAACATGTGATTTCTCAGCCTCTCAAACAAGTCTTTTAAAGATTGGTGCCTTTTAGGAAAAGAGCAATAAAAAACAACACAAATCTCAAGACTAGGGATTTGCCCAGAACACTGAGTTATCCAAAAGAGACATTCTTAATTGCTCTAATAGGAAACTGGAAATTCTGAAGGGACTCTTTGGTCACCCCATAGAAATCAGACTAGAACTGTAGTCCCTGAAGTCTTGAATGGCTGTATTTCCAGAAGTAAGTCACCAGACATTTATTCCAAAACACCTATGTGTGGACTCAAACCTTCCACTTATGCTGTCTGCGCCACACAGGGACTCAACTTCACTCACAAAGACTGTTAAAATAAGATGAAATTGAGATATTGATTGGTAGGCTGGGTTGTCAAAAGAAACAAACCAGTGATATTCATCTATATACAAGAAAGAACTTTATAGCAAGAAGCAACTTTATATCAAGAAGGGACTCTAGTCCAACCCAACTCAAGTCCATAGGTTCAAAGTCCAAGTCCTCTTAGACTTACGTAGCTTCAAGCTTCAAGCCCATGATTCAGAAAGGTGAAGACAGGCAAGTCACGTGGATCCAAGATTCATGCTACACCAATATTTATTAAATATTATGTCACCCCCAGTTTAGATCTGTATAATTAATACCGATGGATCCCTGGTGGCAATGTAGGGTGTGTTTGGCTGCTAGCTGCATGGTCAGTGGTTCAGATCCATCCATCTCTCCACTAGAAAAAGATGAGGTTGTCTGCTCCTGTAAAGATTTACACACTTGAAAACACGATATAAATCTTGGAGTCTGAATCAACTGAATCCATGGCAGTGGATTTGGTTTGAGGTTCCATAGCAACTTTATCCACAACAGAGTGAACACTGCCGGGTCCTGAGCCAAGCTCCCAATTGTTCTTATGCTTGAGTCCATAGGTAGCATAGCAATCCCAACTCTGAGTAACATTTTACCTGTTAACTTAGTCTGTTACTCTGGGTAGACTAGAGAAACAAATTAATAGACACTCATATGTGTATATGAAAGACCTCTACATACAAGAGAAATTGAATATTAAGAAAGCATCCCGGCCCAGTCCAGTTCAAGTCCATAAGTTCTATATTAGCCCATATGTCTGATACAATCTATAAATTTCTCTTCAGACTCACACGACACATGCAATGATGCTGAGTGCAGGAAGATCTTAAGCCAGTGTGTGGAAAATCTTGTCAACCCCGTGGCAGTGGAAGCATCTTAATGCAGGCAGGGGTCTCCACATGGCTCCTTCAGCTCTAGTGCTCTAGCATAGCTCCATGTGTCTTCTCAAAAGGACTGTTTTGCAGGGAGTGTGTGTGTGTCCCATCTCCAGCGAGCTATTTATTTCCTTAGCGCGTTCAAATGAGGTAATCAAGCTACGACCTAATTGACAGGCTAGACTCCACCCCTCCACTCTTAAGTCTCAAATTGACAACAGATTTATAACTACCACAGACCACCCCCTTATCAATTTGACACTTTCACACAATTCTTCAACCATATATAATTTTCAAACAAACAATAATAAAATCATATCTGTACCTAACAGGATAATACTAAAATGCATACAATTCAAAATGTGCCACCCTTATTTAAACAAAACAGTCTATATAAGTCAGCGATTCTCAACCTCTGGGTCTCAACCCCTTTGGAAGTGGAACAACCCATTCACAGTGGTCGCCCAATTCATAATAGTAGCAAAATTACAGTTATGAAGTAACAACAAAATAATTTTATGTTTGGGGGGGTCACCACAACATAAGGAAGTGTATTAGATGGTCACGGCATTAGGAAGGTTGAAAACCACTGCTATAAGTGAACAAAACAAAAATATCCTATGCTTAACAATTGTAGTTAAGTAACACCTACACCTTAATCCTACAATTCTATCAGATATATACCCCTAGCTATGAAAGTTTCTAAGCCAGCCACTTTATGCCTTTATTCTCCTATTTTGGGTATCCAAGTTCTATACTGCCCACTTACATAAACCCAGTGCTCTGAGAAGACAAGCATAATCATTGACATGAAGAATCTTCGTTCCAGTCGGGACCTTGTGAAATCCTAATCCATATGCAAAGTCAAATCATGACAGGCATCCGTAAAGTCAGCACAAGATGCACCAGTTCACAGGCTCAAAAATCTTCTCTTCATCTGGTCAGGTTCTGGTCAACTTTATGTGGGCTGCCTCACTTACCCTCACCAGGGTGCTCATTGGTCACCTTGCCTTTAGACCATGGACCAATCACAAATTCTTTACAACTCTAGACCCCTTGTGCTAGGTCATGAACTTCAGACCAGTCAACCCACTCTCGTCTTCTCTAGTCCCTGTGAACCAGGTCCACAGGTTTCAGTGGCCAGACTCGACCCATCTTTTTATTGCTACATTTATCCCACTTCCACTCAACAAGTGGATCCAGGTGGTCACCTAGCAAACATATCAGCCTATCCATATATTCCCTTTAAGCTTCAGTCCTAGAGAAGAGTTTCCTGCATCGTTTCAGATTTTTTCCAGCTTCTGACAAAAACCACTAGATCAAAATTCAAAAATCCAAAGTGTTCCTTTTTTCTTCAGTCTGCCAACAATCCCCTAAGCAGGTTTCTTGAAATGCAAATATCCTGAGTACTCCAAAGCACTGGGTGGAGCTTATCTTTCCAGAGCCTTTTTTGAAGGCGTATCCTAACCCATTTAAAGATTCAAATTTTAATGGCTCAAAGTAAGTGGGCTTACAAGCTCTCTATTTTCATACTTCCCAATAATCATTTCTATCAATCATTATTTCAATAACAATATGCAGCAGTCAGTATAAACAAAGTAGAATCTGATCATAAGCTCAATTCTTAAAACAGTAAAATTCAATTCTTATCTATTTTATCTTAATCCTTATCTAAACTATTCTACTAATACAAAATATGGGATTAGGCCTCAGACAGCATCAAACCAGAGCCAGGTTTCTGTCAGCCATTTTGACTGACTGTCAACCATTTTCTCTAAGCAGATCTGAGAAAGTCAAGGGGAGATTTTGTCCCTTGAGCTCAAAATATACATTAATCACATTCATTTTCGCCATTTCACACAGGAGTAACCAAAGACTGCAACCAAACAAAATAATCAAAACTTTAACTTCCCATATTCTTTCCAGAAAGCAACACATTAAACTACATGGGCATATCTGACCTCTGGCTAGCCAAAGAAGAAACACTACCATGAGGCAAAAGTCAAACAAACATCTACTCTCCATCTTTATGATTTGTTTCTCTAGTACCCCACTCCTGATACCATAATGTATTAGTCTGGGTAGATTAGAGAAACAAATTCATAGATGCTCATATGTGTATAAGAAAGAGCTTTATACACAAGAGCGATTGAATATTGAGAAAACATCCCAACCCAGTCCAGAACACCTAGCTTATATTATCTCCAACAATTCCAAATCAAGAAAGATCAGCTACTATTATGCAGGTCCTATTATTGCCTCCATGACACTGTCCTCCTACTTGGCTCACCTGTTTGTCAATCTAGTTGACCTGCTCCTCCCATCGGCTTGTTCATCTGTATACCCTTCCATGCCCCAATCAAGTCGTCCTTGATTAATGTCTCCTAAAAATACTTTATTTTATAGTATCTGGACACAAATGGCATAAACTGTACTTTCCTACATGCTAGTACCTCACAATTTAATATTTATTTGATCAATGTATGATACACATGTAACACTAATATGAGGCATGCTGTGGCAGTTACATAACTTTATGTCAACTTGATAAATAGGTTGTAGGGGTGGAGTCTAGCCTGTCAGTCAGGTCACAACCTGATTGATGCCTCCTTGTGGGCATGGCCTTCTCATGAGGCTTCTGGAGGTTTTCCTCTCTTCCTCAATGAAGGAGGGATACACTCTCTGCTTCACCTTCTTGTTGACAAGGCACATGGAGCCTCAACTGCCATTGGACCCATAGGACTTTCCACCCACAGGCCTGTGATCTTCCTGCATTTGGCATCATTGCACGTGCTGTGTGAGTCTGAATTGGAATTCATGGGCTAATATGTAACTTAAGGGCTAGTATCGAACTTATGAACTTGATCTGGACTGGGCTGGCATGTTTTATTGATGCATTATTACTTCTTGATATAAGGTTCTCTCTAACAAATATATGAGTGTCTCTGGTATTTTTCTCTAGTCAACCCAGGCTAACACACATGTTAGTAAAATAATTCTATAAATATGCAAATACAGATACATACACACACACACACACACACACACACACACACACACACACACAGCACTAGGGCTTAAACTCTGAACACAAGGTTTGCCGAAGGGTAAGGCTTACAGTGGGAACCCTAAATACTATTTGAGCCACTACAATGGGACATGGAAGGGCAGAGAGATTAGAGGAGCAGGGCAACTCGAATGACAGCTTGGGTCAAGTCTTGGTGGTATAGTTAGTGGGTTACACATCGGATTGCTAACCATAAGGTAAGCAGTTCAAAACACCAACCACTCCACAGAAGATGAGGCTTTTATTCTACCCTATCGGCTCTCTAAGCACAGGAATCAACCTGATGGCAGTGACTTTAAAATAATTTCAGCCTGCATTGAGTTCTTTCTGACCACTGACCAGTCATGAATGTCAAATGTTTTGCCCCCTAGTAGAGTGTGTTTAAAACTGTATTGAGAAAAGAGAGGAAGCCAAAATGACAACCAGATAAGTAGCACACGCCAGAAGCTCCATAGAGATCAGTGAGTAGAGAGAGTTGGGGGCCTAGTCGGGGTATCAAGGCTGTCGGAAGATTCCCCAAGACAACTCAGAGCACTCTGAACCAAAAGCTGACTGCAACCTCATTGCCTGCATTTCCTGCAGACTCCCGTGGGCTCAGGCCCACCAGCTACATATTCTGCGGTGCTCAGGGTGCCTGCTTTGCCTCAACCAGCACCACGGTCAGCCAAGTCCAGCCTCAGTGCTCCTCTCAGACCCGCCTGCCAGCCTCCCACATCCAAAAGGCTTGCGCCCGGTGCCAGAGGGTAGCCAGGTATATGGCAAAGGCGTCTGCCCTACCTCAGTGCTCTGCGCAGACTCTGCAGTCAGACCCCACTACCACCCAGAGGTTCCTGCCCCATCTTAGTGCTCCCCACAGAACTTGTGCAGCTGCGAAGTAGGAGGTAGGGACCCAAACCTTCAGGGCATTCCTACTGCATTCTCCCTACGCAATCCTCCACCCACTCTGTCCTCAAAGTAGTGGATCTGCATGCTAACAGAAGTAGTGGACCCTCCTTCCCACCTGCCTACCTGTGGGAAGTGCCCCCAGCCAGGAACAGATCACTCAATCCCCAACCCATCCCTGAACTACACTCTCCTGTGCTTGGACCAACACTTGCCATCAGACCACAGCATGCACAGCTGCAAACAACCCCTATGGAGACCTGAGGGTGGCTGGAGCACAAAGCATAGACCAAGGACAAAGGTGAAACACAACCCCTCAAGGCAGTTGGCTATAGGAAGCCTACAGAAACACCAACACCAACCTCCCAAAGAGGGATCCCAGGGTTCTGAGACACCCAGGAAAATGGCACCTAGTTCCATTAAATTAACATAAAAACAGCAAGCTGCTTCCACAGTTTCAACAAAAAAGGAGAAACAAAACCCAAAGCCAGAGAATGACTTGGCCCTAACAGCAGTCATAGAAAAGGCAGATGTTGACCTCCCATAGAAATAAATCTTCAGAATATTGATTAGAGCCATACAGGACATGAGGGTAGCATTACAGAAAAAGGATGAAACGATAGAGGATATAAAGGTCATGCACCAAAGGGAAATACAAAAGCTAAGGGGCAAGATAACAAAAACTAATAGCAAACTTATGGACTTTGCCCAGTAAATAGAGGAGGCAGAGAAACGAACCAGTAACCCAGAGGACTTGCAAACAGAAATTAATAAATGTGGGGAAAAGTCTAACAAGTCCATCAGAGAAGCTGAGAAAACCTCAGAGCTTTATCTGATGCTATGAGCAGGAACAACATCAGAATTATTGGATTACTGGAGGAATACACAAGGAAATCAATGTCAAAATAGTGATGGAATTCTTGGAAGAAAACTTCCCTAGCTCAATGAATGAAAAACAGGCTACCATCCAGGAGGCTGAAAGAACACCAGCTAGACTGAATCCCAAAAAGAAGTCACCAAGGCATATAGCTGTTAAACTATCCAACTTTGAGGAAGTGGAGAAAATTATGAGAGCATCTAAGGAAAAACAGGCAGTCACATATAAAGTTAAGAATATGATCAGACTTATCAGCAGACACTATGAAGAAGAGAGAGTGGAGCAACATACTCTGAAAGTTTCAGGAAAATAGCACAAACCTAAGAAATTCTATCCAGCCAAATTATCTATCAAGGTTAATGGAGAAGTGAGAGTCTTTTCTGAGAAGGAAAAACTCAGAGAATATGCTAAAAGGAATCCAGCACTACAAAAGACCCTTGCTTACCCAGTATGGGCAAAAGAACAAGACTCACCAAGCACATATAAGAGACCACCACATAGAACAACTCCACCCAGAGACCAAAAAGTGAAAACAGCCTCCAAGATAACATTGGCTCAACAATGGAAAGAAGGCAAGAATGAACCACAAATACACATATGCACAATCCACGAAAAAGAAATGGAGGTAGGAAGTCACTCAATACCAGAGGGATAAAATGACATCACATTGTCCACAGATAGATCCAATAACCCTGAATATCAATGGAATGAATTCAGGCCTTAAGAGACAGAGATGAACAGATTGGCTGAGAAAACACAACCCCTTGATCTGCTGCCTACAGGGGACACATCTCAAGATTACAGACAAAAATAGCCTGAGAATCAAAGGCTGGATAAAAACATACCAAGCAAATAGCGGTTCAAAAAAAGCAGGAGTTGCGATACTAATCTCGGGTAAAATTGATCTCAAAGTGCAAACCATAAAAAGATGAGGGACATTATATGATCCTCAAGGCAACTGTAGCCAAGAACCATTAAGCATTCTAAACATTTACTCACCAAATAAGCGATTACTGGAATCAAATGCTCCTAAAGATAAAAAAAAAAAGAAATCACAGCCTCAACAATTATAGTAGGTGACTTTAATATACTGCTTTCTGAGAAAGATATATCACAGGGAAAGAAACTCAATAAGGAGGCTAAAGATCTAAACACTACAATTAGACGATTTGACATGATAGATATTTACAGTTCTCCACCAAAATACAAAATAATTCACATTCTTTTCAAGCTCACATGGCACATATTTGAAGATAGACCACATGTTAGAACTTAAGTTGAATCTGCATAAATTTAAGCACATTGATATCAAACAGACCTCTATCTCTGACAACTGTGCCATAAGGCTCGAAATCAACAAGAGGAAGACAAAGAAAACAAGAGCAAATATTGGAGGATGAATAACTCTCTATTGCAAAAGGAGTGTGTACTGGCCCAGATCATAGAGGAAATTTCTAGAAACCAATGAGAATGAGCACACTTATGGGACACAGCAAACTTATAGAACACAGCAGTCATCAGAGAAAGTTTCATAGCAATACATGCACACATGTAAAATGAATAGATACTAATGATTGATATGCTGGCACAAAATTTACAGCAATAGAGCAGAGTCAACAAGACAATCCATTAATAGCAAAAGAAAAGAAATAAAAATTAGGGCTGAAATTCAGGAGAGGGAAAATAAGAAAACTGTGGAAAAAATTAATGCTGCTTAAAGTTGGTTCTTCCAAAGGATAAATAGAATCAACAAACCACTGGCAAGTCTTTCCAAAGAATTGAAGGAACAAATTTCAATAGCAAGGATGCGGAATGCAGAGGGACATTACAACAAAGGATAATTACACAGGACTATGAAGGACTGTACTCCAACGAGTTTAACAACTTGGAATACAATGGATAAATTCTACAAAAACAATGCCTCCCAAGACTATCCCAGATGGACATCAAGAATCTCAACAGACCCATAACAATAGAAGAAATTGACAAGGCTATCAAGGGATTACCAACAAAAAAAATCCCATGGACCAGATGGCTTTACAGGAGAATGCTACCATGCATTCAGGGAAGAACTGACATCAATCCTACACAAACTCTTCCAGAACATTGAAAAAGATGGCAAACTCCCAAACATTTTCTATGAAGCTAGTATAACTCTGATACCCAAACCGGGCAAGGATCCCACAAAAATTAAGAGCTACAGGCCAATTTCTGTAATGAACATCAATGCAAAAATCTCCTTAACAAAATACTAGCCAATAGAATACAAAAGTTTATAAAACAAGTAATTCACCCTGATCAAGTGAAATTCATACCAGGATGGCAGGGTTGTTTTAACATACAAAAGAATATTAGTATTATTTGCCACATGGAAATGAACAATTATAAGAATGACATGATAATATCAATAGATGCAGAAAAAACATTCAAAATATCCAACAACCATTCCTGTTTAAGACACTCAAGAAGATAGGAATGGAAGAAAAATTCCTCAATATAATACAAGCTATATATGAAAGGCCAACAGCCAATGTGGTAATCAATGGAGAAAAGACAAGATCAATCCTTCTGAAAAAGGTGACCAGACAAGGATGTCCCTTTTCCCCACTCCTATTTAACATGATACTGGAGGTCCTAGCTAACAATATAAGGCAAATAAAAGACATCAAAGATATTCATCTGGAGAAGGAATAGGTGAAACTATTGTTATTCACAGATTATATGATTTTATATATGGAAAATTCCAAAAGCTCCAACAGAGTACTGGAAGCAATAGAGGAATATGGCAGAGTGTCAGGTTATAAGATCAATAAACAGAAGTCTATCGGACTACTTTACACATCGGACAAGGCCACAGAAGAGGGGATCAAAAAGGTGGTACCCTTCACAATAGCCAAGCACAAATTGAAATATCTAGGGATATACCTGACTAAAAAACAAAAGATCTCTACAAGGAAAACAACAGAACACTATTAAAAGAAACCAAGGGTGACCTCAACAAATGGAAGAATATCTGATGCTCGTGGATCAGAAGACTCACTATAGTAAAGATGTCAGTTCTTCCCAAGACACTATATAAGTTCAATGCTATCCCGATCCAAATACCATCATCTTTCCTCAAAGAATTGAAAAAACTGATTACCAACTTCATATGAAGATGGAAGAAACCCAGAATTAGCAGAGAACTCCTCAAGAAGAAGACAAAATTGGAGAGCTTGCTTTACCCGACTTTAGTACCTACTATACAGCCACAGTGGTCAAAACAGTGTGGTATTGGTATAATGACAGATATTCAGACCAATGGAAAAGGATTTAAAACTCCGAAATAAAATCATCAGCATACAGATAACTGATCTTCCATAAGGGCCCAAATAATATCAAATGGGAAGTAAATGTCCTCTCCATATGTGGTGCTGGGAAAAAAAAATGGATATATAGCTGCAGAAAAATGAAGCAAGATCTTTACCTTACTCCATGCACAAGAATAAACTCAAGGTGGATCACAGACCTAGAGATAAAACCTCAAACTATTAGGATTATCAAAGAGGGAATTGGAACAAATCTGAGAACTTTGACTCAGGGAATACATAGGCTACCAGAAATATGGAAGGACACAAATACAGAGGAGGCACAAATTGACAACTGGAATGTACTAAAGAGAAAACACTTGTTTACATCGAAAGAATTTGCCTAGAGAGTAGTAATAAGAGAGACCCCAGAATGGGGAAACATCTTTAGCAATGACACATCAGACAAAGGCCTTATTACTAAAATCTACAATACTCTGCTAAACTACAACAAGAAAAAAACCAATTGTCCATTGAGGAGGTGAGCAAAGCACCTGAACAGAAGTTTCTCAAGGGCAGAAATCCAAATGGCCAATAAATATATGAGAAAATGTTCCAGATCCCAAGCCATAAGAGAAATGCAAATTAAAACAACTATGAGATACCACCTAACACCCTCAAAGATAGCCCAATTAAAAAAATCAGAAAGTAACAAGTGTTGGACGGGCTGTGAGGAAATAGAAACTCTCGTCCACTGCTGGTGGACCTGTAGGTATGTACAGCCATTATGGAAATCAATTTGGTGATATCTAAAACAAATGGAAATTGAGCTACCACACAACCCAGCAATCCGCCTACGGGGCATATACCCAGAAGAGACAAGAAACAAGCCACAGCCAGACAGCTGTGCTCCAGTGTTCATCATGGCACAGTTCACAATCGCAAAGAGTTGGAAACAACCCAAATTTCCATCAACAGATGAATGGATTAAAAAACTGTGGTACATACATACAATAGAGTATTACACATCCCTAACAAGCAGTGATGAACACTTGAAGCTCATTGCTGTATGGGAAGTAAGCCAAGTACAAAAAGACAAGTACAACATGAGTCCGCTGAGGTAAGCTCAAAAATGCAAAATGGGCATAGGGAAAAAGGTACTATTTACATATGTTCCTGGGGTGAGGTCCAGGTAATATGGCAGGAGCCAGACTAAACCCAGGGATACATATGGTAGCCAACTAAAAAGGGGAGGGGAAAAAAAGATATGGGTAGTTCGCAGAACAGGACACTAAACAACCCAATGGGAGGGTGTTATTTATATCTTCAAAGGGAAAGAGGGACCAGACTTCAACCCGGTGCTCCAAGACAAGAATGCAACACACTGGCATGAAGCAGGGAACCAACAGATAGGCCTGAGGGGCTAGCCCCATTGCCAACTAAATGGACAGACCCCGTTCCCCCAGAAGAATTCATTTCAGAAGACAGCACTGAAACTACAGCTCAGGGAGAGACATGTCTGCTCAGAGCACACAGGAGCAAATGAAGGGGGAAGGGAAAAGAGTGAAGCACATCCTGGTCCACTGAGCCCTGAGGACAATATTTCTGCTCACAGTAGCCAATGCACAGAGGACCAAAGGACTGGCCCCACCACAAAACACAATGTCCCTCACTGACCCCTAGCAACACTGGAGACACACTGCAGGAATTATGCTCAATCTGACCCCACCACACCTAGGCAAAACAGTAAGGGTATACAACAGAACAGCAAAAGGAGCAGAGCAATGAAGTCACCAGGGAACACCAAAATTAGACTGTGGGGCCAGGGCATGGCACCTCATCAGACTCGACTGGAAAACACTGGTAAAGGTCAACAAATAGACCTTGAACTATTTATAGGCTTTTCATTTTTGTTGTTGGAGTTATTGTTTTATTTTCTATTTTTTCTTTGTTGTGCTTGGTCTTGTGTTTGCGCATATTATTATCTCTGCATGTCTGTCTAGATAAGATAAACAAGCCAGAGGAGAAAACAAGAGGACAACAGTTCTGAGGGCACATGGGAAATGGGGAGGCAGGCTAAAGGAAATATGTGTAAATAAACCCAGGGACAAGGGAACAACAAGTGAATGAAAATCAATGATGATGAGGGTGTAGGTGGTCTGGTAGGGCTTTGATCAAGGGAAATGCAACCAAGAGGAATTACTGAAACCCAAATGAACATGATAGTGGGACAAGAGGAAAGTAAGACAAAATAGAGGAAAGGACTAGGAGGCATAAGGCATTTATAGAGATCTAAATACAAGCATGTACATATATAAATATATTTACATATGATGATGGGGAAATAGATCTATGTACATATATTTATAGGTTTAGTATTAAGGAAGCAGATGGACATTGGGCCTCTAGTTAAGTACTCCCTCAACACAAGAACACTTTGTTCTAATAACTTGGCATTCTGAGATGCTCACCTTCCCAACAGGTTCGCTGAAGACAAATGGGTGCATGAGCAAATGTGGTGATGAAAGCTGATAGTGCCCGGCTATTAAAAGATATAGCATCTTGGGTCTTAAAGGTTTGAAGATAAACAAGCTGCCATCTAGCTGAGAAACAACAAAGCCCA
>NW_022104341.1:21314718-21325582 GCF_000313985.2 Echinops telfairi
GAGGAGCTGATACCAAGGGCTCACGTAGTAAGAAAATGTTTTGAAAATGATGATGGCAACAAAATGTACAAATGTGCTTGACACAATGGGTGTATGTATGGATTGTGATAAGAGTTGTATGAGCCCCCAATAAAATGATGGTAAAAAAAATAAAAAACAAAACTGTATTGCTGCAACTCCCCTGGCCAGACAAAGTACTTGCCCTCAGAGGCATGCCTGTGTACCTACCCCTGACGGAAACTGGGGCCCTAGTGCCACACCTGGTTAGGAGTCACACCATACTTTTCTAATCTGGAGCATGTGTGCATCCCAAACATGATCCCTTTCCTGCTTGGAAAGCCCCTACTGCATCTGTGAGAAATTGATCTGTTGCCAATCATGATTTTATGACAATTTCCTTGGTTTTCCATTCCCTCCCCCCTCTTTTTTTTTTGTGGCTGTGAATCCAACTGACACAATTATGGCCCCAGGTTGCTGATCTCTCTCATCTGGATGATTTGTTTTTGTCTTTACCCTGTTTAACTTAATCAAGCCATTTCTAAAAGTATGCTTAGACATGGGGTCTCTTTTCCCTCTCAAACAACATATATGGATGTACACATATATGTACACACATGCACGGTGTCTCTTGTCTTGTTAATTGTATTTAATTAAAAGCATTGCACACCTTTAAAAGTCATTATTTTAGCACTTTATAATTTATATAGCTAGTTAGTAGGCTCTCCAAAAGTGATTTTTTGATTGATTCTAGAACAGGCATCACTTTATTGTCTAGGAATCATGCCAAAAGAAACAGAAAAATTGAATTGTATTTGCTTAATTTTTTAAATAGCTTTTCCATCTTTAGTATTATATGAGTTATTTGCATTTAAGCAAGTCGGAGAATTTTCCAGCACCAGCTCATCTGCTCCTCCTCTTGATTCTGAAGTGGTCGTCAGGCTAAATTGGTAACATCTTTCATCCTGTGGCAACGCCCCACGTTGTCACAGGCATGCAATTCCAATTTCATTGCCCTATTGAGCCAAAGGCAAAGAGAGGCAACAAGAGATAAATCCCTTCAAAAACTCAATAAGTTTAATAATAGCTAACAGACACAGAATACTACCCACCATAGAAATGCTTAATTGCTCTTTGTCGTTAAGTTGGTTCTACTGATAAAGGCTCATTGTGAAAGCCCCATCCCCCTTTGGTATCACCCTCTGAAGGATAGGGCTGGAAGGGGCTGGAAGAGCCTGGGTTACTACCGCACAATAAATACACACTTAGCTATGACTACACTGAAAATTCCATAGACAGGAGCATGCCTGCTTACTAACAAAATCCTCAAGGGAAGGCATTTTCACAATCATTCTAAAAAACACGCCACGGTTCACGTCAAGTCGGGCTCACAGTGGCCCTATAGAACAGAGGAGAACTGTCCCATAAGGTTTCCCAGTGGCGCTTGTGCTGTGGGGTAAATGTTGCAAGGCCAGCAGTAAGGTTAGCGGTTCACCAGCTGCTCCTCACGAAAGACAAAGCTGTCTGTTCCCATAACGATCTCCAGTCTTGGAAACCCTAAACAGGTTCAATAAGTGAAACTGGGTAATAAATAGAGAAACAGACCATTCCTCTTGCGTGGCTGCTGAGGAGTCAAACTGCTGACCTCTAGGTTAACAGCAGCAGAGAGCTTTAGTCGCTGCGACACCAGGGCCCCTTGACACACCAGTGTTTCAAATATTTCCATTGACACATGTCTATGCTATGCCTGCCTCCTCACCCCTGAGTCATTTGAAATAAAGCTTATCTTAGGGTTACCTCTATGGAGATCAAAACCAAATGAGTTAGATAGATGTAACTCTAAATAGGGTCAAAGATGGGGCTTTCTACTCCTGTAAAGAGTAGAAACCTTCAGGGTGGTGTCGTCCAATGGCCATGAGTCAGAACGGACCCCAGGATAGTGTGTTTGGTTATGTTTTAGGCGTAAATAGTAGAGGAGCCCATTGCTTCTGCAGGGATATTAATATTTTTCTTACATTTAACTTACAGTATTCAAGGGGAAATTCCAAATGAATTTATGTAAATGATTCACTTGTGCTGTGGTCACTCCAGGAGATTTTAAAACACTTCCCCGAAAAGAAATCCACTAACGTGATCTACATAGGGAGAGCAAATTGTTTCCACCAAGCTGAGATGCCGGAAACTCTTAAAACAGAATTCACTGATGTGGACACAAAATGCTAAATCCATGTTGATTTTAAGCCTCTAATCACTTTTCACTTTCTCTTGCTTCAATATTCCCCTCTGGAAATCCAAGCAGTACCTCCACTACTACAGTGCACCTGTGAGCTATGGAAAGTGAGGCAAATCATGTGGAACAAAGGAGTCCTGAGTGTCCCAAAAGGTTAAGCAAAGGGATGATAACCAAAAAGCTGCTCACAGAACCCACCCAGAGGAGCCTCAGAAGAAAGGTCTGGTGATCTGCTTCCCAAAGGTCCTATCCTTGAAAACCCTGGGTGCCATGAATTAGGATTGACCAGGTGGCAACTAGCAGGTGCTTCCGGCACAGCTACAAAGCTATGAAAGCATTGTTTCTAACGGTCTAAACCTAAACTTGAACCTCTAAACCTACCTAAAACTCTCTAGTCAACATCCCTATAACCTCTTGAGAAATAAGCAAAATTAAAAGCTGAAAGTTTGTGTAGGGATTGTTTCTAGTATGTCCTTTACAGTGCACGGTGGAGAGCAGGGCGCAATCCCAGGCCCCCATGACTCCGTTCCTCACCTGCAGTGGGGACAGGGTCCCAGCCAGCGCTGAGGGCCGGCAATCACCATGTCAGGCGATGAGGGTAGTGGAAGATCTGGGTTCAGGAAGGAGGTCAAGGGCTCCAGCCCAATGTTGGAAGACATTGGGTTGTAGATTTGGGGTAAGCCACAGAGTTTAGGGAGAATGGAGGTCTGAGGATTTAGGGGCGGAATGTGGAAGAGAGCCAAGTGAAGAGTGTGTGGAAGACTGGAGGTGTGAGATTGGGGAAAGGGCAGAAAGGGCAAGGCAAATGTTCAGAGAGTGGTAGTGAAGTGTGAGGACAGTGGACAGAGGTGTTTCTGGGACAGGAAATAAAGGAGGAAATTGAGGAGAAAGACGGAGAGAGAGTGTTTTATGCAAGGAAATCAACAAAGTGGGCCAATGGGTGACAGGTTAGAAGTAGGTTGTGGAGTTGGAGATTGGAAGGGAAGCAAAGCATGATTGGACACTAGCTTTTGTGATGTAGGGAGGAGGGTATATATTAGAGTAGGGAATGTGGAAGACTGCATAGCATTCATTGTGGAAGGAAAAACAGTAAGATATGGAAGTATGGATGGGAGACTTTCTGAGACTAGAAAGTGATTGGCTGTATGTTGAATTGGGGTACTAGTGGAGAAAGTAGGATGCCCAGGTGTAGGGAAAGAAGTGACTATTTAGAGATTGCAGAGAGTAAGAAAAATATGTTGGGGGTGAGAAGAAAGTATGGAAGGAGCAGGGTACTTGAGTATACAGAAAGGTTAAAATATCTAAAATAAATAAAAATGTATAAATTAAACTTACCTAGCACTGCCTGGCTTTGGTCCACCTGAAAAATCACTGCCATTGACTTGATTCCAACAAATAGCCACCCTACGTAGAGTTTTCAAGGCCATAAACCCTTACAGAACAGATCATTCTCCCTTGGAGCACAGGTGGGTTTGAACTGCCAACCTTGCAGCTAGCAACCCAATGTTTACCCAACAGCACCATAAGGACTCCTTGGTTTTGTAGCACCCCAATAATTATATTTTCCCATTATTTAGGGGTATATTCAAGTCTGTTCTATGAGATGCTGCTGTTCACTAGCATGGAGTTGGCCTGCAACTCATGGAAACCATACATACACACACAAGAGGATCCAAGCTACAAGATTTACATGGGATGACTTTCAGAAGCAGAATGCCAGGCTTTACTTCCTATCTCATCTTATCGATAAACTCCTTTGAAACCCATGCAACATCATAGCAACATCCCAGCCTTCCCTTACAGACTTATATTGACTGCCCATGAGGTCTACTGGCCAAGAATTTGAAGATGAGAATGCTACCACTGCTTTCCTACACTATGAGCGCTCTCAAAACTCACTACTACCGAGTCCGTTCCACCTCAGAGCAACCCTCTAGGACAGGGTAGACGTTCTCCTGTGTGTTACCCAGACTGTAACTCTTTGTGGGACTAGAAACTCTTTGTTTTCTCCCTTAGGGCAGCTGGTGGTTTCAAGATGCTGACTTTATGGTTAGCGGCACAAAGCGTAACCCATTCCACTCCCAGGGCTCCTTGACCTTGTCTTGACAATGAACAAAATGTGGCTCAGAAAGTTAAGCCAGTCACTGCTTATAACCACAATATTAGAACAGCATTATCTTGTGTTTTTTTTCTCATTCATCTTTGCTACCCAAAACCAAACAAAAACACAAGTCAATTTTGGCTTACAGAAATCCTAGACAGGGTTTCTAAGACTATGAATCTCTGTGCGAGCAGATCACCTTGTCTTCATTCCATGGAGTGTCTGGGTTTTTTATCTACTTACCTTACAGCCAGACGCCTAGCCCCCCTCTCCCCCCACCCCCACTGTGACTCCTTATCTGTGGTACAACCAGTATTCAATGCAACTACATAGAGCTTTGTTTCAAAAATTCTACATCTAAGAATTGCACCAATGGTGGAAACTGAAATGGCAGAGGAAATGTACCCCAACAGGGAAAGTTTGTGGAGAAAGTGACTCCCCTCCCCTCACCCACCCCACAGCTACCCACCATGGCCAAGGAAGTCCCCAAGAGCACTGGGGTCGCCAACCACTTGGTCACAGCATCAAACTCTTCAGTATGGTAGGTAGGGCTTAGCACAATGACTTCAACTCTTAGAAGTAAAACCTGTTACAACTAGGAAGCATCTCAGAGGGCTTATACCTGAATGTTCTCATTTTTCAGGAAAAAAAACAACAAAAGTACATAGAGCTTAAGTTAAGTAAATTCCTCCCAAGTCATAGAACACATCAGTGCCAGAGCCAGGTTTTGAACTTACAAAGGTGGATTCATACTTCATCACATCTCTAGCACCTCTGGCCTTGATAAATGATAATGGCCATTACTTCCCCCTACTACCATCATTAACCCATTGACTCCAAAATTATCACCGTTTGTACCTGCAAAATTCCTTCCACTTTTTCCAGACCAAGCCAAATATCAGGACATTGTGGATTTGTTAAGAGTTTTGATTTGTAGTCCAAAAAAAAAAAGAGTTTTGATTCATTGTGATCATGTTTGTCTTTCTACTGCAGGCTTCCTTAAAAAAAAAAAAAAAAAAGCATTAGTTCATAAGACCTTAAAAATGGAGTCTGTGTCTATTTTTTCTTTTGTGTGCTTGCTATTTTTCCTCACTCTATGCATTTCCCTACTCCATTTCTAGTCTTCACAGGAACCTAGCAAGCGATTCAGACATATCGTAAGTAATAAGCTTTACAATGATTAATATGTGATCAAATTTCTGGTGGAAAAATTCCAATTCTCCAAAAGTAGCGGAAACATTCGTTTCTAAAGATGTTGCTAATTGTGAGATATTGTGTCATACTCTCGGACTAACTTAAAAACAGAGAAACAAAGGCCACCCACATTTTTAAACCCAAGAGTTCAGGACAGTTCATTGTTCCCAGAGCCACTCCTATCAATGCCTCACTGTCATTCTCAGTACCTTCATGTAACTTTCTGGCCACTCATTGAATACAAGGATTTGTGTCCAGCCTGCAGTCACCACTGCCAGACTCCAAGCTCCATAATCAGCCTCATAACCTCCTAAATAAAATATGATCTGCTTTAATCAGGACAGAAAGTTAGGGTGTAACAATTACTTTTACAGCCATTTTCCTGCCAAATATGCATAAAAGGTTTATTTGAAGCCTGCTGTGCAAATAGTCACAAATGAACATGAACTTGTTTAAATGTCTAGGGTTTGGGTTGAATATCAGATATGGGTAATGGTGAAGGCGAATGACAGTAATTCTGTTCTCAGGGAGCCATAAAAAAGCTAATTATTTTGCTATAGGGCAAATAAATCATTAAAGATTATCAATACCTAATCATTCAAAAATAAAACACCTATGTCCTCAAGTGTTAAGATTTCTATGCAGACATCTTTGCAAAATCAAATTATGAACATTGTTGAAATATGTTTATAGGTAGCTTGCCATTTCCCTCTCTCCAAATTGCCCCGCACCCGACACCAAAGTTATCTTCCTACAAACAAATTGGAGCATGTCACTACCATGCCTCAAAGTCCTCTCCACACCAATCAGAATGTAAACCAATTCCTTTAGAAAGGTGAGCCAAACCTACCATATCAAACCCCAACTCTCCCTTTCTTCTCACTCCTCTTTCATACCCATATCTTTCCTTCCTTTCCCTCCTTTCTGTCTTGCATACTCCCACCTAGTCATCATGACTGGTTTAACCAGGAAGCCTCTTCTGAGTCCCCCAGGTCAACCATTCTTCCTTCTAAAAACGTGCATATATTCTTGACACCAAACTTGACCATCTCCCTCCTGGAGAGCAGGGTTTCTTTCCTATTCATTCACATCTGTGTGTTCTTCCTGACCAAACCCTTGTTCACACACGTGATAGGATGTCAAGAAATGTTTACTGAAAGCCTACATGAAAAAAGAAATAAATGTCTCACTTTAAAATTGTTGGAACTACAGTTTCCCAGGAAAGAACAAAATGTCTGAAACTCCTGTGAAATTAGTTTATTTTTAACATATCATGATCTTCAGAATTTTTCTCAGGCATATACATGGCATGATAAAGCAAGATTAAGTAGATTGTTGTCTGTGTGGCCAGCCTTTCTTCATAAGCAAGGTAAAGGTCATGCTATTATGGTGGGCTACTGTGATAAATAATCCCCAAACATTAACCTTCAAAAAATAAATGAATCGAAATTCTATCATCCAAAAGACTCCACGTAGGCATACAACTCTGATACACAAAACCAGCTCACTGAGAGGAAAGTAACATTTAGCAATCAGAAACATATTTCAACTATAGTCAAAGCAAAGGGTAGCACTAAACATAGTAATGAATGGTTGCTTAATATGGACATGCTTAATGCCTGTTTTGTTTTAGCTCTCATTACAAAGGCTACTATTGTCAGGAACATAATATAATTCCTACCAGAGGATTTAAGGAATAGGATTTAAAACAGACCAGGGACTTAGTCATCCAGAGCAGATTTGCCAAAATGTCCAAAAAAAAAATTGATCAGTTCATCCTGCACTAAAAGAAGAGCATAAGTACTAACTCATGAATTATGGAGAAGTTGGCCTAACTCTCGGTCCTGAAAGTTTCTGGGGCAATTCATTAAGAAAAAATCAATTGGTAAAATCCTGGAGGTTATAAAGCTGTTTAAAACCAGTCAGAAAAGTTTGTCATGTGAAACCAAGTCTGCTACCTTCTTTGGTCGGGAAGATGTGAAAAACAACAGGAAAGGTAGGGACCTGACTTGCTCTGATTTTAAGGATTTTGATAAATCAAGACATCAACCATCAACTAGCATGTTGTTTGGTTAAATACAGGAGCAACCAAACAGTAACAAAAGAATCCAACAATTAGTGAGTAAAGGGCCAGTGAATTTTCAATGTGGCTTTTCTTGCCAAAGTCCTTAACTCCCAACAGTTGACCTTGTCATGCATGGGTCGAGTAAGAATGTGATGGGAGATAGTGACATGATTGACCTGTGAAGAATTGAGAGCAGGATTCCCTAGAGTACCAACCTGCTGTGTATAAAACGAGTGGTCTGAGAAGCAAGGGGAAGGAACTCATTATCAGCAAAAGCCAGGAGCGGAGCATGCACTCTGGCCCCAAGATTCCTGCACAATGAACCTCCTGGATCCAGAAGGCAGCTATAACATCGGAGGAGCAGCAAGAGAACAGAGTCAGCACCTGGAACAGAAGGACAGAATCCCCAATCCACGGAGCAAGTAGAGCTGAGTGCTTTGGGGCAGGATGCTGGCTTGCAGAGTGGGATGCCTCTGAGCACTTAATTGGGCTGGATGACCTGCAGAAATGAAGCTGGGTGGCTTTGGGCTGAATAGGGTGCTTCTCTGAGCCTTTACTTCAGGGAACTGGGTTTGCTGACATGTGGAGCTCGAACTGAATGCCTTCAAGATGAAGCTTAAAGCAGTGTGCTACGCTTCTTTGGGCATTAATTAACAGATTTGAAAGAACTTTATAACATATCTTGATAAACATGCCTCTGCCTTGAGTTGAGTTGAGTTGATAAAACTCAACCCTGTGCAATTTTCACTGATATTTAAATTTGTTAACTTCCTTAGTAAACCCTTTAATTGTGTCTATGAGTTCTTTGTACCCATCGTGATAGGCATTAGCACTTAGAAATGAGTATAGAATATTAATTAAGACAACACAGTGAATTTCTGAAATATGCAAACACTCTGCTAGGGAGTAGGGTGGAAGGAAAGAATAACAGAAAGTTTCTCTACCTACTCTCAAGATTATAGAAGAAAAGACAATTCCCATACACATTTTTAGTACTGTATATAAAACTCTAAAGCTATCTAAGCATTAGAGAATAAGGTTAAGCACCCCGGCACCATACTGTCTAGGTTTGAATCCTGGATATTTTATTTACAAACTGTATGACCTTGGAAAAGTTATGTAACTATTATGCCCTAGTTTGCTAATCTAGAAAATAACAATGATTAGAGGATTAAAAGGGTTAGCACATGTAAAGTACTTAGAACAGCAGGAGGAGCTCAAGAAGGGAGGCATTACCTATCATGGTGAGTAACTTTGAAAGGGAAAAGCAAAAGGGTTAGAATGTGCAGGAGGAACCAGAAAGCTCTGTTAAAGACATGCACTTTGACCAGATTCATAGCAGTAGGATTTGGACATACAGAGACTGGAGTGGAGAGAAAAAGGGTTATAGTTTGTAGGTAAAACACTGTATTAAATCGGTACTAATTAATTCACTAGCCATATAGGGAATAGCTTACGCCTTTGTCATATAGTGGGCAGTTCAATCTTATGATATTACAAAGTGAATAAAAGAAAAACAAGAGATAATGAAGTAGATAGTAGGGAAGTTGGACACAATTCTGCATAGCTTTTAAGGGACAGGCTGAATTATTTCCTTTTTTTTTCAATAGTCAATATAGAGTTGATGAGAATCCTTGAGCAAAGCAGAGGCATGATCAAAAGTGCACATTAGAACAATTAACCTGGCATTAAAAAAAAAACAGCAACCGAAAGCAGAAGAGCTGAGCAGTTACTACAACGCCCTTGAAAAGATCCTACTGGAACAGAATGTTGGAGACCTACCAGACATAGAGTAGATTGGGTTTAGCACTTGAGGTCATGGGAGTGGAGGCCAGAAAGACAAAAACAAAGTCACCCTGTACTATGGAATCGCTTTCGACTCAAGGCACCCACACTTGCACAGAGTAGAACTTCCCGCCCTGGAGTTGTCAGGTATAGGACTATGTGGAAGCAGATCCCGAGGGCTTACTTCCAGGACAGGTGTGAGAGGGCTTGAACCACTAACACTCCAGTTAGTATTCAAGTGCCTGACTGTGTGAACACCCCAGGGACTCCATGAACATAAGTGTGTAAGGGCTTTGTTCTTTCTGCGCTGAGGGGTGGCAATATAAGGGCATGAGAGCCAGCAATAGACAATATTTCTGGGTATATGAGCCTTAACTGGCAAAGGCATCTCCTGATATGAGTGTCAAGTCGGCAGTTACAAAAGAGTGAGGAATTGAGATGAGGAATTGGGCCTTACCTCAATACACATTGTTGCTGTTAGGTGCCTTCGAGTTGTTTCCAATTCACAGCAACCCTGTGTACAACAGGAAACACAGCCCAGCCCTGGACCATCTTCACAATTGTTCTTGTGTTCGAGTCCCTTGTTGCAGCCACTGTGTCAATCCATCTTGTCCAGGGCCTTCCCCTTTTGCATTGGCCCTCTACTTTACCAAGCATGATGCCCATCTCCAGAGACTGATCTCCCCTGATAACAGATTCAAAGTGCCTAAAACAGTGTCTTGCCATCCTTGCCTCTAAGGAGCACTCTGGCTTCTTCCAAGACTGATGTGTTGGTTAGTTTGGCAGTCTGTGGTTGGCAGTCTGTGGTACTTTCAAGAGTCTTCACTAGCCCTATAACTCAAATGCATTGATGGTTCTTCGGTCTTCCTCATTCAACATCCAACTTTCTCATGCCTATGAGGCAATTGAAAATGCCAAGTTTTGAATCAGGCACACCTTAGTCCTCAAAGTAGCATTTTTGCTTTTCAACACTTTCAAGAAGTTCTATGCAGCAGATTTAGCCATTGCAATATGTTTGATCTCTTGGCTGCTGCTTGCACGTGCACTGATTGTGGATACAAGCAAGACAAACTCCTGACTATTGCAATCTTTGCTCCATTTATCATGATACTACGCATTGGTTCCTTTTTCTTTTTTTTGTTTTCATTACACTATAAGTTTTATTAGAGAAAGTTTGAGTAGTTTCATAATTCACAGTATTCAGGCAACAGCAGAGAAGAACATAATTTATATCATCAGAATATACTTTAGCAGATAGTTCAATCTATCTTTAAAATGCTAGGAGAGTATAGACATTAACATCTGAACAATTCAACTCTAATTTCTTGAATAATTAACATAAAGCCCATTTATTTGTGTTTTTTTGTTTTTTTAAAAATAATCATTTTATTAGGGGCTCATACAACTCATCACAATCCATACATACGTCATCTGTGTCCAGCACTTTAGCACATACGTTGACGTCACCATTCTCACAACACCCACTTTCCAC
>NW_022104341.1:21330758-21369007 GCF_000313985.2 Echinops telfairi
AGTACTGTGTAATTATCCTTTTGATTTCACTATGGTCCGTTGTAATATTCCCTCTTTCATCCCTCATCCTTGCTATTGAAATTTGTTCCTTCCTTTCTTTGGTCAAGATCGCGAGAGGTCTGTCGATCTGATTTATCCGTTCAAAGAATCAACTTTTAGCAGCATTGATTTTTTTCCATAGTTTTCTATTTTCTCTCTCCTGAATCTCAGACCTAATTCTTATTATTTCTTTTCTTCACATTGGTTCCGTTTTGAGAATTTTGAGAGACTTATAATGGTAAGCCTCAATTTATTCTAACCCCTGACACATTACCTTTACAGGAGATTATTTTAATTTAACCATACTAAAAAGGTGTATGTTCCAGTAAATGGTTCGCTTGAGTTTAAGAAACACCAATCCCTGTGTGATAAGAGACAGCCTAGAGCCTTGATAACATAGTGGATGTAACCCCAAGGTAAACAGTTCAAAACAACCATCTGTTCTGAGGGAGAAAGATGAGGCATTTTATTCTCTTAAAGAATATATTACCTCAGAAGTCCAGAGGGGCCATTCTACTCTGTCCTATATTGTCAATAGGAGTCAGAATCAACTCAATGGCAGTGAGATTTTGGAGCAGTTCTTCAATAAGGGTGTCCTTGTGTCCAATGTACACTTAGGGAAGCCTTCCCTTTCTACTCCTCAGTGTACAAAGTCCCAGCCCTTTACTACTTTAACATATTAAAGGCTTTGAGATAATTTCCCCCCCTCTACATTACTGATTCTATTTTCAGACCTCAGGGGAAAACAACCCTCCTGGTATGAACAAGCTACCTTTACAACCACAGCTGCATAACTCCTTCACCTCATGTGAGGAATTGATTGAGAAAATATACAGTGATTTGCCACTATGAAGTGATATATCAGCAGTCACTGTCCCCAGGCAAAGCACAATGCAACAGAACTCCCGTGTAAGCCTTCACATGAGCAGAATCTGCTCCCACAGGCCCACTTCCACTCGGCTGTGCAATGGCACCTGCGAGCAGGTAGGTACCCTCCCCAAGTTCCTGAAGGCACTAGAGGAATCGGAATCCCATTTCTTCAAAAGCAACACACATTATAACAAAATGTATGATGTCCCACCCTGCTGGTCACCTATACAAACAATTAAGGTGCTTTGGAGCTTAACTCCCTTACTTCTGACATAGCATCAAGTAAAGCCAATCACCAGGAAAGGACAGAGGAGCCATGGTCACATTGTGGTTACTTGTTGGGATGCTAACTGCAAGGTCAGCAGTTCGAAACCACAAGCCATTCCCCAGGAAAACGGGGACTTTCTAGTCCCATAAAGAGTTACAGTCTTAGAAACTCACAGGGGCAGCTCTATCCTGTCCTATTGGGTTGCTATGAGTTGGCATTGACTTGAGGGCAGAGAGTTTGGTTTGAGAAAAGGACATCATATTCAGTACAGGAGAATGTCAGCAAAAATGAAGGAAAGCCTCAGTTACATGAACTGGCATAGTAAGTGCACCAATGGACTCACACATGCCAACAATCATGAAGCGGGCTCAGGCCCAGGCAACGTGTCATTGTGTTATGCAGTCACCGTGAATGGGAGCTGCCTCAGGAGCATCTAACTCTTCTAACAGCATCCTCTATGCCTATGCATTGTACCCCCTGACACGTTTTCTATGTACTTGAACTATGTCCAAATACAAGCTAACTGAAATCCCCCAGAGAGTTGTCTCTTTCCTTGTTTTCTTCCCCGCCCCCCCCTGCCCCAAATTTAAAATCCCAGGATAGAAGTATATGCTGATGTGGGAAATTACTTGAGTGAATTGAAAACTGGTCTGGAGTTTTCTGAGTTTTGTCCTGCCCTTTGCAATAATTAGACTTTCTGTTGACAGTTCCTTCTTCAACAATACTCGGCCACTCGTGAGACTCCTTATTCTATGTACTTTGCTGTCTAGAGCCCTATTAACCTCAGATTTATTAGGTTTTTTTGTCAACCACTTACACTGCCAGCCTCCCAGGAGGAGAACACATCACAAAGCAAAGAAACTCTAAGAGACACATACATAGAAAAATATCTCAAACAGAAAACACTTACTGAAAACAGGAAAGTCAGATGATAGCACTTGAATAACCCTTCTCCCCCACAAGCACATACTATAGATACACTCATGGACAGTGTGCAAATAAATCTCATTATGCTGCCCAAGTGCAGAATTATGGTCTCTCTGAGAGTACCGAGACGAAGCTGAGAATCTTCACAAATTTACTGGGCTGGCTCCAGACACACATTAGATTATAGTCATCAAAATGAATGCATTTTTAAGCAAGTCCAAAAAATATCCTTCCAAAAAAATCTACGGCCTTTGCCTTGGAAGCGAATCTTGCCCCCACCCCCAACCCACCCCCCACCTCCCAACTCTTCTATCATTTCTCTGGCTTGCAGGGAGGAGAATAAAAGAGAATGGTTATTAAAATAAAGAGAATAAGGTAATTTATCTTAAGTTACTGAGCCAGAGAGCTGCCAGATGTCAGCAGATCCAGGAGAGGTTACAGGCAGCTTGGGACCAGAAATAGAAATCAGAGCAAATGTCTCTACAGGAAATGTCTGAAAAGTCCACCCTGTTCCAAATGCAGAGCAATTTTAATATTTCTAGGTAGACTTTCTTCTGGCTGTCCCTTGGGCTAGTTCTACAGATAATTTCTACAGAAACTTCCCCCATGAAATTTCCTCTTAAGTGTCATGCTTCCAAATTATCCCACTTGAATATATCAACCTGATAGATGAGGTTCAGGATAACTAAAAGAGTACTATAAAGAACTGGATAAATGAATAGATTTTTTTTTATCCAGAACATGTGAACATGTTTCCAGGACACACACACACACACACACACACGAAGTATACATTGTAGCTAGCATACTTTGACTACTTACTATGTGTCTGGCAGTGTTTCATCTTATTTAATTTATCTAAATTGTATCTATTTAACCCTCATCAATTTTATGTGAAAGGTAATATTATTACCCCCAATCCAAAGAGACAACAACCACAAATAGAGAATAAAGTGCTTGGCCAAGGTCCCACTATAACTAATAGAGGCAGGAGAAGAAAATAAGCAATCTTGCTTCATAGCCTGAGCTTTCAGCCATTAAAACACCTGGTTTGCAGAAGACTCTGGATGACAGTGGAAGCCCAAAGTCCATTTGCAGGATCTACGGATGGATTAAGCCTCTGGAGAATCCCCTCTGAGAATGGGGTAGGATGTTACCAGGCTTGCTGATGTGCCGAATGAATTAGGAAATGGATTGTTGCAGATGCTATTAAGTTAAAATGTAATATCTTATCATTTGATCTCCTTTTGTACCATTTTAAAACTGTTTCAGTTTTAAAAACAAATTAAGGGGGGGAAACACATGGATTAAGCCCCCGGGGAATCCCCTTTCACCATGGACCAGGGGTGTTTAAAGGCTTGCTAGCACATGGAATGCATTGGGAAGTGGGTTGTTGCAGATGCAGTTAGGTTAAAATTGAGCACTCCATCATTTGATCTCCCTTAAATTTGTCCTAGTTTTTAGTATTTTTTACTTTCTTTTTGGTTGAAGTTTTCATGTTTTATGTTGTTATTGTTCTTTTTTTTTTCTTGTTTTACTGTATATAAAACCCAGGATAGGTAAATTTGTAGAGGCATTAACTGGATGAATGGTTCCTTGGAGGTACGGCAGGGAAGGTTAGAGGGAAATGGGGAGCTAATAACCATGAGTAAAAGAAATAAGAAAATGTTCTACAACTGATAGTGGTGATAATTGTAAAACTCTTCTTGATATGTGCTTGAACTACTGAATTGTATGCTATGGGAATTATATGCCAATAACACCGTCAGAAAAAAATCCTTCCAAAATAGTTACAATGAAAAGTGTATTATTATATATCATTCTATGTAGCTTAATAAGTTAAATTTCAAAGCCATCCTCATTGAGTCCATGCATTTGTAACAGAAAATACAGTTATTTGACATATCAGTTGATATCCTTGTTTTTTCTTTATCCTAGAGATCTGCACTGTTCAATAGGATAGCTAGCCTCCAGTCGCATGTGGCTATTAACCACTTAAAATACAGCTTATCCAAATAAGATGTAATGTAAGTGTGCAGTACTCACTGGATTTCAAACACTGAATACCTAAAAAAAGACTAGCAGTCTAATTTACATTAATGAATGGTCAATAATAATAAAATATCCCATTGATACTTTTGTACGTATTTTGTGTTGAAACTTTCATTTAGATATGTTGAGCTAAATAATCATAATAAAATAATGTAATATATTTTGTTTACTTTTTTTAATTGGCTACTAGAATATTCTAAATTACACAAATGGCTCATGTTGTATGAGGGGAACCCCCCAAAATAAATTTTTTTTCTAAGCTATATATTTAAACTTTTTTACAAAACAACTTTATCACCTTCAAAGTACTCTCGATTTTACCTAATACATCTGTCAAATCTGTGATCCCTTCTTGGAAACATTCTTCAAGGTCATTTGTTTAGATGGCTGACAGCAACTCCCTCATTTCTTTCTTCACCTCTTCTATATCATCAAATTACTGTCCTTTCATGTTCCTCTTCATTTGTGGAAACACAAGAAGTCCCACGGAGCAAGAAGTGAGTAAGGTGAGTGGGGCAAGACAGTCATTCTGTTTTTTACCAAAAACTGGCACAATGAAATGGCTGCATGAGCAGGTGCATTGTCATGGTGGCAAAACCAGTCTCCAGTCTGCCACCAATCAGGCCTTTTTTGTCACACATTGTTATGCAATCTTTTCAGAACCTCTAAATAGAAAGATTAACAGCCTGAGCTGGCCCAATGAATTCCAAATGCACTGTGAGTTGACATTTTCGTCAATTGGGAAGTTGACAGACATCCAGAATGAGGTTTGTCATCAATCAACATTTCACCTTTTTTGAAATGAGAAAACCACTCAGACCCTTGAGTTTTTCCCATAGATCTGTCCTTTTCAGCTGTGCTCAACATCACAACAGTTTCTGCTGCATTTTTCCCGAGTAGGAAACAAAATTTCACTGGTGCATGGTGTTCTTTAAAAGTAGTCATTACAAAAAATGACGTTTGAGTAAAACGGCTTTCATGAAAAAAATGTACTGTGACCAGAGAGAAAGTTCCCGAGCAACACCACTGGGTGTGCTACCTCCGAGTGAGTTGCTCCATCCTCACAAAGACGCACACTATGAAAGCTCCACTCTGTGCAGTGTAATTCCAGTACCCCTCAGATTTCTTTTGAACAACAAAAGTATCGGTAAGTATAATGAAAAAATAAAATAAAAGTTGTCTTGGGTTCATCACATAACCTTAAAAAGATTGGCAGCTTTTTAGTTCATTTTATACTCATATAATTAATAATTGTTTACCTCAAAAATATTTCATCCCTTAATAAGATTATTAAATCCATTTGCAAATTGTCTTTATTCGAAGATAACATAATGTTAACATAGAGAATCTGAAGGTATTTACAAAACCACCACTAGAGGTAAATTTAGCAAATTCATTGGTTACAAAGTCAATTTACAAAGGCTTACCATGCTTTCACATATCAACAGCAAATAATTGAAAAGTGAATTTTAAAATTATTCTCTTGAAAATAGAGTGAGTAAATAAAAAACATTTGGAAATAATTTAACAAGAGCAATTCAGTACTACATGATATTTCTAAGAGCAATGAAATAAGATCCAAATCCGCTCCCCAAATGGGATATATCACAACCTGGAGTGGGGGTGGGGCTGGAGTGATCCAGGGGCTGCATGAGCACAGCCCTACACTTTCTCATGGAAGCATTTGCTGATGAAGATCAAGATTTGCAGTCTTCGGTATGGATTATAACTGAAGGTAAAGAAAATCAGAATCCTCCCAATTTGACCAAGAAATAACATTATGATAAATGAAGACGTTAATGAAGTTGTCGAAGTTTCTATCTTGCTTGGATCCACAGTCAGTGTTAATGAAGGCAGATATCAAAGTATCACGAGATCAAAGCACACACTGGACGAGGTAAATCTTTCTGCACAAGACCTCTTGAAGATGTTGAAAACAAGGGTGTTACTGGGAGGACTAAGGTGTGGCTGACCCATGGCTTGGTATTTTAAATGCCCCATATGCATACGAAAGTTGAAGATTGTCCCTGGGGGGTGGGCAACAGAAAAGTGGGTGAAGGGAGATGTCGGACAGTATAAGATATGACAAAATAATAATAATTTATAAATTATTAAGGGTTCTTGAGGGAGTGGGTGGGGAGGGAGGGAAAAATGAAGAGCTGATACCAAGGGCTCAAGCAGAAAGCAAATGTTTTGAGAATGATGATGGCAACAAATGTACAAATGTGCTTGACACAATGGATGGATGTATGGATTGTGATAAGAGTTGTACAAGTCCCCAATAAAGTGATTTTTTTAAGTAAAAAAAAAAAACATGATGAAATTAAAAAAAAAAAAAAGGTAAAAGAAAAGTTGAAGATTGAGTAAGGAATACCAAAGAAAAAGAAAAGTTGAAGATTGAGTAAGGAATACCAAAGAAGAATCAATGCATTGGAATTATGGTCCTGGCAAGGAATGCTGAAAGTGCCAAACTGCCAAAGGACCAGAAAAATCTGTCTTGGAAGAAGTACAACTGAAATGCTCCTTAGAGGTAATGATCCTTCGAGGCAAGACTTCATCTCACTGTACTTTGGACCTGTTATCAGGAGAGACCAGTCCCTGGAAAAAGCCAGCACGCTTGGTCAAGTTGAGGGACTGCAAAAGCAAGGAAGGCACTTGACAAGCTGGAGTCACCGTGATTGCAACAAAGGGCTCGAACAGGAATAATTATGAGGGTGAGGCAGTTGCAGGCACGGTTCATTCTGTCGGACACAGGAACACGATGACTGGGAACCAATCCAGTGACAAACAACAACAAATAGTAACAACACGCTATCCCGGATCCGGGGCTGTGGTACACAACGTTTACCTGGCCAGCCAGGAGGGGCGGGGTGGGGCTGATGTGGGAGCGCAAGTGATTTTGTTTGGATGGTAGACCACATTAGTTTGGGGACTTGTGATATAAATAAATGGAAAAACAAAACATGCATATGAATAGTAAAACTAAATATGATAAAGAATTCAGTCCTCAACTTGATCTCTATACTCAATACAATTACAATAAAATTCCCAGTAAATATTTTAAAGCTAATATAGAAAAGTGGATCCTTAGATTTATATGGATGCTTACATCTAAAATTCTCATAACAACATTCAAAATAATTTTGGAGGATACACTTTGATTTCAATATTTACTATAAATATAGTCTAATATTGAATAAAGACTTTTAAAAAGTAGATAAATAGAATAGAATAGCAATCCCAGAAATAAATGCAGTCAATTGACTCTTAATAAATGTCACAAGGCTTTTTAATGGAAAAACAATAAACTTCTCAACAAAAGCTGTGGTAATTGTTAAATAGATATATGGGAGAAAAATAAAATCTTAACCTTTATTTTTCAAAAGAATTAATTTGAGATGAATCATAGACACGAATGCCAAGCTCCCAGAGGAAAACAGAAGAACTTTGTGACCCTTGACTAGGCAAAGCTCTGCTAAAGATAAGACAAAACCACCAACCATAAAAGAACACAATTCATAAATTGACTTCATCAAAATTAAAACCTCTGCTCATCAAAAGGCATAGTTAAAAAATGAAAATGCAAGCTACAGTCTAGGAGAAAATATACAAAATACATTTACCCACTAACAGATGTGTATGGGAAAGGATTATACTAGATTGTTTACATAAGCCTAATTAATAAGAACCAAAAAAAGGAAAAAAAACAAATGACCAGACACTTTTGAATAATATGAAAATGGCGCGGAGGTCACATCTGATCTCTCTTGGCTACGTGAAGGAGAATCCCACATCAGCTCATGGCAGATTGCCACAAAACTGAGGTCAGGTATATCGCCACCCTCCATCTTTCTACATTTTATCTTGAATATCAAATCCATATCCCATAAGACCCTTCACCCAAGGAGCTCCATTACATTTCATTTCACATCCATTTGGGACTTCCTGAGTAATCTTGAGCATTGTTAACCTTGGAAAGATATTGGAGAAAGAAAATGGTTTAAAAGAAATGTCACATGGGAAGAAGTTGTATACTCAGGTCTGAATGTATAGGTCCCGAAGCATTATATATGGCTAGTTCTGGAAAAAGAGAAAGAGAAACAGTAAAGCATAAGAAGAAAGATACCCCTTTGGGAAAAATAAAGAAAAATTAACATGATCTAAACCATTGCAAGTAATTTATATTCCTCTGTTTCCAAAATGCCTGAATAGGTCTCTTTGTGTTCTTTCTTGTCCCTTATAAAAGAATCTAGTGCTGAACAGATTTTAAAAGTAAATGACCATGAATATTTTTCTATGTTCGGAGCTATATTTGAATATATTTTTTAAAGGATGTGTAATTTGACCTCCATAGTTCCATGAGAAAGGCTATTTCTGATTGGATGACTCTGCCTCAGTGGTTGCTAGGAAATGAGCTTTTAGAATAAATGCATTCCCTACCTCCAAATCAATAATCGTACAATGTTCACTTAGAACATGATCTCCATGGTCACCAGCAATTAGCATGAGGATTTGTTTTTAATGAAACAACATTTGCACAAAACTGGTGCCTGCCAATGTCGTCTTTAGGACTTGTTATATTTGACATTGGCAGTTTGCTCTTTGTTGTTGGATCTATTGATCAAAATGCCATTCATTTTAAATAAAAGAAATAAGGCTTAGCTAACTTCTGTTTATTAACATGTGGCCAACTAGAAATTTAATTTCAAGAAATCCAAATATCATGTTCCTTTTATCTTTGTATCTCACGAAAGTATGCAAAATTCAGAGAAGAGTTTGGTAAAAAGCCTTCAACTTCTAGTATAGCCTCAACTACCCAAAACCCATTGCTACTGTCAAGTTCAACCTTTAGGAAAGAGTAGAGCGCCCCCATTGGGTTTCAAAGTTCAATCTCTTCAGCAGCAGATAGCTGAATCTTTCTCCTGTGGAGTGATGACTGGGGAGTTCGAACCTTAGATCTTTTAGTTAGCAGCTAAATGCTTAACTACTGCACCACCAGGTTCCTCACAAAAATACAAGGGTGTTCCTAAATCAAATTAAAGATGAAATAATTTAAAAACATGTATATTTCCACAGACTTGTTGAAGTCTCTGCATATAGTCATGATGAAATGAAAGACAACTATCTCCTAAGTGTACTGTGTGAAAAAAAAAGTTTTATCTTGAATTAGGTGAAGACTTATAGAACCCACCTTAGTTTTATATTCAACAACTCATTGAAAATCTGATTCAAAGCCATCTGACCAGTAAGTCTGATCTCTTGTATGATTTTGAGTTCTGTTCTACATTTTTCTCCCTATCGAGGACCTTCAAGCATGATCCTTTACAAAGCAGTTGATAGTGGGAGCCAGATACAATCTCTTTATTCCAGTTTCAGTGCTATGGAGGCTGGTGCTTTTAATGTATCTTGTGAGTCCATATGCCTTTTGATTTCCATCACTCTTCTCTCCTCTGGAAATAGCTGCACCTTAGTAGACTGTCCAAGAGCATTTAGAACCTCAGGAGCTACTCAACAAATTAGTACATAGAACATTGTTTTGGTGAACTCTGTTATGCTAATTGACCTGCTTGTTCCCAAGATCATAGGTAAACATTTAAAATAGAAAACATCTGCCTTGAATGAAGATAGATACTATTAATGAAGGGAGTATGCCTGATGGGTCCACTAAATAGTGATGAAACTGTGAAACACGTTCATGGCATGGATGGATTCGGAAGACATGCCAAGGGAATGCAGTCAATCACAAGGGACAAATATTGTATGAGACCACTGTTATAAAGAATTTTATACCCAAATAAACAGACTTTGAGGGATGGTATGGTTAGGAGGTGTGGGAGGAAAAGGGGGAAGCAATAGGCTAGAGGATAGTCAAATGGTATGAGGGCAAAGAGGAAAACATGCAGGGGAGGACTTGGCAAATTGTTGGGAGGTTAGATATGTTAAGCTGTTGAAGACAAAAATGATAATACGAAATGCAAGCCTCCACCTAGTTCACAAGAAAAAGTAAAACAAACAAAAAGCACATTGTACCAGTAAGAGAGGAGAAATGTGAAATAAATATATAATTCATAAATTAGAACAATAAAGAACTTTAAAAATTATGGGTTAGTATGGAGCATACAGATCAACTGGTCACAGACCACTTGCATTAAAAAAAGAATGAAAAAGAAAAATCCTGTTAAATTTGGATGCTTTTTCAAAAGGAAAAGAGAATGCCTTGAATTCCTTGTAGGTTTATGCATATGTATAAAGCAGATCCATATCTCTTTGCAAAGAATCCCTGTGTGGTAGAAAGAGATAATGCTCTTTGCTCCTCACAAAAATGTTGTGGGGTCTAGTCCACCTGGAGATGTCTCAAAAGAAAAGCTTAGTAATCTACTTTCAAAAATGAAGCGATCGAAAACTCTATGGAGCAGAGTTCTATTCTCACAAAGATAGGGTCAAGCATGAGTCAGAATTCAGTAAATAGCAACTTGTAGTAGGAATATATTAACTATGTCATAAGATGAAATTATGTGCTAAATGTGGGCCAAAGACGCCATCAGGTATCAGGCATGGAAGACCAAAAACAAACAATCATACTGATGTAAATGAGTGGGTCAGAGGGGAGACTCAAACCCATCTGTAGACAATTGGACATCCTCTCACAGAAGGGTCACAAGGAAGTGGCAAGTCAGCCAGGGTGCAATATAGCACCGATGAAAATACAGCATTCCTCTAGTTTAATGCTTCCCTCACCTGCCCCCTGCCCATCATGAACCCAGTTCTACCTTACAAATCCAGCTAAACTAGAGCATATCCACTGGTACAGATACGAGCTTTTGACACATGGAATCCAGGACAGATACACCCCTCAGGAACAGCAATGGGAGTAGCGATGCCATGAAGGTAGGGGGAAGGATGGGGGCCGAAGGGGGAGAAAAGGGAAATCTATCGTAATGATTGACGTATAACACCCCACCCACACCCTCAAGGGGTACAAACAAGAGAAATGTGGATGAAGGGACAGTGTAAGATATGAAAATAATAATACTTTATAATTTATCAAGCATTCAAGAGGATGGGAGTTTGGGGGAGGGAGGGAAAAAGAGCAGCTGATACCAAGGGCTCAAATAGAAGGAAAAGGTTTTGAAAGTGGTGATGGTAACATATGTACAAATATGCGTGATACAACTGAGGTATGAATTGCTAGAAGAGCTATAAGAGCCCCCAATCAAATGATTTATTTTTTTTTAAAGTAGGCCAAAGACTGACTGTCCAGTCTCTATATTCTTAATATCTAGCTTCAGCAAAGTGAAGTTACTTGCTATGGCCCGTCTACCTATCATCTTTTTAATTCCCACCAAGTGACTGCACATCAGTATAGAGGAGTCTAAAGTAGGGTATTGGTCAGTTTTACTATCTGCTGCGTATAAGAAAGCCATCTCAGAAGCAGGAATAGGAATCCCACAACAATTAAGAAAGACGAACCACCAGCCACAAGTGTGCATGATTCCCATGAGTAGCAGTGGAAGTAGCAGAGACTGCAGCATGGAGACATTGAGACAGAGCCGAAAAGTTGCACCGAGATCCAGTCAAAGCTGCTGGGTTTCCAGGCCCATGGAATGTGTAAGACTGAGTGTCATTGGCCAGGAGATTGACTTGTAGCATACGGAATTTATCAGCACTAAATATGCTTTATAACTCTTGCCCGAGGGAGGTTGAAGTCCAAGGAACACGTGATTGAGAGGCCGAGGACCCGAGGGACATGCCTTCCAGCTTGGTTGAGAAGAAGCATCACAGCAAATGAATTGCATGCTTAATATTTTGCAACCTGTGACTTTCCCTACTGACCCCCTAACCATGAGTTTTGTCTGTGAGTTCTGTGTGGCTTTTGCAATGGATTACCAAACCCAGCAGAGAAACAGAACGCACGGGAGTCTGAATAAGGTGAAAAGATATTGGAGGGTGGAGGAGGCATGTCTGACTCCCTCCCTCAGAGAAATCATCCTTTTGCAGATATGCTGTTGTAGCTTCCTTCCCCATTAAAAGGGCAGAGGGAATCATAGACAGCCCTCATGACATGTCTTCAATAGGATAAAGCCTGATAGCATAAATGTTTACTCAATAGGTGAATTGATAAATTAATTCAAACTTGATGAAATTCTTAGTCATTAAAAAAAACTAAATAGCTGATGCGAAACAGAAGTAAATGGTGATGATGATGATGATGATTTTTGCATTGCACTATATTGTATGCTGTTTATCTTCATGTTTCTGTTCAGGTATAAACCGGGGGGCACTCAAGATCCCCACAGTAACCCAGGTCAGAAGCACTATCATTCCCCTCAGACTGTTTTCGGGTCACCTCATTCTCACCGTGACATAGAGTGGCAATGAGAAAGTGCCAATGAAGATTTTCCTGGTTTAATGAAACCATCCTGCTCTTCTTTGGCGTACATGAAAATGAAATAGAGCTTCATATAAAACAGCATTTCCAATTAAGAGAAAAGACAGAAAAGTATGCTGGTTTTATTGTATGTCAGGCTCTCTGGGTTCTTTATATACTGTTTTCCAGAAGTCTAGAAAAATGTGTCAGAAGATTTATCTCAGAATTGTCTTGCTTTAGCAGAGTGATGACAGATTATAAGGTTATATCTGCCATTTAAGAGAAATAAAGACATCTCCCTTGTCTTTATTAAATGGAAGGGGTGACCGGAGTTAGTGTCTCATATTATGAGGACAGTGCTACACTCTCCTCTTCCAAAGGTGGCAAAGTTTAGCCTCCTAATCATCAGTCTAAAGACCACAGAGGAAAAAATATGAGGATTCCTTGGGATGTTTATCATTTACTCTGGTTAGAAACCCTAAAAATGAATCACGGCTTTAAAAGACAACCAAAGCACTGTAACAAAGAAGATTTACAAGCCTCCTACTCTCTTAAACCTTTTCTGCTCCTATTTTTCTCTTTTCCTAGAGCAGTTAAGTTGGGCATGCTCATGCTGACGTGACTAATAACGTCTGTCAGAGGCTATTTACAAGTACTTATTCATAAAGGTCCAAATCTCTGCATTGGTTGATGTACTGTTATTTGAGGAATATAAATTGAACCCACCCTCCAAAATCATTCCCCACCAAGGTTATTACTGCAACTCTATTGATAAAGGTATTGGGAAAGGATCTCTCCTACCATTGAGAATGTAAATACTATGGAGAGTGAACCACATTAAAGGCTTCATTCACGGTGCTATATTATGATCCCGGGAAAGACAACAGTTTCAGATTTCAACATTTCCTAGCAGAAATTATAATGATTGGGTTTTAACCTTTTCTATCTGGGAGACCTGGAGAAAAACACAGAACAAAGCTGATATTCACAACCAGCAAACCTTCACATACTTACTTCTCCACTCTCCCCCAGAATACTTGGCTTTCTTCAAGCAATTCATCTCTGCCCCCCTCTTTCCACTGTCAGCAGATGACCTTGCCTCTAGTTTCACTGTGATATTGAAGTTTGCAGAGACACCACATGTTATCACAACATCGACCAGCCTATTTGCACCTGTGCCTGCATCCTCGGCCTTGCCTCTTGTCACCTTCCATGGTACTGCACTGTGTCCTCGTGCCCACACTTCCTCAAGGCTACTCTGTCAGCAACGGTCCTGTCTCCTGTATCATCAGCTTTCTTTCTCTGTTGGTTCTTTCCTATCGGCTTGCAAGCTGTTATTTTTCCCTGTCTTTAAAAAAAAACACCCCTTTACCCATAATCAAGAGCCCTGATGGTATAGTGAGATAAGTGAATGAAGTGGTGGGCTGTACGTTATGCTAAATTCTTTAGAGAAACAAAACCAGGGACAAATATTTTTGCTAAATCTAGTGGTCAATTCTCAGTACTTTATTTTTCCCCACCAAGGACTCCTGGTGGTGTAGTAGTTGGGCTGCTAACCTGAAGTTTCATCAGTTCAAAACCACCAGGCATCCTGCAGGAGAAAGATAAGGCTTTCTACACCTGCAAATAATTACAGCCTCATAAACTCAGAAAGGGCAGTTCTATCCTGTCCACTAGGGTCTCTGTGAGTCAGAATGGACTAGATGAGAAGTGAGTTTTTTGCTTTATTTTCCCCCTTTGCTCCAGTTCCTTGGTCTTTCTTGGAAATGTAAGCCCAAGTTGCCATTCTCTCTCAGTTTTCTTCATAACTCATTTACCCCTCCTTCTCCCACCTATAAAACCAATGCTCACTAGATCAGTTCTATGATAACCCTCAACCTTTGAGAGGGTACCCCCCAGCCAAAACACAAAAAAGGAGCCAAGCCAGAATTGTACTGGGCACAGCAGAGCTTTCATAGTACATTTTTTTTCCTGATAGACAACCAACTCGCTCTGAGTTAGTGCACCCAGTGGCGTCACCTGGGAAGGTTCTCTCTGGTCATATTGAATTTTTTCATGAAAGCACTTTCACTCGAACCTCATTTTTTATGATGACCAATATAAGAAAAAAGTGTGCGGCTGTTCAATTTTGTTTCCTGTTTTAGAAAAATGCCACAGAAAGTGTTGTGAAATTAAATGCAGCTTACAAGGACAGCATTATGGGGAAAACTCAAGTGGTTGAGTGGTTTTCTCATTTCACAAATGGTGTGATGTCAAATGATGACAAACCTCGCTCTGGATATCCACCAACTTCCCAAGTGGACTGAAAAAGTCATCTATTTCTGACTTTAACGTCCAGCCTTGTCTATTCAATAGCATACTTCACATCTCTGGAATCCTTGGGTGATACAAACCATTAAGGGCTCAGCTGCTAACCTAGTGACATCAGCAGGGTTGGTGTCACATATGGTGTCAACTCCCCTCCCCCAGGACTTCATCTCATACCAGACCACACAGCTCCTTAGTGAAGTTTCCCATAGAGCAGATGTTTAATCATAGAATAATATGGGATAGAGTTGGAAATTGATTAAATATAAAATTGTATTCATTTTAACAACAAAATGGTTTTCGAAAATCTACATTGAATTTTGGCATTATTAATAACAGACAGAAGTCTTTTGAAGATTTTCATCCTTTCCTTTAATTATTACTTCTTTTCCTTTAATTATTCTCAAAAAGTTGATACAGGTTTACAGACATTAATTACCACAGTATTGCAACTAAAACACCAGAAAATTGGACGAAACAAAGAAAATTGGACAAAAAATATAAAAACACCGGCATCAATAAAAGCACAGTAAGTACTTGTAGTGCGTGCCAACAAAACCGTGTGGTTGCAAGTGTTGCTGTAACTGGGTAATAAAGACAGCTCTGACTGGGTGGAGAGAGTTAGAAGATTTAAAAAGTGAATTGGCACAGAGTTTTAGCTGTGTTGGCATATTGATACATGTAAGCTGGGCTTACAGAAAAAGTGTTTGTTGTTTGTTATAACTAACTACAGAGATATTTTCATTTTAAAGTAATGAATTTCTCCTGAATCATTGAACAAAAATATTTATGGGTACCCATGTTAGTGTCATCCTCTATGATCATACCACCTCTGGAAGTCTAACCCCCTCACTCCTGTAATGGCACTGTTATAGTAATCAGAAGGCTAGAGGTTCAAGTCCGTTCAGAGGAGCCTTAAAATAAATATAATTCGGAACAAATCAGCTTTTGAAAACCCAAAGGAACACCATTCTACCTGGGCCCAATGGGGTCGCCATGAGTTGGCACTGACTCCCCAGCAACCGGTAACTCCGCCTTCGTCCGTTCACATCCTAACTTAAGTAGGAAGTTTTCTTTGGTCACTGCATATAGACTAGCTACATCCTCCTTGACCACCACTCTTCCCAGAATATGTGCGTTACAACTTCTTGGAGAACATAAGCTTCGTAGACAGGCACTTTCATTCATAACTGAGTCTATAGCACAACATAGAACTGTCCTTTTTGAGTTTCTGGGACTTGAAATCTTTATGGGCGTAGACAGCTTCATTTGTCGCTTGTGAAGAAGACTGATGAGTTCAAACCTTGTGGTTAGTAGCTCAATGTGCAGCCTTGAACCAACTGCCATGCAGTAAAGTCTATAGGACAGAGTGAAGTGACCCGCTATCATTTCCAAGGCTGGGAATCACTATTTACAGGAGGAGATAGCCTCATCTCGCTTCGATGGAGCAGTTGGTGAGCTTGAACTGCTAGTCTTGAAGTTAGCCGCCCAGTGAATAATCCACCATGACACTGGGCTCCTTAGATAAATGGTAACTTTTTACTGACTTCATTCTTATTTCTGAAAATGTCCAGCCTTTTCTCATATTCTTTTTCACTAAAGAAGGTCTCAGCTCAAAAATTTGCCTTCTGAGAATATTCTCAGAAAGCTTCCCATAGAGAATTCCCCAAAACAAAACTAAAAAGTAATAGAGAATGTGAAATTTTTAATGTGTTTCTTTTATGTTAAAATGATATTTTTAGTAGGCATGCACAGTATGATTTATTTTAATAAAATAATTTGAGAGTAGTAGAGGGGTGGTAAAGGAAGGGAGGAAAGACAAGTGGGAGGGAAGGTTAATTAACTGTCAGATTTTACCTGCTACTTCATATGTTATCTGTGAGGATCAGATGTGTGTGAGAATACGTGGTAAATTGCGTAGTACTGTGTAAATCCAAGCTGTTTTATTAAAATCATATTTTCTGGTTTCTTCCTTGCCAACTAAGAGTCTTTCTGGTCTGCATTTTAAGTTTTGAAAGTCTTTCTAAAATACTCAGGCAATATTTTCAACCTAAGTAAATATAGTACTAGCTTCACAACTTCAATGAATTATTCTTTCTCTGAAAAAAAAACAATTATGACCCACACAGAGTAATCTCTCCTCATCTGCCAGTGGCAAATCCTAATCTCTATAATCCAAGAGTGTGTTAGGTTAATGACAAAAGGAAGTTAAGATTGTAGGTGGGATTAGGATTGTTAATCGGCTGACTTTCAAATAGGGAGATTACTCTGGATTATGTAGGTGAGTACCAACGACTGACCTTTCAGTTAGCAGCCCAACATTCACTTAACTCACTGTGCCACTAAGGCTATCACCCAAAAGAGCAAACTCACTGCTGTCAAATGAAATCTGATTCAGAGTGACCCTATATATGATTTCTGAGGCTCTAATTCTGTCCTGTGTGGTCACTGAGGCAGAATGGACTCAGCATCCTGTTATTATTACAACATTCAAATCAAGATGGACAGCAATTATTCTACAGCTATGAAACACCCACAGACTTGTTCTCAATGGACCGATGGTCATAGAAAACTCACTGCACAGCGACCCTACATGCAACCTATAGGACAGAGAATGGTCCCTGTGGGTTTCGGGGCTCTACATCCTTAGGGAAGCAGAAAGCAGAGCAACTGGTGGACTCTTGCAGCTAGCACCCCGCCACATAGCCCATGATACCACTGCAGCACTTTAGAGATGATTATTTGAGAAAATAATTTTCTTGATAAAACTATAATATTTCGAAATCCCAGAAACAAATATTGTTCACATTGCTCTGGCTGTGAATTCACCCCTGTTTTAGAAGCAAAAAGTTTACTATCTTCACATCTTGAATATTCTCAAAAGTCAATAATTGGATACTTGAATTGTATTATGATTCAACATCCCCCGAAATGGAATTGAAATTTCAGAAAAGATCTTTATTACATGTAAGAACCCTATGCTGTCACTTTTATTCTCACATGTTGCTTAATTATTTAGCATTCATCGTTCATTCAATAAAGATATCTTGAATGCCCAATAAAGACCAACCCCTCTGCAAAGTATCAAGTATTCACCTGTGCAGTTGACACTTAGTGGTGGTGGTGGTAATTGATCTCATCTAAATGTTCCCTCCATTCTATAAATGTTCCAGAAGAGTGGAAACTTCCAACATTCTAAATAGATGACCACAGGATTAATTTGCTAGCACTGGATACTTATTATTGCTCGTGAGTGTCCTACCAGGCCAATAATTTGTTTCATATGAGTCATTCTAAACTTGAGCTGCACCATAAGGTCTTTTAAAATATTAAATGTCTGGGTCCCACCACAAATCAACTGAAGTAAAACTCTGAAGTTGAGTCTTGAACTGTGTTACTTAAAAGATCCACTGATAAATGTAGTGCTGACAACCATTGTACATAGAAGGAGCAGGAAGAGATTGCCTGAATGAGGTCATACTATCTATATCAAGAGTTAACTAAAATGCAAAATATGCCAAGGGACAGATTCTTAACTCTATATAAGCTAACGATGGGGCTCAGAAGTTGGGCATGCCACTAAATTAAGACCAAGAGTCATGACAGCCACAAAAACACATGCCAGTTCCCTGTTCTCCTGGCCAACTACATGATATCTATAATGTAATAAGGGCTAGCAGAGCAGGCAAGCAGCCTCTGGGTGGTACCAACAGTTTGCATTCAACCACTACACTAACCCTTGGCAAGTTGAACCTACCCAGCAGCGGTGAAGAAGAAGCACCTGGCGATCTGCTTCCCTAAAGAAAATCCTAAAGTGCAGTTCTCCTCTGTCACCTGTGTGGTCGCCCTGAGTCTAAATCAACTCACTTGTCACAGATTTGATCTGTTTTGGTTTAGGAAGACCGTGCTACAGAAGGGTTCTGATTTCCAGGGAATTCCATTCACAGCTAAAATACACTTGCTAAACTTAAAGTTTTAAATATTGCACATGGTCTCATTATCAGAAAACAAATATGTTTACATGTTTACATAGAAGACAATGGTGAAGCCAAACAATTTCTTCTTTGCAGGGGTGCATAGGATTCTGGCTTACTAGATAGTGAAAATTCTCTAATTTTTTCCTCTTTTCCTTCTGGTATTAAGCTATTGTCAGAAACACATAATTGAGAAATTACAGTCAGATTTAGAATCCTCTTCATTGTTTCTGCGTCAAAGTGAAACCTTGGAAATTTATAACGTTAAAGTTATAACTTGTGTTTCAGCTAACCAAAGCCATAAAAATTTCCACGTGTCTTTAAGAAATACTTGCTGCTAGAAAGCTCTCCAGTTTAGCAATTTAAAGAAGTCATCCCACATGGTTAATGTGCTCGGTTGTTAATCCAAAGGTTAGCAGTTCAAGTTCACCCAAAGTGACTTTGGAAGAAAGACTTGGAGATCTACTCCTGCAAACTCGGCCATTAAAAACCCTGCAGAGCACAGTTGTACTCTGATACACAAGGGGTCACCATTAGTAGCAACCAACTCAACAGTAACTGAGGGGTTGTTTTGTTGTTTCTTAAATACTCCTCTAAGCATTGGCAACCAAATGGTCAAAGAAATCAGAATTATGGAAAAATGTGGAATTCTTCACAACTTAGTGTGCACTTGAACTCAGGACAATCCAAAGTAAAGACGCACACTGAAAGGCGAGTTGCATTAGGAAAACTAGCCACTCTTGGTTCCATTCATCTGTAATCCATTCCATTTTGATAGCCCAGTGATTGTAAAGGTGTATTTAATAATTATAAAGTATATAATTGCTTGGGAAAAAAGTTTCAGTTGTTTAACACGTATAGAGAGCTAGAGGAAATCCACTTTTAGTTCATTATAATGAGGGTTCTGATGACTCCTGGGTCTTATTTTGTCCTGCGGACACAAGAAAACTGGTAACAGAAATGCATAACTCCAGTCACGGAAACAATAGACAAAGGCAGTAACAAAGTACCATTTAAGTAAGTTAAAATGAGGGTCCCAAGACTGACCAGAACAATGATTGACCAGGCAGAGAAACAAGTTATCTGGAGAACTCAACGTGTTGCCATCACGTCAATTCTGGTTTATAGAACGAAGTAGAGCTGCCCGGGCTGTTGTTGGTAGGTGCCGTCAAGTCATTCCAACTCCTAGCAACCTGATGTACAACGTGCCACATCACCTTCTGGATCCACCTGGACTTTCTGGCCATTCTCGATTAGTGTACAGCTGCAGCCCTTTTAAATGATCTTTAGCAAAATTTTACCGGTGGCTGACCTGAATGATGTTCAATAATTTCCTCATTCCATGGGATCATCTCTCTTTGAAATGGAGAGGAATTATAGATTTTTCCAATCTATCTCTTCCCACAGGGTTACCACATCTTTCTCTCACAAAGCAGTTAATGCATTCAAACCACCCACCTTCAGATTAGAGGTCAAGCATGCGAAACACCTTGCCACCAGAGTCTCTTGAATTCTCAGAAAACAGGTGTGAACAATGAGAAAAAAGTTGCGTTGGTGCAAGAGACATTTGCCAGCCAGCATTCATGATCTGGTAATTATAAAAAGAAAAGTGAAGGGTCCAACAATGGAGGGAAAATCTTCAACGAAATGGAATGGCAGAATGGCAGCAAAAAAGGGCTCGTGCACAGAATTGTGACGATGCCACGGGACCAACCCGACGGCATCTGATGAGGGTGAAGAAGGCTGGAGTGGGCACAGGTGCTTTGAGGACAGTTACCAAAAGAAGCACTTAGTACACAGAATGTGCTCCGTAAGTATTCGTCGAAGAATTAAACTGATAAGCACGTATCTTTCCTTTTTCTAAAAATTACCATTGGAAGCAATGAGTCAATGCAGACTCATAGTGAGTGAACCATGCACAACATCCTCACAATTGTCTAAGGGGGCTTCAGAAGGTTCGTGGATAAATGGAACCAAAAGACAATGTCATTTTTCTATGAACTCTTTGAAGTCCCCTAGCATGGTGCCTGGTATGCTTTTTTAAAATCATAAACACAGAGTTAACACAAAAACACCCACTTAGTCAAATGGATTGTCCCCTGACTGCCAACACCAGTGTAAGTTTAAAACTGTCACTGAGTGTTTAACTCACTTTCCTATGTTTTCATTATAAGTGAAGCCAGTAATTGCCTAATTATCGGTAAGATATCCTTAAGAAATTCGATCTGGTGATTATTTAAATGAGTATGCATACCACATCACTTCCCTAAAATCCAATAAAGCATTTACACCATCCACCTCTGGTCCCAAGGCCTGTTCATAACAGCTCTCAAACGGCTCTTTCCCAATCTAATAGAGCCATGGTCTTTAGCTTTAGAGAAAAAGCATAATAAATTAAATGTTGAATGAAGAAGATAAATGAGTTAGAGGTGCTTCTTGATCTATATTTAAAATGAAAGCATAAAAACTACACCTTTGATGAACATATTGATCACTAGAAAGAGGTTCTTAAATTAAGACTATAGATCATGTCACTCTTTTCCTAGATCTTACTTCCTAAATCTTCAGAGTCTAAAGAAGTTCTCCTTCCACCAAATTTTAAAAAAAGAAGACAGAATCGTAGACCGGAAAAACTGCCAGCAGGGTTAATTGGTTCCTCCAGCAACATCATAGCCTCCTGGATTAATAGGAAATACCCATTGGCTACGGCCAAGGAAAGGAAGAAAAAAGTTTAGGAGTCATGATATTTCATGAAATTAAGCCAGTAATATCCTCTCAGAGTAAATTCGAGTTCTTTTCTGGTATTTTACATGGCGGTGGACACCTCAGCATAAAAACTAACTGAGAAAACATGGCTGTGAAAACAGCAACTGCAGGCACCAGAGGGCCCGTGGGCAGCTGCCAGAGATATTAACTCAATTGTTCCTCAGGAGAAATCCACCTCCTTGCGCCTAGAGGCCTGTTGTTCGACCCATTCTCAACTCAGTGCCATGCAGTCTCTATAAGGCCGGGTGGCACTGCCCCAAGGGTTTCCAAGACTAACTGTTCATGGAAGCAGAAAGCCTCATCTTTCTTCCAAGAAGCAGCTGGTGGTTTTGAACTGCTGACCTTTGGATTAGCAGCCCAACATGTAAAACACTAAGTCACCAGGGCTCCTGTGTCTGACTCCTTGTTGTTAGATGCCATCAAGTCGGTTCTGACCCATAGTGGCCTTATGCACAATGGAACAAAATGCTCATTGAGGACCTCAAACTCCTCATCTAGAACTCAGGATGGCTGCCAGGGTTTTGAGGCTAAGTAGAAACAGAGATAACTTATCAGGTCAGCATTTGAGAAGCTTGCTGACCTCTGCAGAAGTCAGCACTCTCTACAGCAGTGGTTCTGAACCTTCCTAATGCCTTGACCCTTTAGTACAGTTCCTCATGTTGTGGTGACACCCCCAACCATACATTATTTTCATTGCTACTTCATCACTGTCATTTTGCTACTGTTCTGAATCAGCTGACCCCTGTGAAAGGGTCATTTGACCCCCAAAGGGGTCGCAACCCACAGGTTGAGAACTGCTGCTCTATAGGGTCTTATTGGCATCTCTGAGGAAGTCAATGAGCACTTGTTGACTGGTTAAATTAAAGGGACAGCTGAAGTGGAGTGATGAATTGGAAGAAATATAAATGTCAACAAGTGCTCGCTGAGTTAATACTAAACTTTTTATATACGCATATTCATATACTGAGAAAAATAGTCTGAAATGAAATACTTTTACCCAAAACATATAGATTTTTCATTCCTGCCTACGTTTGACTGAAAGCATTTCATTTTACACCATAATTCTGACTCAGTAATATGAATATATATAAAAGGTTTAGCAATATTTTAATGTTTAAAATCCATTTGATAACTACAAAATCAAAAATCATTGCTATAAATCATAGAAAGTTTTATTAAACAAAATTATCAAAAGGCAAAACAATAAGATCTTGATCTATCTTTTATCTCGGGGGATGCATTTCCAAAGGTGATGTTTCCATCTCCCTAACTCTAACATGAAGGACCACACCACGGACAAACAGAAGTTTTGGCACCCTCGAGGGACCAAATTGTGTTCCTTTTGAGTTCTGAAAATGAAAAAGAAGCCCAAAGGAGACAGATCAGGGCTGTGTAGTTGGTGGGGTGAAATTCCCCACTGACATTGTGAGTCACGTAGGACAGCCCCTGCTGCCCTCACAGAATCAAATTTCTTTAAAACTGCTATGTAATAAGGCTTTGTGGTTGTCCTGTTTCCTTTGAGAAAAATCTACCAAGATTGTCCATTTGGAGACTGTGGTGGTTACATAATCTGGTGTCAATTTGAGAGGATTATGAGTGAAGGGGTGGAGTCTGGCCTGTCAATCAAGACATAACCAATGAGAACTCTGTGTGGGCATGGCCTTCTCCTGAGAATTCTTGGAAATCTTGATTTTCCTCCTTGGGGGCGGAAGACCTCTCTCTCAATTCACTCCCTTGGTGACCCTGTACTGACAAGACTCACTCCCCGTGAGCCATCCCTGAGGAGAAACCAGATGAACCTACTCTGATGAAGCCAGAACCCTGGACCTGGAGAAGCCATGTGGACACCCCTGCCAGCGCTGAGATGCTTATAATGCCATTGGGTCTACAAGACTTCCAACCCACTGGCCTGTGATCTTCCTGCATTCAGCATTATTGCATGTGTTTCGTGAGTCTGAAGAGGACTTTATAGATTGGTATCAGACATATGGGCTAACATTGGACTTACGGACTTGATCTGGACTGGGCTGGGGTGTTTTCTCAATATTCAACTGCCCTTGTACATAAACCTCTTTCTTACACATATATGAGTGTCTCCATGAATTTGTTTCTCTAGTCTACATACACTAACACAGAGACCTAAAGAACAGTCATCGTAACCTTCAGAAATGGCCTCTCTGCTATGAATTTAACTGGCCCAACAGGTCCACACAGAAACCCTGTTTGGCCTAAACATTTTTTTTTAAGGTAACCTAATCAAACGAATACAGGAGAAAGATGACGCTGTCCCCTCTCATAAAGAGTTTTCGTTTCAGAAACCCACAGTGGCAGATTCATTCTGTCCTGTTGGGTGGATATGAGTCAGAACAGACTTTGATACTAGTGACTTGAGTAGTAAGAATAAAACAAGTGTGATGCTAAGCGTCTGCAGCTATACAGTGATCAAAGCGACATGTTTAAGCAAGTTCTGTTTGAAATCACCCTATGCATGTCTGAACTAAGACCCTGGTATTGCTACTTCTCTACTTATCTGTTGTTGTTAGGTGCTGCCAAGTTGGTTCCGACCCACAGGGACCCTAGATACAACAAAATGAAACACTGCCCCGTCCTGCGCCATGCTCACATTGATTACTATGCTTGAGCCCTATTAGAGCAGCCACTGCCAATTCATCTCCTTGAAACTTTGAGGGTCTTTCTCTTTTTCTCAGACCCTCTGCTTTAGCGAGCATGATGTCCTTCTCCAGGGATCAGACTCTGCTGATAACATGTCAATGAAGTCTCCCCATCCCCACTTCCAATGAGCATCTGGCTGCACTTCTTCTAAGACAGACTTGTTTGTTGTTCTGGCAGTATTCTTCAAACACCATAATCCTCATGCATCAATTCTTCGTGGGTTCCTTATTCATTGTCCAGCTTGCACATGCACATGAGACCATTGAAAATACCATGGCTTAGGTCAGGAACATATTATTCCTCAAAGTTACGTCTTTTCTGTTTAACACTTTGAAGAGGCCTAGTGCAGCATAGTTGTCCAATGCAATACATCATTTCATTTCCTGACTACTTGATCTATTAAAGGTTAAGTGTGGATCCAAGCATATGCAATCGCTGACAACGTCAGTCTTTTCTCTGTTTCTCATGATAAATTGACCCCGTTGTGAGGCTTTGGGCTTTCTTTACTTTGAGCTGTAGTCCACAGAGAAGGCTTTACTCTTTGCTCTTTATCAGTAAGTGCTCCAAGTCTTTTTCAATTCCATCAACCAAGGTGGCATCACCTGCATCTCAAGGGTTGTTAATAAGCCTTTCTCTTATCTTGTTGCACATACTTCTTCATAAAGTCCAGCTTCTCAGATTATTTGCTTACCTAACAGATTGAATACTGTGGTTAAAAACAACCCTAAACACACCTTTCTTGATTTAAAAACATGCATTGTTCTGTTGTTCCACTCAGACGATTGCCTCTTGGGCTAGCTATACATTCTGCATGAGCACAAAGAACTCTTCTGGAATTGCCATTCTTCCCAATGTTATCCACAGCTTTTTGTGATCCATACAGTTGAATTTCTTTGCATAGTAAATACGGCACAAGTAAACATCTTTCTGGCAGTCTCTGTTTTCAGACAAACCACCTTTGACATCAACAATGAGATCCCTCATTTCATGTCTGCTTCTGAATCCAGCTTGAATTTCTAGCAGCACCCAGACAATATACTGCTGAAGCTGATTATGAATTCCTTTCAACAAAATTTTATTTACGTGTAATACGAATGACATTATCATGTAATTTCTGCATTCTATTGGGTCACCTGTTTGAACAAGGGTTACAAATATGGATTTCTCTGTTAGTATCTAAAATAGCTATCATCCAAATTCCATGACACAGACTAGTGAGTGTTTCCCATGTAGTATCTGCTTGTTGAAATATTTACATTGGTATTCTGTCAACTCATGAAGCTTTGCTTTTCACCAATACCATCAATGTACTTAGAGTTCTTCCTTCAGTACCACTGGTTCTCGTTCATATTACTACCTTTTGAAATGGTGGTTGGTTGACCAGTGGTTTTGTTACAGTGACTCTATGTATTCCTTCCATCTTCATTTGGTGCTTCCTCTGTCGTTTGATGTTTTGTCCATAGAATCCTTCAGATCCCAACTCAAACCTTAAATTATTTTCTATATTTCTTTCAGCTTGAAACATACTTATATTCTTCCTTTTGGGCTTTCTGAAACCATATCTTTGCACATGCATTATAATATTTGACTTTGTCTTCTTCAGCTGCCCTTTGAAATACTCTCTCTTGCTCTTTTACTTCATCGTGTCTTCCGTTTGCTCTAGCTATGCTAGAGCATTTTCTCTATACTCAAGAGAAAGTTCCAGAGGCTCTTCTACATGTACTCTGGTCTTTTCTTTCTTTCACGTCTTTTTTTAATGATCTCTTGCTTTCTTCACACATGCTGATATCATTCCACAACTCCTCACATTTCTGTCATTAATATTACATCTATTCTTAAGATAGTCTCATAATTCAGGTCCATATACTCAAGGACATATTCTACTGTTGTGGACTTGTTTTCATTTTCTTCACTTTAAACTTGAACTCACATATGAGTAATTGATGGTCTTGGTCTTGTTTGGGCTGGTGATATTGAGCTTCTCTAGCATCTTTTTCCACAAATGTAGTCAATATGATTCCTGTATATTCCATCTGGTGAAGTCCATGTATATAGTTATCATTTACGTTAAGAAAAAGGTATTTATAATGAAGAAGCCATTGGTCTTGCCAAATTCTATCATACAAATTTCAAGCTTCATTTCCATTTCCAAGATCATAATTCCAAATATCGATCTTTCCTCTGTTTGAAACATTTGCATTCCAATCACCAATAATGATCTTGATCAAATGATTAATTTCTGACTTTAGAAGGTGACAGAATTCTTCAATTTCTCACTACTACCAAAAGTGTTAGGGCATAAATTTCAAGAACAGTTATGTTAACAGAACTTCCTTATAGACGCATAAGTATTATCCTATCACAGACAGCATTGCATTTAATGAAAGATGAGGGCTTTTTCTTTAATGATGAATGACATCATTCCTACAGAATTTTCATTCCCAGGATGGTAAACCATATGACCGTCTGATTCAAAATTACCCATATCAACCCATTTTAACTTACAAATGCTTAGGACATTGAACTTTATTTGTTCCATTTCATTTTTGACAACTTCCAGTTTTTAGGATTCATACTTCCTACATGCCAATTATTAATGTATATTTGTAACTATTTCTTCTAATTTTAAGACATACTTGATCAGCAAATAAAGGTCCCCAAAGCTTCGCTCCATCTGCATCACTCTGGTCTCTACTTTGAAAATGCTGCTTTTCCCTAGTGCCTTCCAACCTGAGAAGCTCATGTCTTTGTACTACATCTTACAATGTGCCACCACTTTTCTTAAGGTTTTAGTGGCTAATCCCTTAGAAGTGGATATCCCATCTCTTTGTAAACATCTATTCTTAGAGTGGAAGTTCCACAGAAACTTAACTCCCATGGTTTGCTGGCTATGAAATATAGGTGGTATAGCTGCCAGCATCCCAACAACATATAAGGCACCACCATTCAGCAGACTGACAGAGGTGTATTGGTGACTTGCCACAGTATATCTCAACAACACAATGTTAAATTTACGTGCCCAAAATTAACTTTTTAAAACTCTAGTCTTTACTCTTTTCACAGAGTAAATAAGAAAATGCAAACACCTGGGGAGCATCTGCCTCAGTAGGGTAAACAATGTCATTGGTAAAGCAATGAGTAGACATCAAAATCCCTGCTTAATAGTTTTCACATTTTTATATTGAAAATTTCAAATAACATTAATCAAGCTATCACAGTCCATCAATGCACCCAAGTAGATAAATGTGTTGTTTCAGTCATAAGTAAGTATAGCACAAGATTATATGTAGGTATACATGATTATCTGTATGTGCATAGTTGTGTCTATTTGGCTTCTTTCTATTGCCACTTGAAACAAAGGCCCTTATTCCTTATCCCGCAGTATCCTATTACCTCAAGCAACCCAACAGAGGTGATATTATTTCAAGACATATCTGAAAATAACTTCTTTTTTTTCTTCTTCTTCTACTTTTTTTTTAATAGCCAACAACCTGCATGGCAGGAAAATCACAGAAAGCAAATAACATCACCCCTGCATGAGTCACTGTCGCCAGCTATCTCAACAGGTAATGAAACCAATTCCACACTTTGCTGGTAGTCGGCAACAGACTGGTAAAAGCCAATGGGTTTTGATCACCCTGGAAGGGGGGGCTGACTTTAAGCAAAGAAGAAAGGCAGAGCTCCCTGAGTTCATTGTTCTCAGCTATTTAATTGTCCTCCTGATCCAATGTTCATCCAGGTGCATGAAACACTACTGGACTTCGGGAAGCCAAACTGAGCTCACATGAAGAAAATCATGACCAAGCAGAGAAAGGCTATGATTAGAGCTGCAGGAAACTGCAAGCCCAAAATTTGAATTTTGAGCTCCGACAAACGAATTTTCCAGAGCCACTGGAGAAGTCTCTTCGTAGCTCTCTCATTGGTGAGTTAGGCAGAAGGTGTTCAGCTCAGCTGCTGGGGTCCTGGAAAATTCAAACTCCTGTCTACACAAGTAAAAATCAGGAGGCAAGATGTTGGAATAACAAACAGAATACCCATCTCTACTGAGATCATGAATGGGGTATGAAATCTCTTTCCCTGAATGGGCTGAGCAAACTGCGGTATGCTCAGAGATGAACTTATTCAAGGCTTACACGTTACTTTCCCAAAGCCAAATCCAATGAGAGAATTGGGAGAAGGAATTTTCTCTATTGAAGTCTCCCTTCAAGTTTAAGCATTTCAGACAAGATTCAATAAAAAAAAAATTTAATCTAATTTTGTGCCAGCAAAACCCATATAAATCAGCACAAGCCCTGAAAAATTGAAGAGGCACTGTTTTTTTTTTTATTGAATCCATAAATCTAAGAATTTAGCACTTAAGGAACATTTTAAAGTGTTTCTTTTATTCTTTTTCTGCTTCAAAAAAAATAATTAGTGTGTGAACAGGCAAGAAAATTGGGCCCAAGAGTCTAAGAGCTTTATTCAAATCCCAGAAGCAAAACATATTTGGGAAAAGAATATTGCCTAAAAAAAATTGACAGAAAACTCTGAACTCAAACCCAATAATTTAATGCCTTATGTTTCTGGAAATTTAGGGTCAGATTATGGTCCACTTACATGTGTTTGAAAGGCCCAGCTACATTTCTGACAAGAGAGGGGAGGGCGCTTTGAAGTACAATGTTTTTCTGCTAAAATAAGGAGTTCTTTGAACAACCCAAGTTTGAACTCCTCACTCCCATTTACCTGTGGATGTTTCTACTCTGGGGGGCTCAACTGTTGCACACATTCACTTAATGCCCTGTGACAGTACAGTAATCAAACTGGTCGGAGCACTGTCTCTCAGAATTGGTTAGCATCATACCACTATTCAAGGAATTACTGGAAGCATGTTGAGCTCACGGCAGTAGCACCAAGAAAAAAATCTGCTATTATGGGCCCACATAGTAAATTCAATATCATGTTGTTCACAGGTCAACTGTAAATTATACTCAGATTTTATATTGCCCTAGAGATCAGTGCCCATAAACCCATGTTGTTCAAGAGTCCAGTGAACTTAGTCTCCAAAATATGGTCAGGGAGTTGGCAAGATGGTACAGACAGAAAACTTCAAGGTGGCATTACTCAGAATTTTTCCTCACAAATAAGTCTTTAGATAAATTTACCTTGGAGTCAGATAATTAGTATTACCATCAAACTTCAAATAACAAGCTAAAATAAAATCAGGATATACAGACAGTCACTAAGAGACCATGCACGGTTACTAATCAATGGCCCTATGTCTTTTCTTGAGGGCAAGCCTACAGACAGTACACAGGTAAGAGGTCTGCAGTGGCTGGCTGGCACTTCCCACACCCACCCCGCGAGTCGAGTATGAGGTGAGCACCAGCCTGCCACCTAAGGCCAGGGACACAGTTTAAGCTGCCTGCCTGTTCTGTACAGTAAATCACCGCATCGAGTTGATGCCAACTCATAGTGATCTGATAGAACAGAGTGCCCCATCTTTCTCCTGCAGAGCGGCTGGTGGTTTTGAACTGCTGGCCTTGCAGTTAGCAGCTCAATGCATAACCCACTACATCACCAGAGCTTCTCATGCTATCTAATGGTTCCTAAAAAAAAGCAAAACAAAGATCGAGTACTACATTTTGATCTACATCAAACATCATTTTATTGTTGTATTATTATGTTAAAGATTTTTTGTATCGGCAAGGTTTTTTTAATGATTTTTATATGAAGGGGGGGCTACAAAAATGGAAAATTGAATTAAAAGGTAATGGAATTTTTCCATGACTTTGTTGTAGCTCCATCGTGCCTAGAAAGGTCCACTATACACTATATCCTAAAACCAATATTTGACTAACTTACTTTAGATGATCCTTACCTACTGTTTTGTTATTTACGTGCAAATTCTAATTAAAGACAGACTTAGAAACACACCCATTCATAATGTGGAGACTGCCTATATGTTGGCATACATTATATTTCTTCCTGCACTGTAAACCTTCATCATGTCCCTAATTTTATTTAAGAAACAATGTCACCTTTGCTTCTTTGGAAAGTTCCCTGAAGGGTGAAGCTCACATTCTGGAACTAGTGGAGTCTCAGGCTCTGAAGTTTGTTCTGCCAGCATCTACGTCCCTGCAACTAACTTCAAATATGGCCCACAGAGCAATAGCTTTGAGATCAACTGGGAGCTTATCAGAAATGCACAATCTCAGGCTTCATCCAGACCTATGGAATCAGAATCTGCATTTGAACATGATCCGAAGTCATTCGTTTATACATTAAATTTTTCTCTATAATGTAAATTCAGCACTTCTATAATTTCTAAGCTCCATTTCTTGTTGCGTTATATAGTTACAAAGGTCTTGCCCATAACTTATTAATTACAGCAAGTCTAAGTTGTAGGAAAAAAAAAACCAAAACCTTCTTTGGATATTATCTTGAGTTTTCTATGGAGCTTGTAAGTACCACATCATTTAGCTATAGGGAACCAGCCCAAAATCCAAATTCACTGTACCACTGAGTCGATGCTGATTCTAGACCAAAACTTATGGCCCAGGTACATTATACCATTTAACAATTTTTTCCCACAAAGGGCCACTGTTTATGCAATGGGTTAAGCAATGGAGTTATTAACCAAAAGATTAGTGCCTCAAATACTCCAGCTGCTTCAAAGGAAAAAGCATAAGCAATCTGATTCCATTAAAATATACATCCTCAGACACCCTATGGAGTAAGTCCCATGTCCTATAGGGTCACTGTGAGTCAGATTTGATTCGATGGAAGTGACGTGGCTTTTTGTTGGTTTATGCAACATTGAATCACATATGTCATAATGCCACTCGTCTGACACCTCCCTTTGCTTCCCCTCTAGTCAGCCATTCTCCTTTTGATACATCAGACATCGCCGAGGAAACTTCAGAAATTCCATGGGAAAAGGTTGTCATTTTTTTAAAATTCAAATTATGTTTCTCTAGTTTCATCACTTCTTCAATTCATTCATTTATCCATTCCTTCAAGTAAAACTACATATTTGTGGGACATCTAATCTTTGTACTATTCCTAGTGCTAAGCATAAGGTAGAAAAGGAATACATGGTCCCGAAAGAGATGTAATTAACTGTTACAATTAATTATAATTTGATATCAAAAAATGAGGATAAACTCAATTCTACCTCAGAGGAAATGAGGATCTTTGTGAGTAGAAAAATTTAGAAGGACACTTCTCTTGCTAAAAAATATATCATTCTTCTAAATGTCCTAAAATATTTGAAGAAACAGAGATTGTCATAGAAATAAAAGAGAAAATATCTTAAGATAAAGACAAATCATACCCGTACGCTCTTCTCCAATGCTTTAAAGTAGTTATAAAAGACAAGTGAAGCAACAAGAAATTAATTAAATATAAATGGAACATGATTGATCTCCTGCCCTTAGGAATTCATTAACTCTCGCTGATTGGATTTGAATAAATCAGAATATATAGAGTTACCTTCAGTGGAGGTTGTGCTGGAGGAAAGACTTCAAGAGCAGGCCGACAAAGGAATACTCAGAAAATGTCCTCAAAGATGGAGGATAAAATAGAGAGGCAAATTGTTGGTGAGGAAATGCATGTGCGTTTCTAGTGATAACCCAGGAAAAAAGGAAGGGAACGAACTAGCCTTCTAACAAAATTAGATCGGAATGTTTAAATACCAGCTCTCAACACAATAAAAGGAAACATTGACACTCAGATTGCATTGATTTGGAAATTGATCAAGGCAGCCAGACTGATCCTCCCCAACCATTCCTATCCACTTGCTTCGACCCGGAGCAATCCAGTCACTGTCTTCTCCAGGAAGAAATTCACTCTCCCCCTGCCGGGAGCTCTCCCAACTGCCACGGAGTTCACTGTGGCCTAGCGTGGGGTCCCACAGCTGTCCATCCAGTTGGGAGCAGAGAGCGTGGACGTTTGTCCACGGAACCACTGGCAGCAGGCAGCTCGAGAGGGGATACGATCCAGTAACAGTGAATGCCGATGGGAAAGGATTCGTGCTGACATTTGGGAAAATGGACTCCTTTGGAAGGGCAAAACTCTCGGTTCCAGGAAGAGTTTAAGTGGGACTAGAACTGTTGGAAATGTTCTAAGGTTTGTTTTGTTTTCTCTGTATGTGAAGGAAAATTGAGCTTCTAATATCACAGTTTCTTCATAACTCTCTGGTTTAATCCAATGGTTGGTTCCAACAGACTGGAAAAGAAGAAAGAAGCCAGTTTGTCATTTCAACTCAAGGAGATCAATGTGGTCTAAGCCAAGAAGATACCTCTTCAGTTGACATGCCACTTGCTTGTGTGTAACTTTGAGTAAAGCTAGATAGCATTTTAGTTGTAAACCACAGACAGTAGTAGCGACCTCCTTGGGTAGTTTGGAGGGGGACGTGAATTGCAGGTAAAGCATACAGCAAATCCGCAGCCATCGACTCAATTCCGACTCAGGGCCATCCTCTAGGGCAGGGTAAAATCGCCCTGGTGAGTTTCCAAGACCGTCACTCCGTGGGCGCAGAAAGCCTCGAGCAGCCAGCCGGTGGTTTCCAAAGGTGACTTGCTTTCAGTTAGCAGCTTGAAAGGTACCCACGACACTACCAGCACGCCATCATAGCACATAGTGAACACACAGTAAGTATGATTACCTGGGACATTCTTCTTCTTTTCGGGGGAGGGGGGACAGAGGAACTTGTATGTCACTAAAGACTCCAAGTCCATTTCCGTTTGACTTTCCCACCTCATTTTTTTTTAGTCTCTCAAACCACTATTTATTGAGAGAAAATGAATCTGGAGGAATTTTGCTTTGGGCTTTGTTTTCTAAAGAAGCACACTGTGTTCACGTGCAGCCCAACAAAGTCCTCTGCTTCTAAGTTGATTGCAGTTCACAGGAACCCTTCGCAAGGTTTCCAAGTGTGTAAATCTTTGCGAAAGCAGAGACACCCTTAGCTCTAAGTTTGAACAAACCCCTTTCAGGTCAGCTGTCCAGCAGTTACCCACAGCACAATCAGGGCGTGGACTCCATTTAGGTCCCTGAGTCTATCTGACCAATGACTCCCCTGTATCTTCCTCTGACCCATGCAAATTGAAGCAGGCCTGAGGAATAAATATTTGATAAGTCACTATGAAGTTATGATTATTTATTATATCGCTCAGCCTACCTTGATAAATTCAGACACTTAGATTTTATATTGGTGTTTATTCATGCAAGATAGAAAATGTAATGCTGTATTTCTTTGAACCTAAGACACTAGCAATTGTAAGACATACTGTTATTGTTTGACCCATTAAGGAAGAATGAATGCTATCAGCCAAGCTATGACAACCTCCCCAATTTCAGAGATATTCATTCACCTGTGTCCCCCCCTGAATTTTAGAATCAATGAAATACCATAGTAACAATTCAGGTGCAAAATAATTCTACAATTTATTAAGGACTTTAGTAAGATATTCAACCCATTATGAACACAAATGATACTTATCCTTGTGTGTGATCCTGGGAAAACAATAATGAGGACATAGTCCCTGGCCACATGAAATTCATAGACTAGTTGGAAAGACTAGTTAGAATAACTAATTATTATTAATAACTAAAAATTATTCTAATTATTCATTAGAATAAATGAAAGGAAATATGTACACTTAGAAATGATTCCTCTTTGATCTCAGCTTTTGTATTGAAAGGCACGGAAACCCGATTGACAAGAGTTGGAAGGAAAAAGAGAAGGGGAATATTAGAAAATTCTTTTGATAAATTTGAGCAAAGAGAAAATGGTGAGGATAGGGCATGTATCTTAAAAGTCTGAGACATAGAAAATGTCTAGTCGTTGTTAGCACTAAATCGGAGAACTACTTTAGAGGGAGGTAAATGGATCGTGCCCTATTGCCCCCATCGCTTCATCTCGGAGAGACTTTGCTTGTATCTACCCTGAAGACAATGTGCTTTTCCTAAAGCAGATATTTTGCTAGAGCCCATGAGAGCTCGGCAGGTGCCTTCCCTTAACTGGAAAGCTCTCGGGCTCCTCAAGGCCAGCAGGGACCTTGGGTGGCAATGGTTTGGGCACACTCTTTCCATTGAACTGATAAACAAAGACTAACTTGTGTGCGTGGTGAAAATGAGGTATTTGGCTGTAAGTATTCCTCTCACACATAACCCCCCCAAAAGTGAGTACTGTGGCTCTCCTGCCCGCTTCCCATGTTTATTTATTTGTCTTTGAGACAGTTAAGGTCTATTGTGCCAACCTGGCCAATAAACGCATGTGGGATTTATTGAAGGGCAGAGAGATAAATGGGTTGGTGAGCCTGGTTCTCGGGTCTCTTGCTCTCTGATGGTCAGACCTGGTGAAGCTGCCTTAGCCAATTCCCTGCTTCAGCTGGCAAGCTCACTTCCTATGAGACATCTCTGAGGAGCAATCACATGGACTTACCTTGATGCAGCCCTGAGTGCTGGAGAAGCCCCGTGGAAACCCCTTTTAGCACTGAGATGCTTACATCGCCACTGGATTCAAAGACTTTCTACCCACTGGCCTGTGATCCTCTTGCATTTGGCGTCATTGTATGTGTTTTGTGAGTTTGAGGAGGACTTTGTAGACTGGTGTCAGTCATATTGGCTAAGTCAGACATGGGCTTGGAATGGACACGGTCGGAATGCTTTCTGAATGTATACTTACCCTATATATAAAGCTATCTTATACGTATATGAGTTTCTGTGGATTTGTTTCTCTAGTTTCCCTAGACTGACACAGTCTTTACGCTTTCATGTGAACATTGAAAACACCTGGAAGAACCACTTGTCTGTGATGTGAGGTTAGAGATAAAAACTAGAGTTTAATGGCTGGGAAAGTGATCACTACACAGGTCTTAGAAGTTATAGTAGAGGCACACGTATCCCTCCCATTTTGTGGATCCATGATCGGTTTCCTATTTTACAGTCTTTGGGATCAAACTCACTGCCATCACGTCTATTCCGACTCCTAGTGACCTATGGGCCACAGTAGAACTTTCCCTATGGGTTCCTGAGACTGTAACTCTTTGCAAGAGCATAAAGCTTCACCCTTCTCCCTCAGAGCAGCTGACCGTGCAGTTCGCAGCCCAAGGAAAACCATGATGCCACCAGGACTCGTTCAGTCTTGGGAAAGTTGCTCCTTAATGTTGCTGTAGTAAGTATAGATAAGCATAGCGTGCATACCAAGGCCAAGTCCCCCAGCTCTGTGGTTGCTTCCAGCATTTTTATCTCCTACCAGGTAGACGCATCGTGGCGCTCTTGTATCCTTCTGGTCAGGACCGTTTCCCATGGTGGGCCCACTTCGTCAATGGAGATCCATCCATGTCATGTTGGATCCAAGTATTAAGGCAGCTGATCGCTTCCAGCAGTAGAGGATGCAAACACATCCCAAGTTCTCAGGATGTCCATTGCAGGGGCTCCACCTGATGAGCCTTCCTCAGTCTGTGTCTGCAACATCCACAACTTGATGAGAGCCTTCTAGTGGTTTCAGGTTGTTCAAGATAAAAGTGGCATTGACTCTGTTTTATTATTCGACAAACGATTATTATTTCTAATGAACTGTTAAGCAAACAAGTATTATATAAATACATTCTGCTTGTGTCTGATCTTATGGAGCTAATTTCCTAGCTGACAAACAAGGAGGTAAATAAATAACGTCATTCAAGATAGCAGTAATAGCGCTATGAAGAAAATAAAACATGGAGTTTCCAGAGGTTTGTAAGCCACTAGTAATTGAAACGTGGTTGATTTAAACCACCGCAGAGAAGCCACTGAAGAAAGGTCTGGAGATCTGCTTCCATAAAGGTTACAGCCAAGAAAATCCTATGACCCACAGTTCTGGTCTGTAACACATGGTCATCAGGAATCAGTAAAGTGTCTGTGCGGTAGTTGGTTTTCTCCTGCTGGTGAAGACTTAAACTCTTTCCAGTGTTTGTTTATTTTTAAACACCACTGCAATGAACATCTTTGTACCTAAGCAAATGTGTGAACGTGTCTGTGGCATAGATTCCGAAGATGGAGAGCCTGGGCTATATAACCACTCAAAATCTTAACAGATACTGCCAAATTGTTTTCCAAAGTGGTCATACTAATATTATATGAAATATATTATGTGATATATTTACTATGTATATACAGGTATATTTAGTATATGAAGCACTGTATGAAATACAAATTTAATACAATTGAAAGCAATAATAATGTTCCTATTTTTACAATAAATAACATAACACTTTGATTACTTAAAGACAAAACTCAATAGCTCGTAAGAATGCATTTGATATATACTGTTCATTCATTCTAATTTATACTAGGTCCTATAGATTGCACATATTTTAGGACTTTGACCAAGATTGGTATTGTTTATAAAGGTGTGGCCCAGGTTGGCCTGCATCGCATCCAGTAGTAGGATTGTAAGAGGATGACTCGGTGTGGGTGCAGCACAGACAGGGTCAAAGAGAGAAAGTGAGACTTCGACCATCCCTTCAAACAGAGTGGAGGGACGGGGGTCAGCAGTGTCCTAGAAAGGCTAGGGAAACATTCCGGGGTGACAGAAGAGTGAAAAGCAAATAAATAATATATGTTTGAAAAATGCTCTTGAACAATTGGGTGTGGGGCAGGGGGAAGTGGTAACAGGGGAGGCTAGAAAAGGGTGGTGGGTAGCTCACAAAGGGTTTCATGTATGATGCTAACCAGTTTGGACTTGTTCAGAAGGATGAAGGGACTTTCAGAGAAATTTTAGGGAGGGATAAATGTAAGTGTGATATTACCAAAATGAGGTCAAAAATGCCAATTTACAAAAATTACTTCTTAAAAATGTCTACAATTAGAGAAATTTAGTTCAAATTAACAAAGAAATGAGGTCTTTTATGTCTCAGTATCATTCGATCAACAAGAATAAAAGATAAATAGTGAGATCCATTAAGATGGCAAAAACATCAAGAACATTTGTTACTGAACTTCATTTGAATTGATTTCATATTATACATGCATAAAAAGATAATTTCCTATTCCTTTTGCAATTTTGTGAGTTATCACCTTAAAAAAGAAGACTTCAGAGCAATCATTCATAAATCCATTCAGCTCCCTTATTACCTCTGGAATATTTTCTTTTAAAAATATTACTAGGGGCAATTTTAACCAGCCTAAGTTTCAAGCTTTAAAAAGCAGCTATTTTGCATACACAGTAAGTACTTTTTCTGAAATTTTTGTGTTATAGATTCATAATTCACAGTGGGCTACCCCTGTTAATATTCACTCACAGCTGCATACAGCCCTAGGAACTATTATTATATTAAGAATAATGTAAAGACACTTAAACTTATTCTGTATCATCATGCGTATTACCAAGTGTGTGCCATTATGAATTGCAGTCACAGCACACAGCATAATGGCATGTTAAAGAAGATGTTGTGGGGTAAACTAAATGCACATTAAGAATACACAAAACTCTGCTGAATTTTAATTGCCCTTATCATAGGGCACAGAGCTGTAACGATCCTCAGAACGTGTGCAATTTAAATAAGTCATCCTTATTCTGTTCCAGTTAACCCCTTGGTGTGAGTTAATCAGCTTTGGTGCACTCATTGCTGGTGAGGAGCCTCATGGGAGGAACACTCAGCTCACACGTAGAGAGATCGGTGGTGCAGAGGAGACCGAGTGACTCGCCTGTAGTCCCCCTCACTGCAGAGACTCCCGTGGGGGCTTCATCGTGAATTTGGATGAATGTAGACGGGCCTCATCTAATTTATCTTCCCTTCTAGATGTTGGTCTCTAAAGACTGAACATATAAGAAAAGCATTACCACCAAATAAGGACGCTGCCGAAGTTACAAAGTGCAAGCCACAGCTCTTAATTGTTGCCTTGATACTTAAAGAAGCTAATATTAGCAAGAATCATTTCCAACAAAACCCCATCAGTGGAAGCTAGCTCAATCATTTCAGTCGCCATCCTTCCTCTGATCTGATGACTATGCCAATCGGTATACAGTGAACCCTCGCCACTT
>NW_022104341.1:21370348-21375916 GCF_000313985.2 Echinops telfairi
CCTATCTCGAAGAGAACCCATTTAAAAAATAACACACACACACAAGTGAGAGTGTCCAATATGCAGTCTCACCAACATCTTTTAAGCCCCTGGTCATTGTCTTGCATAAGGCAGCTGCACCCTCTTGGTGTACGAGGGGTCTCTAAGATGTTTGGCCCCATTTGAAGGACAAGGGACTACTACTGACTCGCTCGGGCAGTGGGAGGGGCTACGGAGCCTGTGCTGCCTGGCCGCAGATGCCCCAGGAGAAGGCTTCCCCGGGCCTTCCAACCGGTCTTATAATCAATGACAAAGTAAGGCAAATGTGGGGTAGCTACAAAGGCAAGTGTCAGAATCTCTTTGGTCATGAGGGAGAGCTATAGTGAACATGTGGACTGGAACGCCAACAAATGTTTGTCAAAGAGAAATTCAGCTTCGTGGGAGACTTGGCTCAGGAAGCAGCAGCAAAGCAGTTCCTGAAGAAAAACCATGGCCTTACAGTTGAAATTAAGTCCTGCGAAGAATTCTTCAAGGACAAACCAAACTGTGCTGCTGTAGCAGATCAAAACAATGATGAGATATCACCTTATACCAGCACTAACAGCAAAGATAAACACACACACACAGAAAATAACTGCAGGAGAGGCTGTGGGGAAATTGGAACCCTCATACACTGCTGATGGGACTGCGCTTATGTGCAACCGCTGTGGAAAGAAATAGGATACTACTTCTTCAAACAATTGGGAATACAAATTCTATATGACCCAGTATTCCCTCTACTGGGTATAGATCCTCACGAAGTAAGAGTCATAACACCAACGGACACGTACACAGTGTTCATCACAGCACTGTTCACAGCAACAAGAAGATGGAAACAACCTGAATGCTCACCCGGTGTACACACAATGGAAAGGCACTTGATGATATGCATGGACATGGAGAACTTACGCTGAGTGAAATTAGCCAAGCACAAAAGAACAAATAGCATGCTTAAGGAGTGTGGAACAAAGATACTGTCCCTCATACCAAGGGGAACAGACTTCAGAGGGTGCCAAGGTGAGGCAGGGGAGGGGGCAGGGGAGGACAGAGTGGCAAAGGGCTGGACTAGACTGTGGGTAGTTGCTCATTTGAGTGAAACGGAGGATGGTGGTCGATAGACGGGGAGTGGGGGAGAGAAATGAGTAGAGATTGCTGGAGGATTTGTTTATTGGTATGCAAAGTTGATTATTGAAGTGTAAACCCCCACCGACTTTACAATAAAAAACTTTTTTCTTAAAAACAATAGGTAATGGAATTTTCCCATGAACTTTTGGAAGCCCCCTCATATGGAAACTCAAATTCTCCTGCTAGAGGCTTGGTTGACTTGCTAGTCTTTTTCCTGGCCAACATTTCCACATTGAATTATACAGCCAGAATGTTAGGGTCTAGTGCAGGATTTGTTGTGGACTCTGTCCTGTCTTCTCTAACTTCATGTCTTTTGTCTTCATTCATGAACTAATTATTTTCATGCTTGGATTACTGAAGTATCTTGAAAACGGATTAGGTTGCCTACTTTCTGCGCTCCCTGCTCCAATCACCAATATATCCATCACACTGCAACCAAATGCTCTAATATATGATACAGGCTACATCCCTTGCCAAAGACTTTAATTTCATTTGATTATCCTTTCCAGCTTCATGTGCTAGTCCCTCTCACTACATCAACACATAGACATGTCACTGTCCACATCCATACACCTTATGAGGGCAGACTTGTCCCAGTTTATCACTACCTAAGTATGGAGTGGATAAGTCTACATAATTATGGGGCTTAGTCAGCAAGAGGCTCACACAAAGTTATATTATCCAACTCGGCAAACAAGAACACCCAAACTCACTGCCATTTTCTCGATTCTGTCTCACAGCAACCCTTCAGGGCAGAGCAGAGTGGTCTCTGTGGGTTTCTGACTGTAACTGTTTATGGGAGCAGAAAACGCCATCTTTCTCCAGCAGCGTGCCTGATGCTTTCCAACTGCTGGCTTCATGGTTAGCAGCCCAACGGGGAACCTGCCACCCCAACAGGGCTCCTGTCCACCTTGGCCCAGAGAACTCATCATTTGTTCCCCACCAGCAACTCTGCGGTCTTATGTGGTAATTTGTTTCACAGCTTAAGTAGGAAAGAGTGCTGTTATTTTTGAGCCACTTCTGAATACTCCAATGTCCCTGTGCCTGACCTTCACCTCTATCATCATCCCTCTTACCTTCAGAACCTAGCCAGATATCACTGTCTCATTCAAACCTGCCCTAACCATTAATGGAAATAAAGTTTAAGAGTGTCAATTAGATACCTTTTCTCCCTTCAAGTTCCAATTAATATCTATTAGACACATGTGTTAGCCTGGATACTTTAGAGAAACAAATCCACAGAAATTCATGTATAAGAGAGAGTTTTATATAAAGGGTAAGCGTGCATCAAGAAAACATCCCAACCCAGTGCTGCCCAAGCCCACAAGTCCAATATTAACCTATATGTCCAACCCCAATCCACAAAGTCCTCCTCCATCTCACAATACAGACGCAATGATGCCAACTGCAGGAGGAAAGCTGAATCAGTGAACATGTAAGCATCTCAGTGCTGGCAGGGATCTCCACACGGGTGCTCCACCACCCACAGCTGCATCGGGGTAGGTCCATGTGGCTTCTCCTTGGGGATGTCTTGCAGAAAGTGAGCCTTGCCAGCTAAAGCAGGGAACTGGCTAAGGCAGCTGCACCCTGGTCTGACCATCACAAAGCAAGAGACCCAAGAACTAGAAAGGTGAGGCTCACTGAGCCATTTATCCCTCCACCCCTCAATTAACCCCACATGTATTTATCAGCCAGGTTGGCACAATAAACTAACTACCTCAACACATGAGTCAAAATAGGGCTCAAGGTATCCATGTTATTAATGGCAAAGCAGGGTTGAAGAATTGTCAGAACAAGCCATCTGTAGACACACAATAATATGCATTAATTTCAGAAAAACATATGTAGAGAATGTCAGCTGCGTTTACCTTTACCCAGAGCCCCAACTACTTAGAGACAGACTTCATGAAAACTGTAAGCGAAGAGAGTGACTTCCAATGATAGAGGTGCTAAGCATCAGTGGCTGTGTCAGACATAAGCAACATGGTTATCAAAAATGGGCAACAACAACTCTTGCTGTTGCCCATGAGCATTAGGCTTCATGAGGCACAGGTTCTTCACTCAGCTAACAGGAAAGATGGAGGAGAGACTTTCCACGACTTCCTCAACAAGACTTCAATGTTCAAAGGCAGCCTTTCCTAAATGGGTGAAGATGGGAACTGGGCCAAAGAAAAATTGTTCCCCTTATGCTTTCCAACTTCCTTTATTTCTTTAAATTTTGTTTATTTTGGGGTGGGGTAGAAGGTTAAACATTGGGCTGCTAACTGCAAGGTCGGCAATTTGAAACCACCAGTACAAAGATGAGACTTTCTACTCCCACAAAACCTTACAATATCAGAAACCCACAGGGAAAGTTCTAGTCTGTCCTATAGGGTCACTATGGATCAGAATTGACTCAATGACAATAAATTGTTTTTTTTCTTGGTCTGTTTATATATGTATACATATACACATATACATATACAATAATTTCATCTTATCTACCCACTGGTGTGCTTAGCATAATAATGAGAGCAGTCAAATTGAATATAGAACACTACCGCACTACCAGGCAGTACAACCCCTCAAGAATAGCTGAATATTTATGATTAAGCAGCATATAGTATACAAGCATTTAATAACTCATTGTCATCAACACATCGTTTTGGTTATATGGGTCAGGCTCTCTATATAAAACCGTATTCTTATCCTTGGGATTAATTTATTACTGAAAAAAAGTAGGCTGCTGGTTAGTGTCAACATCTGAAGCAGACCTTTAAAGATCTCCACTCTTTCCAAGAATTCACTCTGTCCTCACTTCTCGCCTGCCAGCCTTCTTCTTGAGTTCCACTTAACTGCCCTTCTTCCATAGAGTCCCTGTAACACCGCTACTCACTAAGTATAGTTCATGAGGACAGAGGTGTTTCATGTAGAAAAGGCCTCCAGCCAAAGTGGTAGGGGGGCTGGGGATGCACATCCTCTAACCAGAGGCAGAGGGGTTTGTAGACCGTTAGTGCTCACAGTATTAGGAAATGAAAATGTCAGAACATCATTACATCTCAAAGTCATATGAGTTTTTTCAGTTTTATTAGAATTGAGGATGCTGCTGAATCTAATTAAAAATCACTATGCTTTACTCAAGATTGGAGCACCTAGTAGCACAGCGCTTCAAGCACCTTGCGACTCAGTGAAAGGTCAGCAGTTTGAATGAGCCATTTCTCAGCAGAAAGATGTGGTGGTCTGCGTTCATCAAGATCACAGCCTGGAAACGGCAGGGGGCGGTTCTGTTCTCTCCAACAGGGTCGCTATGAGTTGCAATAGACTTCACAGCAGCGGGTTTACTTGATTTTTGTTTTGTTGTAATTTCTCATGATTATTTTATCTGACACCTTTTTTTTTTTTTAACCCTATCAGCCTGATACATTCAGCCATAAGGTTTCTCTTCTCTATACAACACCCCGGCCCCTCTAGCCCTGAATTGTATCTTTCTCAAACTACAGTGCCTTCTACATGGGCCCTGGCCAACCTCAAGGAGTATATGCTAGCCCCTAGCCTCAGGTCTGTGCCCCGTGTCCTACTCTCCTGCAGTGACTGGGGACATTATAGGGGATTATTCAGTGTCTACACATGTAACCACTCAGATATTTAAGGGCATTAATGTCCTGTGGGTCGAATCACTGACTAAAGATAACTGATGAATGCATGCTTTACATCTGTCCCTGGGTTTGAGGTCCAGAGTCACATGTCATATGTTTTTCAGATAAGCAGCCAGTAACCTATCTTGGAAGCCAATGCTAGAACAGATGCTGACAAGGGCTTTTCCTCACATCGAATCCTGGTTCCTAATTTCTGTGCCCTGAGAGTCATACTCTAAGAAGAGTATACGTTCAAGGCTCTAATTTCTTAGGAACACAAATAAAGGCAGCCTGCTTGAAGATTTCAATTAAATGTCACATGGGGGTTGGGGAACAATCATTGGCAACAGAAGGATAAAATTAACTTCCTAAAGGAACACACAAGGGGGTACCTCAAAAAAACCGAAATTTTTTTCAACGCTATGTATTTATTTTTTTTTACAAAAAACCTTCTGACCTTCAAATTACTCTCCATTACACATAATAAATTTGTCAAATCTGTGATTCCATTCTTGGAAACATTTTTCAAACTCATCTGTTTGGATGACACCACCTCCCTCATTTTTTTCTTCACCTCTTCTACATTGTCAAATCGCTCTCCTTTCATGTCCCTCTTCATTCACAGAAACAAAAAGATATCACAAGGAGCAAGGTCAGGTGAGCCAGGTGTGTCGGCCAAGAGAGGCATGCTGGGTTTTGCCAAAAACTGGCTCACTGAGATGACTGTGAGCCGGTGCATTGTCATGGTGGCAAAGCCAGTCCCCCGCCTGCCACAAATAAGGTCTTTTTTGTCTCACACTAATATGCTATC
>NW_022104341.1:21377156-21379113 GCF_000313985.2 Echinops telfairi
TGTGACCTTCTCAAAGCCTAGATGACCCAAATAAATTTTCTCTCCTCTGCCAATATGTGCATGTTATTTTTTGCATATTCAGAGACTGAAAAGGCAACAAACAACCTTGCCAGAGAGAAATGAACACTCAGTGATGCATAGCATCTTGGATTGCACACGTACCTGATAAAAATATTTGCTCTGAAGAGCAAGGCTTAAGTGCATGCTAATAGGGAGTAGCCAAGAATGTGGGGGTTAAAAAAGTGAATTGCTACAGATTCCACTATTTAATCAGCCTAGACAGAGGCCCAACTACAGGGAAAAAACAGCAGTTATTCTGGATAAAGTCGTTGCTAGAAAGTAGATAAACCAAAAGGTCTGGTGGTGTAGCAGTTATGAGTTGGGCTGATAACCTTAAGGTATGCCGTTGGAAACCACTAGTTGAAGGGAGAAAGATGAGGCTTTCTACTCTCCTAAAGCCTACGGTCTCAGAAACTCACAGGGGCAGGTCTAACATGACATATAGGGTCACAATGAGTCAGAAATGAATTGATGGACATGAGTTTGAAAAACCAGATATGAGAACAGTTCACATCTCTCAGGCCTTTCTATTTAAATCTGAGAAGAGTTTTTCACAACCAGTAGACAGGGTTGTTGTGTTTGTTAACTGCCTATGACTCTAATCATGAACAACACAACAAAATATTGCCCAGTGCTGGCCCTTTCCATGACCCATTGTGGACTGTGCACCATTGTGAGCCATGGTGTTTTCAATGGCTGATTTTTGGCGGTAGCTTGCCAATTCTTTCCTCCAAATCTATCTTAGTCTGAAAGCTCCACTGAAATCTATTGAATATGTTAGCCTCTACTGACAAACAAGTAGTGATTGTGAATGAGGTGCATAGGCCAGAAGTGGAACCTGGGTCTCCTGCATGGAAAGGGAGAATTCTACTACTGGACCAATGCCTCATTAAGGAAAGGAGGGTTGCTAAAAGTGCTTTCGTCCTGTTTATAGATCAAAATGCTACTTAGAGATGCTTCCTTTCACCCAAAGGGGAGTAAAGACTCAAAACAGCATGTAATAAGAGAAGTGAACTACTGCAAACTCAGAAAAAAATGCATCTAGAAATAAGACAATTTTGGAAAAAACATCTATCTGGAGTTCTCAGAAAGAGGCAAACCAAGAAGGTCTTCAAGACACAGGTGCCAAATGCATAATGGAAATGACAGCAAGATAAAGGCAGCAGTGAAAATGAAGCCAGATGAAATAAAAGCTTTTAATGAGTCCTAAAATGTAATTGCAACTTTTAAAAACCTCAGCAATAAAACTAAAGTTGACGGTGTGTAAAATCAAGTCTTTGATGAGATAGTTCAATTCAAGATGCTCTCCTAGAATTCAAAAGAGGGGATAAAATTAACTACATGATGAGTAACTAAAATCTAAGTTTATACATACAGAAAAAAATAGAGGCTCTGTACCCTTCAGTGTCAAAAAACCAAACCCACTAACTTGAGTCAATCTCAATTCACAGAAACTCAATAGGATAAGGTAGAAATGCTCCCATGGGTTTCTGAGGCTCTAAATTTTAGTGGAAGCCAATTGTTTCATTTTTCTTCCAAAATATGACTGATGGGTTCAAATGCTGATCTTTCAATTAGCAGTCTAAGTTTAATACACTGCACCACCAGAGCTCCTTCAATACTCCTATGTAAGCAAGATAAATAGATAAATTAGTGGGTAAGTGCACAGGCCTTTTGTTGTTGTTTAGTACTGTCTAGTTTGTTGCAACTCATCACCATCCTATGCACAACAGAACACAACATTGCATGGTCCTGCACAATCCTCACAATTATAGCTATGTCTGAGCTCATTTTGCAGTCACTGTACATAGGACTTAGAGTAAGGTGACCAAACTCATATTCTGGCGAAATAGCCACATGGCAGCTAAAAATCGTATACCCTAGCTTGTCATGCATT
>NW_022104341.1:21380803-21381724 GCF_000313985.2 Echinops telfairi
GTTGTTTAAAGATTAAAGAGAAAGTCTCAGAAATATCATTTTCAAAAGCATTTACAAAGCCTGTCAATCGACAGAAGATAAAAATGCCAAAATAGGATTAATATAGGGCATAGATTGTTCAAACTGTGATCAATGGGATTTGTTAATCAATAACATTTATTATTAATTAGAAAGCATTAAATGTGTCCTTTTTCTAACATCCATGGAATGTTTCCAAACACTGAATGCATACTAACCTACAAATAAAATCTCAACAGGATTTAAATATATCATTTTTTAAGTAACTTTCCCAAATACAAGAAAGAGAAATAACAGTGTTAACGTTTTAATTAAAATCCCACAGACATAAAAATGCACACCTAGTAAAGTGAACTAATCAAAATAATGATATTCAATTAAATTATTTTAGAATCATAACAATAAGAACTTTACACCCAAGCACCTAAAGTTATGGAAGGCTGTTTGCTTGGTCTTAAGAGGTAAAACTTCATGTCCCTAACTAATCATTAAATCTTGATTTCTTGGTGTTTTAATGCAAGAAGTCAGAGAAATGACAAATGAACATAGATTAAAACAACAATAAAACAAATAACTATAAATATATGTATTTGAACATTAAAAGGTTGATAACAAAGTCAAAAAAATGTATTCAACTGAACAAGTTACAATCAAAGACAAATCAACCCTACAAAAATAGCTAAAATAAAAATAATAATGTGACTCGATTACTTTAAACAGCAAAAAATTGAATTTATCCTAAACAATAAAATTTCTCTACCATGAAATAAATCAAAGATGAGGTTCTCTGCTCCCATAAAGATTTACAACCTGGGGACTCCAGGGAAGATGGCGATGGAGTAACACAGACCAGAGGGACTCTGCAGAATTCTCCCAAGGAGGGTTGCTTTGAGGGAAATTCAG
>NW_022104341.1:21383731-21384583 GCF_000313985.2 Echinops telfairi
GCACAACACACTAATGAGAAAGGAAAGTAGGAAAACACCCAACACAAATGATATAAGATGACATCACAGAGTCCACAGATGGAGATAATAACCCTGAATATCAATGGCCTGAACTCAGGCATTAAAATACTGAGATAAGCAGACTGGATTAGAAAATACAACCCATCAATCAGCTGCCTACAGGAGACACATCTCAAGGCGACAGACAAAAATACCTTGAGAATCAAAGGCTGGAGAAAGGCATCCCAAGCAAACAGCAATTCAAATAAATCAGGGGTTGTAATCCTAATCTCGCATAAAATTGACCTCAAAGTGCAAACCATAGAAAGTGATAAAGAAGGACACTGTATAATGCGTAAGGGAATGGTAGACAAAGAACCACTATGCATTGTAAAAATATATTCACTGAATAAGAGACCCGCTGAATACATCAACCAAACACTCCAAAAGATGAAAAAAAAAATCACAGCCTCAACAATTGTAGTGGGTGACTTCAATAAACCGTTCTCTGAGAAAGATAGATCACAGAAAAAGAAACTCAACACGGAGGCTAGAGATCTAAACACAACATTTAGACAATTTGACCTGATAGATATTTACAGAGCTTTTCATGCAAATGCCAAAAAAATTCACATTCTTCTCAAGCCCACATGGAACATATTTGAAGATAGACCACATGCTGGGGCATAAGGAAAATCTACATAAATTTAAGCATATTGATATCATACAGACCTCTCTCTCTGACCACTGTGCCATAAGGCTGGAAATCAACAAAAGGAAGATGAAGAAAACAAGAACAAACAATTGGAGGATGAATAACTCTCTACTGCAAAAGGAGTGCGTACTGGCACA
>NW_022104341.1:21386938-21402431 GCF_000313985.2 Echinops telfairi
GTTCCCTGACCAACTAACTGGAAGAGATCCAAATTTGTGTCCATGCCAGTGAAAAGCGACCCAACAGAGGATGGAGATTATCAAACAATATCATTGATAATATAGGTCTGTTATTCCTGGTAGACTAGAGAAACAAATCCATAGACACTCATATGTATATAAGAAAGAGCTTTATATAAAGGGTAATTAAGAAAGCATCACAACCTAGTCCAGTCCAAGCCCATAAGTCCGATATTAGCCCGTATGTCTGATAACAATCCATAAAGTACTCTTCAGACTCACGAAACACATGCAATGATGAAGAATACAGGATAATCACAGGCCAGTGGATAGAAAGTCTCTGGATCCAGTGACGTTGTAAGCATCTCAGCACTGTCAGGGGTCTCCATGTGGCTTCTCCAGTTCCCAGAGCATGGAGTTTATCAGCGTAGTGCCATGTGTCTTGTCAGTAGAGCATTTCTCAGGGGTGAGCGTTCTCAGTAGAGTCTCCAAGGGAGTGAGCAGAGAAGTGTCTCCTGCCTCCAAGGAGGAAAATAAAGAAGTTCCCAGAATTCTCAGGGTAAGGCCATGCCCACACAGAGGCCTCATTGGCTATAATCTGATTGACAAGTTAGACTCCACCCCTTCCCTCTTAATTTTCTCCAGTCCCAAATTGACACCAGATTATGTAAATACCACTACAGGCAAGCAATATGTTTTTGAAGGTAATTCAAAAACAACTGAAGGAGAATATTCACAAAGAGTTAAGAGAAATTTGAATCAGATGCACAAGAGGATTAGGCACAAGAGGTATCATAGCCGAAATCAGGAAGGAGAGAATACCAGAAAGATGTTTACTGAAGTTCTATTGACTGTACAAAAACAATTGGCTGTGTGTATTGTAACAAACTACATATGAGTAATGTTGAGGACGATGCGAATTCCAGAACACTTCATTATGCCCTGTGGAACCCATACATGGATTAAATGGCAAGGGAATATTGCATGGTTTAGAATCAGGAGAGGTGTGCCCTGGGATTATACCCCTTTACCATATCTGTTCAGTCTGTATGCTGAGCCAATAATCTCAGAGGCTGCAATATGAAAAGAGCATGGTATCAGGGTTGGAAGAAGGCTTTTTGACACCCTGCAATGTGTTGATAATATAATCTTGCTCGTTGAAAGGAAGGAGGATTTGAAGCACTTGCTGATGAACAACAAAGGGCTACGGCTTTCAGTATTGATTGCAACTTGATGTAAAGAAAAAAAACTATCACATCTAGGGCAATCGACAACATCATGATAAACAGAGAAAGATTAAAATTGTCAAGGACTTCGGTTGCTTGGCTCCACAAGCACTGCTCATGGAAGCGGCAGTCAAGAAATCAAAGGACATAGATTGCCTTGGCAAATTTGTTGTACATTGAAGAGCAAAGGTGTCACTTTGAGGACCGAGATGTGGCTGACCCACCTCATGATCATTTTAATAATTGCTCGTGTGCTTATGAAATTTACAATGAATTAAAAACTACCCAAAAAGCACTGATGCCTTTGAAGTGGTGTTACCAAAGAATATTGAAAATCCATGGACTACCAGAAGGATGAACAAATCTGTGCTCAAGAAATACAACCAGAATGCTCCTTAGAAGTCAGATATCTCTGGTGCTCTCCCCCGCAGGGCCATGGGTCAGTGAGGGGAGTCATGTCTCATAGAGGGGCTGGTCATGTGGTTCTCTCTGTGGACTGGCTACTCTAATTGGGGTCATCATCCCCAAGGCCTGGTGGGCCAGGATGTACTCCACTCTCTCCTACTCCCCCTTCATCTGCTCCCGTGTGCTCCGATCAGATGTCCCTCTCCTGGAGCTGCAGATTCAATGCCGACAAAGCCCACATGGAAGAAGCACACCAGCCTGTGCGATCACGATTTGTCGAAGGGATCAGCTATAAAGCATCATCAGAACAAAAAAATCTTACCTTAGTGAATGTGGGGGGAAGTACAGAGTGGAGACCCAAAGTCCATTTGTAGGCCACTGGAGATCCCCTTGTAGAGGGGTCTTGGGGAGGAAACGAGCCAGTCAAGGTGCGATGTAACAATGATGAAAACTACAACTTTCCTCTAGTTCCTAAATGCTCCCCTCCCCCCCCCCACTATCATGATCCGAATTCTACCTTGCAAGTCTGGCTAGACCAGAGGATGTACACTGGTATAGATAGGAACTGGAAACACAGGGAATCCAGGGCAGATGATCCCTTCAGGACCAGTGGTGTGAGTGGCAATCCTGGAGTATAGATGGAGAGTGGGTTGGAAAGTGGGAACCGATTACAAGGATCTACATGTGACCTCCTGCCTGGGGGATGGACAACAGAAAAGTAGATGAAGGAAGACGTCGGACAGGGCAAGATATGACAAAATAATTATTTATAAATTATCAAGGGCTCATGAGGGCGTGGGGAGCGGGGAGGGAGGGGGAAAAATGAGGACCTTATGCCAGGGGCTTAAGTGGAGAACAAATGTTTTGAGAATAATGAGGGCAATGAATGTACAAATGTGCTTTCCACAATTGATGTATGTATGGATTGTGATAAGAGTTGTATGAGCCCCTAATAAAATGATTAAAAATAAAAAGTCAGATGTCAAGACTTTATCTCACATACATTTTGATAGGTGGCACCAGTCCCAGCAGAAGAACATCATGCTTAGTAAGGTAGAGGGCCAGAGAAAACTAGGATGACCTGGGCACGATGGATTGGCACAGCTGCTGCGTAATGGACTCATCCATAACAATTGTGAGGGCAGCACAGGAGCAGCAGTGCCTCATTCTGTGCTACGTAGGATCGCTCTGAGCTGGAACCAACTCAGTGGGAGTTAGCAATAACAGCAATAACAGCAACATAAATAGAATTAGAATTGGAAAACTTCTTCTACCTTTTAACCCAATCAGTCATGTGATAAATATAGTTCAATGCTTAATATAAATGATTAAATATTTTAAAGATAAGAAGAAAATTCAAATTAAGAACAAAAGTTAGTGAGATATCAAACAATATTATGTAAACCTTAAAACCATTTAAAGAAAAATTATCAACTGGATAAAAGAATGCAAAAATTAGATACAAAATTTCATACACAATGTGATTCCATATTTGTGAGCATATGTGTATGCAGATATGTAGGTAGGTAGGAAAATTAAATCACAATATTAAAGTGCTTGTAAACCATTTTTACTTTCTTTGCTAAATTTATAATGCTTTTCCAAAGTTTCTATAATACCCATTTATTCTTTTATATGTAAAACAGAAATATATATATATTATATATATATAAACAAATAAGATATTGTGTAAATTCACCATTTCAGAGTATATAAAGAAATGGCATTTTAAATAAAATATTTAGCATTAGTGAAAGAGGCAACCTATATATACTGAACCCTAAAACACTTTTTCAAATTCCCCCACATTTGTTTTAATCAGTAAGCCCAGATAGACACTTTTGAGAGTTAGATTCTTCAGGTAGGAAATACCTCAATTCTTGATTTCACACCAGGAAGAAATTCAGGCCAAAGCCTGGTTTGTGATCAAAGGGAGTTTTTATAAAGGATAGAAGTTGCAGGTTTGACAGTTAACTGAACACAGAACTGCACCTCACACATGGTGACCTGAGGAGGGAGGGAGGGAGGGAGAGAGAGAGAGAGAGAGAGACACCACAGCACAGCACAGTGGAAGGCAGAGGAGCAGCAGAAAAAGAGAGGGTGGTCTCCCAGTTCCAGCCTTTTGGGGCCTTTCTGCTGGGAAGTGTGGTCGATGGTACTGGTTGACCCCAGTGGCTGAATTAAGCCCACCTGGCCTAGTTTGGGGCCCACCCAGGTGTACCGCCTCCCTGGCTCAAGGGCTTGAAATGGCACATGCCTTTAGCCTTTATTGGCTTCCAACTTCCTGTAGCAGGCCCCTAGGCATGGAGAGGAACTACCCCCGATCTTGCTACCCAAGTTTCCCACTGAAGGAGTATGGACCGAGCAATGACATCTCTAGCTGCTTCCTGCTGGCAGAAGGGAGCATGAAGTGGAGCTTTGGGTCCAACACCCTTCCTACTCTGTGGAAAGAGGTTGTCTGCTCAGGGTTCACAATGGATAAGGTTGGGGTGGTCCAGGAGCTGGTGATCCTGGACTGGCACACTTGATTCAGAGACATTGGTAACCTGAGAACTTCTGGAAGAAACAAAAGAGGTGGACAGTTTAGGTGAGACAGGGGTATGGAAAATTTAGAAAAGAGGAAATCTTAGGACTGACAGGCATGGGTTCTAGTTCACTTTAAGCACAGGAATGGTGTAAAAGCATTTACTGGCTTAAAGATGGTGAGGAATCTGATGTAGGGTTTTCTGTGGAGCCCTTATCTGTCCTGGGATGGCAGTGAAACACCACCCAACAGCTCTCAGGGATGCTTGTCTGAATGCTTCATTTCTGAGGGGCCTGGGTGCAACAGCTCCCATGGTTTCACCCGTTAATGGTGTCCAGGGTTAGGGAAGAAGGTAAGGACAGGATATAATGGGGACAGATCTTCCAATACCCATCTAGAAAATAAAATCAGCAGAGAAGCCATGAGAGCTTGGTGCCTCAAGGCCAGTGACTGCAGTTTCGGTGTGCACCACTAGGGTGCCATGCATCTAGGACCTCGAGCAGGTGCCCCTGCACAAGGGAGGGGTTGGAGACCCAGTCTACCGGCAAACTGGGCCCCGACTGTTTTCTAGACTGCAAGCATTGGCCACCAGCTTGGGTGGCTGTACAGGGCCTATGGAAGGAATGACTGGCACAAATAATTCGCTGAACCTCCGATGGTGAGACGACTGCTTGGAGAGGTCCCCAATTGCCTTCAAAGATAACCACTGGCATGAGTGGCTTCCCTAACCTGTGAAGGGGAGGAGAGACCTGTCAATTGGCTCAGGAAACATCGTGGGGAAATTATGGTTCCTGGCTGGACACATACTATCACAGTGGAACTGTATCAGGAACAGGCTAAAGGCATTTGGAGCTGTAACTTAGCAGTTAGGGGCTTGGCTTCCGAATGCCTTTGGCTGAGGTTTAGGCAACAGAAAAAACAAACAAACCAGTACACTGGCAGATGCTAAAGCAAACACCCAACAGGACTCAGCAGCTTGTTTGTAAAGCCAGAAGAAAACTAAAGGGAATGGGAAGGAAGAATTCAATGACTGGGACTAGGTGGGGCTATACTCCAGGGCAGTACAGCCAGCCCAGTAAGTACTGAGCCCCCCTCCCGCCCCCGCCCCCCACATTGTTGGAGGGCTGGGTGCCACCTTGGCCACGGTCACGTGCTCAGTTGCCCCACAACAAAAATAATGGTGGCCACTGGGTGGTGCCATCTGGGTGGGGAGCGGAGAGTGACGTGGTCGAGAATGGTGGCTGCTGCATGCAGTCTAGTGGAGAGTCACTGGGGAGGCAGCGACGGGAACTATAGTCCTGCAGAGACAAATAGTGTTCACACATGCACACGCAGCTCTAGCTGGCCAGGACACAAAGCAGACCACTGAAAATCAAAAAGGCTTTAGGGACCGAAATTCCCCAACCCTGCAACCTGCAATGTTTCCATCCCATGCCAGCAAGCAAGGCTTGGGAGAACATGTAAGCCCCTGGGGGCACAGGAAGGCAGACCCACAGCCCCATATACAAATAGGAAGTGAGATAGAAAGGCAGACACAAGGGGAAGGGATTCCCCCAATACATTACGTGTGGCCCCATAGGGCTGGTCCCAGTAACATCCACAACTAAATCTTGGCAGGAAAGGTCCAGACTGGCATCTTTTCCAACTACGCCTGTCTCCTGAGGGTGGTGAGGTGAAAGTCCAGAAGGTGCCCGAAAACTCAGTGAGGCCAGAATGTTGGGGGCCTGCTCCAGGAAAATATCCTGAGCCAGTTTACCTCGCTATCCGGATCATGACACCAATATGTTAGATTCCTCGGGCAGGAAATACTTTGATTCTTGACTTCGCATGAGAAAAAAATTCACACCAAAGCCTTGTTTGTGATCCAAGTGAGTTTTTATAAAAGATAGAAGTTTCAGGTTTTACAGTTAACTGAACATAGGACTGCACCTCACGCATGGTGACCTGAAGCCAGAGAGAGAGCCCACAGCACAGTCGAGTGGAAGGAGGAGGAGCAGCTGGAAAAGACAGAGTGGTCTCCTGGTTCTGGCCTTTTGGGGTCTTTCAGCTGAGAGGCATGGTCAACAGTACTGGTTGACCCCATTGGCCTAGTTTGGGGCCCACCCAGGTGTATTCCCTTCTTGGCTCAAGGGCCTGGATTTGTGCTAGCCCTTTAGCCATTATGGGCTTCCAACTTCATGTAGGGGGCCCCGAGGCATGGAGAGGAACAACCCCCTATCTTGCTCCCTATCAATACCATCTTGATTTTGCCTCAGCTCCTCCTTCATGTCTGATAACCAGAGATTTTCCTCACTAGAAGGAAGGTGTTATAGATTGAGAAGAGCCACCCAATGTTAGACAGGTTCTCTAGAGAAACGAAACCAGGACACTAATGATTTTATATATGTATGTATGTATATAATATATGTATGTATGTATATATATATGTGTATATATGTATATAATATATTATGTATATTATATATCATAAGAAATGAACAGTTAATTAGTCTATAAAGCAGTACAAATGGCTCAGTGCAACTCACTTCTATGAGACAGCTAATACACTGGCAGTCCTTCAAGTCTTGAGGGCCACTAGGTAGTCCTCTGGAGAGCTATTTAAGTCAACCGGCCACAGGCAGCAAAGAGGAAGGCAGGTCACCAACAGTCAGCCAGATGACAGGGTCCAACAGTCCCCAGCTCAAGCGATGTATACTCCAGTAGCATGGTGCAGCAGGTCTTGAGGGAACCTCTAACCACAGCGTCACAGTCCCTGGGTTAGATGTCCCACAGGTAGTGTAGTTTGCAAACTGAGGCAGAGAACAAGCTAAGACAGTTGCACACTGGTCCGATTGATCATCATAGCTAGAGACAAGAAAGGCGAGGCTCACCTTATCTCTCTGCCCTTCAATTAATCCCACATGTGTTCATTGGCCATGCTGGCACAGTAAATCTACCTATCATGCACCCCTTCTGCCCCAAATTTTGTTTTGTAAATCCCAAACTCTATACAAGTGATTAGAGGTGCCTTGGGGCATTCTGGGTAAACTGTTTGGCTGTTAACTGCAAGGTCAACAGTTTCAAACCACCAGACACTCCTCGGGAGAAAGGTGAGGTTTTCAACTCCCATAAGGATTTACAATCTCAGTCTATTCTATAGGGTTGCTATGAGTCAGCATCAACTGAATGGCAGTGGGTTGGAGTATACCTGTGGTTATAATTCCATTTGGAAATGGATAGTCTTTTATATGATAATATGGCAAGATTAGTGGAGGATATCTTAAACCAGCCTTTTTTGAGATATAATTAGGAGATTAAGCCTGCAGCAGCACTAAATTAAGCAAGGAGATTGCATAAGATAGTTGATATTCCTAGTGGCATGGCTAGAGTTGGTGTCATCCCCTCCCCAAGACCCTCCTTTCAAGCCAATATAAAATTCTTTGTAACATTTATTATCACAATTATTCAAAGAACAATATAGCTATGAATTGCTTAAATGTTGTTGTTGTTCGGTGCCATCAAGTTGGTTTTAACCCTTAGTAATCCTATGCGCAACAGAACAAAACACTGCGCCATCCTTACAATTATTCCTATGCCTGAGGCCATTGTTGGAGCCTCTGTGTCAATCCATCTCTCTGAGGCCCTTCCTCTTTTTCATTGTTCCTCTACTTCACCAAATGTGCTGCTCCTCTCCAGGGACTGTTCTCTCCTGACAATAGGGCCAGAGGAAAAAGATGAAGTCTTGCCACCCCTGCCTCTGTGGAGAACTCTGGCTGTACTTCTTCCAAGACAGATTTGCTTGTCCTTTAGCAATCCATGGTACTGTCAATATTCTCCTGCACCACAATTCAAAAATATCCATTCTTCTTCAGTCTTCTTAGTCAATATTCCACTTTCACATATATAAGAGTGAAAATATGGAAAATACTGTGGCTTGAGTCAGGCACACCTTAGTCATTAAAGTAACATCCTACCTTTTCAATACTCTACAGAAATCTTGTGATTTACTTAATACAATGCATCTTTTGATTTCTTGACTGTTGCTTCCATGAGCATTGATGGTGGATCCAAAGCAAGACAAAATCCTTGACAACTTAAATCTTTTCTCCACTTATCATGATGTTACCTATTCATCTAGTAGTGAAGATTTTGGTTTTCTTTACATTGAGTCAAAATTCATATTGAAGACTGCAATCATTGATCTTCATCAGTAAGTGCTTCTAGTCCTCCTCACTTTCAGCAAGCAAAGTTGTGTCATCTGCATATAGCAGATTGTTAATAAGCTTTCTTCTAACTGTGATGCCACATTTTTTATATATGTAATCCAACTTCCCTAATGATTTTCTCAGCATACAGATTGAACAAGTATGGTGACAGGATACAACCCAGTCACACACCTTTCCTGATTTTAAAATCTGCAGTCTCCCCTTGTTCTGTTCCTACAACTGCCTCTTGGTCCATGTACAAATTCTTCATGAGCAAAATGAAGGGTTCCTGAATTTCCATTCTTTTCAAAGTTTTCCATTGCTTATTTTGATTCTCATAGTCCACTGCCTTGGACTAAAACACAAGTAAACATCTTTGTGATATTCTCTGCTTTCAACAAGGATTCATCTGATACTCACAATGATATCCCTTGTTCCAAATTCTCTTCTGAATCCTGCCCGAACTTCTGAAAGTTCCACGTCTATGCACTGCTGCAACCATTGTTGGATGATCTTCAGAAAAAAAATTTACTCATGTGCCTTATCAATGATAATTGTTCTAGTCTAAGGCCATACCACCCTGAACGCGCCCGATCTCGTCTGATAATTGTTCTATATTTGGGCATTTTGCTGAGTTGCCTTTCTTTGGACTAGGTACAAATATGGAGCTCTTCCAGTCAGTTGGACAACTAGCTGTGTCCCAAATTCCCTAGCATAAATGAGTGAGGGCTTCACGTATTTCATCTGCTTCTTGAAACATGTCCATCAGGATTCCATCAATTCCTGGAGCCTAGATTGTGACTAGTGGTTTCAGTGCACCTGGAGATTGTTCCTTCAGCACCATTAGTTCTTGCTCATATTCTAGCTCCTGAAATGGCAGAAGGTGTTCTTTTTGGTACAGTGACTGCATTTCCATCTTCTTTTGATGCTCCCTGCATTAGTCAACATTTTGTCTGTAGAATCTTTTGAGATTGCAACACGAGGCTTGAATCTTTTCTTGAGTTCTTTCAGCTATCTGAGCATGTTTTTCCCTTTTGGCTTCCTAAGTCTAGGTCCTTGTAAATTTCATTATAGTACTTGGCTTTGCCATCCTTTGAAATTTTCTATTCGGCAATTTGACTTCATCCTTTCTTTCATTTGCTTTAGCTGCTCTATGATAAAGAGCAAGCCAGGGTGTCTTCTGACATCCACTTTGATCTTTTCTTTCCATCCTCTCTTTTTAATGACCTTTTGTTTTCATAACAAATAATGGTCTTGATGTTCTCCCATAGCATATCAGCTCTTCTGTTATTAGTGCTCAATTCTTCAAATCTGTTCTTCAGATATTCTTGAAATTCAGATGGGATAGACTCAAGGTAGTATTTTGGTTCTTGAGGACTTGATTTAATTCTCTTTAGATAAATCCTCAACTTAGATATAATTGATGGTCTTTTCCATAATCAGTCCCTGACCTGGTTTGAGCTGCTGGTTTGAGCTTCTCCATCGTCTCTTCCCATAGGCATTTGCTATGAACAGGTAGTTGGCTTTGCAAAATTCTGTCATGCAATCTCCAGCTTCATTTCTATCACCAAGACCATATTTTCCAGTTGTTAGTCCTTCTTCTTTGTTTCCAACCTTTCCATCCCAGTCATCAATAATTATCAATGCATCTTAATTGCATGTTTGATTAATTTCTGACTGAAGTCATTGGTAGAATTTTTCAATTTCTTCATCACTAGCTTTTGTGGTTGATGTATAAGAGTTTTGAATAATAGTTGCATTGATTGGATCTCCTTGAAGATTAATATATATAATCCAATCACAGAAAGTATTGTACTTCATGTTTCAACAATGTCCTTTTAGACAATAATCGTCACACTATTTCTCTTGGAAGTACAATTCCTGACATAGTAAGTCATATGATGTTCTGATTCAAAATGGCCAATACCAGAACATTTCAGCTCACTGATGCCTAGCATAAGGATCATCACACATTCCATTCATTTCTGATGACTTTCAATTGTCTAGATTCATGTTTATCACATTCCAAGTTCTGATCATTAACAGTTTTCCAGCTGTTTTTTATTACCTTGAGTCATGCCCCATCAGCAAGTGCAGATCCCAAAGGCTCTACTCCCACAGGTTTTAGCAACTCACCCCACCATAATAGACTCCATTCTGATGACTCAGCTCCTCCCTAGTCTCCATTTGAGTGCCCTCCAACCCAATGGGCCTATTCTCCGGTGCTCTCTCCAACAATATTCTGCTACCATTCTTTAGGCCTTCAGTACCTGACAATGTTTCCAAGTTACGCACAAGATTTCCAGTGGCCTATTCCTCTGAAGTGGGTAGCCAAGTGGGTAGCTTCTTCATGACCTGTTTTTAGTCTGGAAGCTCCATTGAAACCTGTACACTTTGGGTGACCCAGCTAGCATGTGAAATATCGGTGACATAGCTTCCAGCATCGTAGTAACACAGAAACCACTGCAGTACAACAAACTGGAAAACAAGTTGTAGTGCTTAAGTATATATATTTTTAATTTATATGAGTACTACTAATAAAATTATCCTGTAAAATCATTCTACATTGAATTATACTATTAGTTACAATATTATTTGCAACTTAGGAAAATACTTTTTAAATTTTTCCTTTACTCTTAATGACTATTTCTTTCTCAAAAAAATGTATATTGTTTCACAAACACTAATTACTACAGTATTATAGCTAAAACATCATCAATTTGACAAATCAGCAACTATCAAAAACATCAGCAACAACAAAAAGATAGCACGTGCTTATTTAGGGATTATAAGATTCAAAGTACCATTGTCATTGGATAATAGTGATGTTATTCTCTGATGAGAACCCATTAGAATGTTCAAAAAATAAGCTAGCATAGAGTTCTAGCTTTATAGGTATATTGATACATGTATGTTGGGTTTACAAAAAATCTCTTTTCTGTAATAATTAACAACAGGGATGTTTTTATAAATATTAATTTTGCTGAAATATGTACGGCACTAAAAATGCCTAAATGGTGATTTTGGTATTGTCACCCCCTCTGACAATATAACCCTGTGACTCTCCAACCCGCACACTCCTCTGGGGATGCATCCAGCCATATCACAAGAAGATTACGGAGGAGTCAAGGAGCAGAGGAAGAGACAGGGACTTGTCCCAGAGCCAACAGAGAAAGAAAGCATCTATACAACTAGAGTCCTGAGTTTGAGCATCCAGCTTCCTTAAACAAGGAAAAAATAAATTTCTATTTGCTAAAGCCACCAGCTTGTGGTATTTCTGACACTGTAACCCTGAACAGGAGTAGAAAGCCTCATCTTTCTCCCAAAGAGGCGCCAGTGGTTTCAAACTGCTGACCTTGCAGTCAGCAATCCAATGCACAACCTACTATGCCACCAGGACTGCTAGTGACCCTATAGTGCTTTCTAATGCTTCCTGTGTAGAACATTTGCACCAGAAACAATTAACTGCCTGCCATATCCCGCTGACTTACTAAATAGAACTCCCAAGGTTTCCTCAGTGATGTTGTAGCCAGACTTGAGAAACAAGTCTCTCATGCCATCGGGGCCTGCATTTTCAGGGAATTCAGGTCAGTGAGATGGAGATCCACAGGAAATCTCTGGAAGCTCTGCCTCCTCCAGAAATGCTTCCCTTTCCTCTGTCACCTCCTCCCGCTGTTTCCCTGTCTCCAATGGGAACGCAATACTCAGAGATGAGGCCGTCTTTTGCAACCAAAGGGAACAAGGTAATGTGCTAAAGATGGTGGCAGAGAGGGGGAAATTGATCTAGTTCCTCCGTCCCTGTTAAAGGCCTGAACTTTTTTATCAGAGAGACACGAATGGCTTACTTGAATGAGTCACAGCGACTCATCTTTTCTCGGACACACAGACTGGATGCACTCCTGAAATGCATCGTTGGGCTTAGCAATTCCTCTGTGGAATCTATTCTGTAGAGAAGCTCGCAGAAGTTAGTAGAGACAGCTGTGCGTGTATACACACCACAACATTGTCGACAACCAGGGGGCACTGGAAACACCCTTGTTATTCAGCTAAATAAATTATGGAACATTCATGCCCCTCAATACTACTTAGCCACTCAAAGTAATTGTTAGAGTCCATTTTTTGATAGAGAAAGATGTTCACAACTTACTATAACATAAAAAAATCACTGAATAACAATCCCATTTATGAAAACTGTGCACTTCTGTGTGTAACGCATGTGCAACACATGTTAGCAGCATTTATCCTTGGGAAATTGTCATTTCATTTGTTTTTTCCTAGTTGAGTGACAGTTTGGGGTTGGATGGTTAGTTTGGGCAGAAGCATATATCATTTTAGTAATTAAACAGTAGAACTTTTTCCACTGTGAAAATACCTAAGTGGCAGTCCTGTGAGCAATCCCTGGGGAGGCGAATCTCATCCAGGGTGGCTCCTTTTCTCCGACAGGAAGTTCCAGCAGGCTTTCCGTCTGAAGCAGACACTCCATGGAAGGTGAGAAACATGGACTCTTTCCACCGGTAACAACAACAAACATGCAGGATCCAGAGAAAGGGGGCCGATGAGGGCAGGACGGCGCCACGAGGCAAGAGTCACTGACTGATTCTCAGGCCGGACTCGTACTAATCGAGCAGACGATGAAAGGATCCGGCTTCCGGGATTGCACGGCCCGGTAGGAGACACTGGATTTCAGGGAATTAGAGGATTCCTTTGGGCTTCAAAGAACTAATGAGTCTTATTTGGTTGAAATGGCCACAGTGTCACAAGTGAGAATACAATCAGGAGATCTTCAGGAGCCCTGGCTCCGGAGCCCCCAGGGGTTCAATTCAATTCAAATTGTATTGAATATGTAGCTGTTTCAATTATTTACTTTCGGAAGATGGAAAATGAGTAAAGTTAATGATCACTGTACGCTTTGCAGTTCAAGTAATCACAAAGTTTATCACCGTTTTCTACTCTGGAAAATATAGAATATGCCCACAGAGTGGGCTTCAGAGGCAAACAAAATAAAGCAAAGGTAATGTTTTTTAAACATGCCTCCCTCTCCATTTTGTGGCGATCTTTAAAGTTACCCTACGCTTCTCATCTGATTGATCCGATTCTACCTCTGTGTGTATGACAGCCACTTGGTCAAGGAGCATTATCTTTTTCAACCTTTCATTTGAAGAATTTAGGACATAGTTCTCTAAAATGGAGAGTCACGGCATCTTTCCTCATGAAACTGTGCAACAAGAGATTTGTGAAGCCAACTATGACATACCATAAGCCATTTTGCCCCAGAAATAGCTCACATTCAGCTGAACTCATATTTATCTTCGAAGCCTAAGTAATCTTGATAAAACCTACGCCAGAGAAACAACGCATTCTCACAGTCACAAGCTTTACAATACTTTGACTTAACAGAAGTCTCAATGTGATGCTTCAACTACTCAGAAATCCAAACTTCATTTTGAAAACACCAGACGTGCATTATGTGACAAATGAGAATAAACGCAGCAAGCCTTGAGCTTGGGAAATTAAGAAGGAGACCACATACAATCTGATATTTTCAATTAACACCCTATACGTTTCCTCAATCCATAACCTGTCTGAAATTAATGAAACCTTTTCTACATGCTGCCCCAATTTGTACAAATCAATCCAGAGTGTGAGAAAGAATAGTGTGAACAAATTCTTCTCTCTGGTCATTGGCACTGATGTCGATATCACAAAGCCACGAAGTTAACAAACACAAGAAAATAACATAAACTACGTGTTACCATCCCTGGGGTGGTCACACAAAAGGAGACTGGATTCGGTTGAATTAAAACTTCATTTAAAACAGTGCATTTCCCCAGAATCACATCATCATAAAGGTTATGCCTACTCTTTATTCCAAGTAATTTTCTTGTTCCCTGACCCCAAATTTAATTCCTGTTACAAACTTCTATACCACCAAGGGGGGAAAAAATCTATTGAGCAGCATTTTTTTGCAAATCTAATTGTAATAGGGTAAGCATTTGCACTGAGTTTAAATCCCCAACATCCACACAAATCAAAACCCAAACTCACTGGCATGCAGTCGATGCCCACTCATAGTGACCCTATAAGACAGGGTAGAGCGGCTCCTCTGAGCTCCTGAGATTTTTAATGAGAGTAGAAAGCCCTGTCTTTCACATTGGGCAAGTAAAATGGACTTGCCTCTGATAACCTCAATACATGTTTTAATTTTGCATTTATCATAAAAAGTGATGGACAATTGTGAAAAATTAATCTTATATAGGATTTAAGGATTTAACAAAGGTGGTCATTCTTTTCTTCACCACTTGTATTACTGGACCTGAAGCTCACAATTGCTCCATCTTATTTATATACATTTGATGCGATGCGATGTGACACAGCAAACATAGATTATGTGGTGTTCTGAGAAGTAAAATGCAAATAGAACACCAAAATGAAGTAGGAAACATTTCAAATGCTTTTAGAAACCAGACAGAATCCACAAATTAGAGAGCAAAAATCAATCCAGCTAATTAAATCTGAGCATAAGTTCTTGTACAACGTGGAAGGTGAGAGCCCATCTCTGGCTGAGTTCGGATCAAGAGAGGCGATTGAGAGTGTGCTCAGCAGCCTTTCCATTTCATTAGAAAATGTCTCCTCCTTCACTACCCTGGCTGGTTTAGTGCCATTGGTTTGGTTCCAAATTAGGGGGCCTTATGTACCACACTGACCAGTGCAGGCCCACCTCCACCATCCTCCCTATATTTGAGCCCTTTGTTGCAGTCGGCGAACCTATCAACTCATGAAACGTCTTCCTCTTTTTCACGGGCCCTCTGCTTACCCGAGTTGGACGTCCTTCTCCAGAAACTCTAGGTCTCTCCTGATGACATGTCAAAGTATGCTGAGACAAAGTTTTGCCATTCTCACTTCTTGGGACCATTCCAGCCTGTACTTCTTCCCAGACAGATCTCTTCTTTCTTCTGACAGTCCAGGGTATAGTCACTACTCATTGCCAGTGCCACAATTCAAAGCCATCCACCCCTTTCCAGCCTTCCTTATTCATTATGCAACATTCCCAGGCATCTGAAACCATGTAAAATGTCCTGGCTGGGGTCAGGCTCACCTGAGCCCATCTTTGTTTTTGAATGCATGAAAGAGGTCTTTTGCAGCAAAAATACCCA
>NW_022104341.1:21403079-21409036 GCF_000313985.2 Echinops telfairi
CATCCTATCACCCCATTCTATCTCTAGATACAGAATTTCCAGGGCCTTCATTGGTGATATCACACAGGAAAATGAGGCAAGCAAAAGCTCCATCTGCTTCCTCTCTATCCAGTTTCCTTCATCTCTGTCCTAAGACAAGGGCCATTAAGCACAGAATAACATGCAATATGGATGAGCAGGTCCCAAATAGCAGAGATTAATCGTACGCAAGTAAGCTTGATCCTCAAAATAAGCAAATAAATTAGCTTGGTAAACAGAGATTGGGGAGGATGGCTTGAGAGGCAGAGATCCCTAAAATTAGCTTTTAACAAATTAGGTGGAGTTTCTAAAGGGAATGGAAAGGTTTCAAGAGGATTGGAGAATCAGGGAAACCCCTGAACTTAGAGAGTAGTGGTTCGCATTTGACACAAACTGACTGGAAGTGTCAGCTACCCAGTTTAGAACCACCACAAAGGGCAAGGATTAACTGCATCACCAAGAATCCGACTGCTCTGAGGAGCCAGATATACTAACACACCCAGATATTATGACTGATGCTCTATGAAGGAAGGGTCCCTAGAAAACATCAGGCCAGAGGAAGTCGCTTAGCCAGTCTGAGTCTGAGGATCAGATTTTCTGAACAAGAAAAGTACCATGATGCCAAAAAAGAGAACTGACAAATTGTTTCCCATGGATGTGTCTGTTTCTATCATGCAGCAGTCCCATTAGTTACTATCTGTCTTATCCAGGAGATGCTGGCTACGCTTCGAACACGGTGCTCACATGTGGTTTTTTACTTTCTCGACAAGTAAATGATATTTTGTTATCATTGTATTTTCCCTTATTTTGGAATACTAAGTAAGTTAGTTTGGGGTGAATATTTTCTGTAAATTGTAGAATCATGAGGATCATGGTATCCTGAGGCATTTGGGGAATTATATGCTGAGATGTAGTCATATATCCTTCCAGCCAAAATTCCTTTTGTGGTATATTATACATTCTAGCCTCTATGCTTGAGGTTAAAATCCCAGTTGGGGGCTGATCTCTGTTATGCTAATGGGCAGAATTTGTTAGGCTAATGGACAGAATTGAGATGCTTTCTGAGCCTCTATCTTACAGTTGTTGGTTGCCAAGTCAGTACCAACTCAGCAATCCTACATACAATGTAACAAAACACCACAAGGCCTTGTGCTAGCTTCACAATCATTCTTATGTTTGGACCTGTTGTTGCAGCCACTGTGTCAGTCCATCTCGTCCAGGGCCTCCCTGGTTCTCACTGCCCCCTCCTCACTTTATCAAGCCAGATGGTTGAGGACTAGAGAGTGAAACATGGCTATTGTAGCTCAATGACTGTATCCTTGCTGTTTGTGGTAGCCTGTTAACTTCCCTAATAAACATCCTTAACTGTGAGCATCATCTGTGGGTTTGATGTGGCCATTACATGACTGATGAACATGGCGGTAAGGTGGAGTGCTGTGGGAGAAAGGGTGGGTGTCAGAAGGCTGAAAGGAAGCTAGAGGGTAGACCTCTGCCTTGTAACAATTGACCCTGGAAAGATGTGAAGATGAATTCTTCTTCTCCATTGTATGGCCACAGGTCATCAGAAGTGGCTTCCACACTGTTTTCTCAGCTGCATAGCAAAAAAAAAAAAAAGAGAGAGAGAGAGAATGTATATATTGGGCTCCAGGTAATGAAGTAGGAGAGATAGTTATTTAAAGTATCTTCTGAGATTTCTTTTAGAAATATATGTTAACCTACAGAAGAAGGTTCTTTAAAAGTCCCTTTGCTATGTGATCTACCTTCTTCACCATGGTTGAGTGAGGGAGAAGTAACAACCTGTAACACACATAATGAAGCCCCCTCGTAACCACGCAGGCAAATACAAGCACACAACCTCCCAGTAGTACTGTAGGTTCATGTGACCCACAGAACTCTAAAATGTACTTCTAGCATGGGGCTCCTGCCACTCGTCTGCCAGTTTGTCATGCTGTGGTGACTTGTGTGCTGCTGTGACACTGGAAGCTACACCACTGGTATTTCAAATACCAGCAGCGTCACCCAAAGTGAACAAGTTTCAGTGGAACTTTAAGAACAACTAACAAAAAAAGGAAACAGATGCCCAATTCAGAGGAAGAAGCAGCTGAAAATCTTCTGCATCGCTCCTAAATATTGTCAGATCCTGAAGGCCTCCACAGTGGAGCTGGAGATGGTCTGAGCTGGTGCTGGAGGATGGGCCCTCCATTCGGGCACCAGAAATGCCACGAGAGAGAGCTGCTTCCTAAGAGAGGAGTTGGTCGTGGTGGAGTGAGTCAGGAATAACATGGGGGACTGGCGCCTTTGGAATCCTCATCTGCTGATGAGATGGGACCCAAGGTAAGAAGAAACAGCTCCAAAAATGTGTTAATGATCAGAACTTGAAATGTGTGAATTTGAATCTAGAATGTTACAAGTACCACAGACTGCTAAAAGGACCAATTGATATGTCCGGGAAGAAGTATGGCCAGGGTGCTCCGCTCCATCGAGGCAAAGATGGCAATACTTTGTCTTACATGCTTCGGGCCTGTTGTCGGGAGAGACCAGTCCCTGGAGAAGGACGTCATGTTGGCTAAGGTAGAGGGCCAGTGAAAACGAGGAAAGTGAGGGCTTGTATTCCTGGATTCAGAACCCTCAAAGAGACAGGCTAACACAGTGGCTGCAACAATGGGTTCCGGTCTAGGAACTATTGTGAGGACGGCCCAGGACTGGGCAGTGTTTGGTTCTGGTGTGCATAAGGTCTCACTGGGCCAGAACTGACTCAATGGTATTTACTAACACCAGCGGCAGAGGACTTGATATGCGTGTGGTAAGCATTGAATGCACAACAGTTGAACTACCCAGACATTAAGAGAGGACACAATGTCGGTCAGGCGCTCTGGAGGCACAATGGCCGGGAGTAGGTGACTACTGCGGGGCAGCAGATACTACCCACCAGCTGCTCCACTGAAGCAAGATGTGGCAGTCTACTTCTGTAAAGAGTGCAGCCTTGAAAAGACGATGAGGTTGGCTTTAGGGATAAATATCTCAACCACAGTAAATTTAGTTTGGGTTTATATAAAAGAACTATTGCCATCAAGTCCGTTTTGATTCATAATAACACTAGAGTGCAAAGCAGAATTTACTCCCTCAAGTTTCCAACACTACAAATCTTTATGGGAGTCGACAGCCTCATCTTTACCTTTCAGAGCAGCTGATAGTTTCAAACACACAACCCACTATACCACCAGGTCTCCTATATAGCATAAACAGGCATAAAGGGAAATATATGTGTGGGCTCTGTCTTAATGTTGAGTACTAGCTATGTGTTAATTAAATAAGGACTATAGCACTTTAAACTGAGAACGACTTCTTAACCTCGGTAACCTCTGAGCGCTGTAATGTGGGCTGACAAAAGCAAGGGACTTGTGTTTCTAAATTCAGAAGCATTAACAAAGAAGAAACTTAGACTATGGTGAGAGAGAAAAAATAAAAAAGAAAGAAAAAGAAAAATTCACTCAGAAGAGAGAGCAACGTAACATATTTAAAGGGTCAAACAGAGTAAGCTTAATCCCAAGAACTTGTGACTATGAGGAAAGGCTAAGCGTGAAGACCGCAAAACCTGGTCAGTCAGGCTGGGGCTTACCAACAGTATAAAGACCATCGGCCTCCTGGGAAATGGTCAAGAGATAGGATTACTTTCCAGGCAGTTCTGAAGCCTAGAAAATTGGCCAGTCTCACAAGAGTAGATTTAAGAGTCAGCTCCTCTACCGTGCAGGAGGAGAAGGTCATAAAAAATAAGGGTATAAAGAGAAAATAAAGAAAAATGGACTGAAGATACAACCTATCCTTAGGACTGGGTAAAAGTGGAAGAACACAAGCGTATGTGCGCGCGCACACACACACACACACACACACACACACACACACACCAAACCCAGAAAAGAAGAAAAACAGCACTTCAGAAATAGAAGAACTTCCATCTTACGTGCTTTGAACACATTGTCTGGGAGGGCAGTCCCTGGATAAAAACACCGTGCTTAGTAAAGCAGAAGTGTAACGAGAAAGTGGAAGACCCTTAAGGAGATGGATGGACACAGTGGCTGCAACAATGGGCTCAACATAAGAACATGTGGGAATGGTGCAGGGCCAGGAAGAGTTTCGTTTGGCTGTGCCTAGGGTCTCTGTGGGTGGGAACCAACTCGATAGCAGCTGACAACATGCTAGAAGAGATCCAAGGGAAAAGAATCTTCTAGAATAAAAGACAGTAGTTGTATTCATTTCCTACACCGGCTATAACAAGGTATCACAAACCAAATGGCTCAATATATAAATCCTTCACTCTTCATTTAGGGTCTAGCAGCTCTAAGTGATCTTCAGGGCCATGCACCCTTTGAAGGTTCTAAGAAAGAATTTTTCTGGTGTTTTCCTAGGTTCTGGAGGTTACTGGAAATCATAGGAATTCTCTAGCTTAGAACGGCATCATTCTACATTCTCTTTTCCTCCGTTATCTTCCCTTTGTCTCAGAGCTCCTCTCTTATTATACGGATACCCGTCACTGAATAAGAATTCACCCTAATTGAGGTTAACCTCGACTTAACACCTGAAAACATCATATTTCCACATAAAATCCCATATACTCACTCCAAACTCACTATCATGCAGTCACTTTCTACTTATACCAACCATATATAGGGTTTCCAATACTGTAAATCTTCAGGGGAGCTGACAGCCTCATCTTTCTCCTGCAGAGTAGCTGGTAGTCTTGAATCACCACCCTTGTGTTTAGCAGCCCAACACTTAATCCTCAGCATCACATCTATGGTTAACAGGAATTTGGACTCAGTCTCTTTTGATGGAATTTGGACTCAACCCAACACTTAATACTCAGCATCACGTCTATGATTAACAGGAATTTGGATTCAGTCTCTTTTAACCTAACACAATGGTCAAGTACATGAATTCCATAGAAATGTAGTTAGGCAATGACTGAGAAGTGTCAAGAATGAGGTCATTAGCATGCCTCTGTCTCAGGTAGAAGTATAAGAGAGACACCAGGGGTGAAGTTAGCAGCAAGTTTTATGGAGAAATTATAGACCTCACATTGACAGAAACATAATTTTCTTGGCTTCTTGAACAATATCGATACAAAATAGGTCAGATTTTTTTTTTCAAATATTTTTTTCCATTTTATTGGGGGCTCTTACAACTCTTGTTACAGACCATATATCAATTGCATCCGACATATTTGTACATGTATTCCATCGTTCTTTTCTAGACATTTACTTTCCTTTGAGCCCTTGGGATCAGCTCCTCCGTTAGGTCAGATTCTTACGTCATGTCACAAATGTCTTGTGGAATCCTAGTAATTGTGGAATTAAAGTACCCTCTCCTAAAACTGATATAAAACCATCCAAAATGGGATCCAAATTTCTTCTCAGTCTTATTTTTATCACTCTTACAGTCATTATTTTGTTGAATTATATATAAGAAGGTTTTCATTTCTTATATATGTGAGGGTAAGCCCAAAGAACAAGCAAATTTGTCTTGGAAGAAATAGAGCCAAAATGCTCCTTAGAAGTGAAGATGCTGAGGCTTCATCTTACATCCTGTGGCAGTTCATCAACAGAGACGAGTCCCTAGAGAAGTGGAGGATCAGGGAAAAAGAGAAAGAGCCTCAGTGAGATGGGTTGACTCAAAGGCTGCAACAATAGGCTCAAGCAAAAGAGCAATTATGAGGATGGTGCAAGACCAGGCAGTGTTTTGATCTGCTATATATGGAGTCCTAACGGCACCTAAACAAACAACAAGGCAAGAAGTGTTGCTAACAGGATTCCAGTTTATGCATGCATGTGTTCATTCCAAATGAAATATGTTTATATATGTTTCTGAGACGAGTAGATGGCTGTGCACAAGTTATCGCTGTAATATAGTTATCTTAGTCTTGTTAGGGTGCTTTCCCAGGG
>NW_022104341.1:21410016-21419552 GCF_000313985.2 Echinops telfairi
AGTCACCCATTGATCACAGGCACATGTTAAAACCTGTCTGACTTGAAATAAACTAGTGTATATATCAATTGGAACAGTAAAAATAAACAACACTGTCATCAAGTCTGTTCCAAATTAGGTCAATCATATAGGACAGGGTAAAATTATCCTCTGGGTTTTTGAGAAGCAGCTGGTAGTCTTCAATTGTGGACCTGGCCAAACACAGCCCAACTCTTAACCACTACTCCATCAGGACTCCTAATGGAACTCTAGTAGTAATACTTTTAAAACACACACACACACACACACACACACACAAGTGGTACCCCCCACCCAAAAAAAACCCAGAAAATAGCTCAGCTGGGTGGAACTTTTGTAGTATGCATTTTTTCAGCTAGGTGAGCATCAAACAACTAACTCTGAGTTACTGTGCCCAGTGGCATCATCTGGGAAAGTTCTTTCTGGTCACAGTGAATTTTTTCATAAAAGAAGTTAGCTTGAACCTCGTTTTACGGGATACTGATTTAAAAGAACAGGGTGCGTCTGTGAGATTTTGTTTTCTGCTTGGGAAAAATGCCACCAAAATTATTGTAATGTTGAACACAGTTTACAAGGACAACGCTATGGGGAAAATTCAAGTGTATGACTGTTTTTCTCATTTCAAAAAAGGTGAATTGTTGATTGATGGCAAATGTTATTCTGGACTCCCATCAACTTCCCAAACTGATGAAAATGTCTGCACAAAATTTGTGTAGTTGTGCTCAAAGAGCAACAATGGGCCACTAAAGGGGTGAGAAAGTTCTCTGGACTATCTTGGAGCTTGGTTCAGTGAATTTTCATGGGAGATTTGGGAATGACAAGGGTCGCTGCAAAATGTGTGCCTCGGGTTCTGACTGACCAGGAAAAAGAGCATGGAATGGAAACATGCTGTGCTTTGAAAGAACAGCTCTGAAGTGACCCAGACATCTTCCCCAAAGTCATTACTGGTGACAAGACATGGTGCTATTCTTATGACCTTGAAAGCAAACATCAATTAAGCCAGTGGGAGATGCCATTGTCACCTCACCCCCCAAAAAAGCTTGTCAAATGAAATCAAAGATCAAGAATATGCTCACTTGTGTTTTTGATATGAGGGGAGATAGTAAATTTGGAGTATGTTCTACCAGGTCAGACTGTTAATCAAGTATTCTATTTAGAGGTTCTGAAAAGATTGTGCAACAGTGTGCAACAAAAAAGTCCTGATTTGTGGCGGTTTGGGGACTGGTTTTGCCACCACAACGATGCACCTGCTCACACAGCCATATCGGTGTGTCAGTTTTTGGCAAAACAAACAAGAAAACAGGATGCCTCTTTTGCCCCAAGCACCTGACTAACCTGACTTCACTGTGTGCAACTTCTTTTTTTCATCTGCGAATGAAGAGGGGAATGAAAGGACAGCTATTTGATGACATAGAATAAGTGAAGGAAAAAACAAGGAAGGTGCTGTCAGCCATCCAAACACATGAATCTGAAAAATGTTTCCAAGAATGGAATCACAGATTTGATAAATGTATTAAGTGTAACAGAGGGTACTTTGAAGATGATAAGGTTGCTTTGTTAAAAAAAAAAAGAGAGAGAATTTAAATAAATAGCTTTGAAAAAAATTCTGGTTTTGGAGGGTATCTGCATACACACACACGCGCGCGCGCATACATTTGTTTCAACAGTTTTTAGTGTGCAATTCAGTGACATTAATTATATTGATCTTGATCTACAATCAATATCACTATTCATTTCAATTTTTCTTATATGCTTAACGAAAGCTCAGTGCCCCTTAAGCAATAACTGCTTCTGGGCCCTCCCTTCCATTTTTGGTAATCATTAATAAACTTTGGAGTTAAAAAGTTCATTGTAAATGTAATAAAAAGATAGTAGAATTTTCCATGAACTTTTTGAAGCCCTCTTGTTCATTTGATATTATATTTTATGTAAATGGGATCGTACAATATTTGCCATTGAGCAACTGACTTACTGCATTGGGCATAATATTTTCAAGGTTCATCAATCCTACAGAATGTACCAGGACTTCATTTTTCTTTGTAAAACAGTATTTCATTTTATGTGAGTTCCACATTTTTTAATCCATTCATCTGTTGGTGGACATTTAGGTGAGTAGTGAAAATTTTGCTACATTGAATATTACTGCACATCTATCAGTTTATGTTCCTGCTTTCAATTCTCTTGAGTTTACATCTAGGAGTGAAATTGCTGACGCATGGAACTTTGTTTAAGCTTTGAACAAATGCCAAGCTCTTTTCAAATACAGCAGCTCCATTTTACAAACCTAGCAGCAATTAATGAAAGTTCCACTTTTTCTAAATCTCCAGCAACATTTGTTATTATCTGTCTTTTAAAGTTTTATCCATCCTCATGGGCATGAAAGAAGCCTTAGTGGATCACTAACTACAAGGTGTCCAAGAAATACTACTGCGATAGAGATTGACTGTTTCAGAAACCCCCAGGAGCAGTTCTCTGTCCTGTAGGGTCTCTATGAGTCTGATTCAATTTGATGGAATTTCTTGTTGTTGTTAGGTGCCATCGAGTTGTCTGTGACCCAAAGTGACTCAATATAAAACTAAACAAAATCTCCTGATACCAAAGGCTCAAATAGAAAGAAAATATTTTGAAAATTATGATAGCAACATATGTACAAATGTGCTTGACACAATGGATGGATGGATGGATGGATGGATGGATGGATGAATGGATGGACAGACGGATGGATTGTGATCAGAGCTTTATGAGCCCCCAATAAAATGATCTTTTAAAAGGCACTATATAGATAGATATAGATAGATGATAGATAAAGAGATAGCGATATAGCACAGTCCTTTCTCATCCTTACAATTGTCCCAGTGCCTGAACCCATTGTTAAAGCCACCGTGTAAGCCATTGTGTCAGCCCCTCATTGAGTGCCCTGCCTCTCCATGTTAGCGAGCATTATGTCCTCCTCTAGGAACTGGTCTCTCTTGACAATATATCTAAAGTACGTAGGACAAAGTTTTGCCATCTGGACTTCTTCCAGTACAGATGAATTGGTTCTTTTAGTAGACCCTGATACTTTCAATATTCTTTTGCAGCACCACAATTCAAATGCATTGATTCTTCTTCAGTCATTTGTATTCAGTCTCCAACTTTCACATGCACATGAGCAACTTGAAAATACCAAGGCTTGGCGCTCCCACTACCATGACTCGAATTCGACCTTGCAAGTCTGGCTAGATCAGAGGAGGTACACTGGTACAGATAGGAACCAAAAATACAGGGAATCCAGGGCGGATGAGCCCTACAGGACCAGTGGTGTGAGTCGCGAAACAGGGAGGGTAAAGGGAGAATGGGTAGGAAAGAGGGAACCGATTACAAGGAACTATATGTGACCTCCTCCCTGGGGGATGGACAACAGAAAAGTGGGTGAAGGGAGACGTCGGACAGGGCAAGATATGACAAAATACCAATTTATAAACTATCAAGGGCTCATGAGGGAGGGGGGAGCGGGGAGGGAGGGGAAAAATGAGGACCAAATGTTGGGGGTTTAAGTGGAACGAAAATGTTTTGAGAATGATGTACAAATGCACTTTACACAATTGATGTGTGTATGGATTGCGATAACAGTTGTATGAGCCCCTAATAAAATGTTTTAACAAAAAAAAAGCAAAATAGTACAATTTAAATATATTTAAATTTTTCAAGAAAATATCAAGGCTTGGGTCAGGGGCACCTTAGTCCTGAAAATAATGCCCTTGCATTTCAGTATTCTACAGAGGTCTTGTGTAGCAGATTTACCCAATGCAAATCTGTGGTATTTACATAATCTGGTGTCAATTTGAGAATTGAGTGAAGGAGTGGAATCTAGCCTGTCAATCGGATGATAGCTAATGGGGCCTCTGTGTGGGCATGGCTAATGAGCCTTCCTCCAGACCTGAGGTCACATTCTTCATATAATCCAACTTCTCTGGTTATTTGTTCATTGTACAGAGTGAGCAAGCATGGTGAGAAGGTACAGTCCTGAGGCACATCTTTCTTGATGTTAAACCACGCAGTATTCCCTCATTCTGTTCAGACAGGTGCTTCTTGGTCCATGTGCATCTGAAGTAGGTTGGGTTCGATGACTGACTTCTGTAGCAGTGAGTTTAAGGCATCTTGGTGGTGCCACAGGGTAAGCACTGGCGTTCAGACTTATCACCTGCTCCACAAGAACAACATGAGCATGAGAACTCCTGTAAATATTCATACCCTTCAAATACACAATCCTATAAAAGTGGTGATCTATAAATAGATGCTTGGATAGACACTCAAGTTGAACAGGTGTGGGAAGAACAAGGTGTGTGCCCATGAATATAATTATGTTTGACAGAGGATATTTGCATATGTGTAATTTCCTTTGCTGTAAATATATCCATGATGTGGTGGACTGTACATGGGGCAAAGTTTGGAAACTTCTAAGACATAAGCAAGCACCTTGAGTGAATGAAGCCCTTGGCTTGGAGACTACTCGGGACCATAATCTCAGCGGACGCCAAGGCCAATTGGTAAAACATAGTCCACAAGGACAGTGTTGTACGTCCTACTTTGGTCAGTAGGAAGTGAGTCTTAAAAGGCTGTGAGCAGTCATCTATGGTGAAAATATTGGGCCCGCCTCACCCAGAGAAAAGAAGAGGGATGAAAATCAGAAGACACAAGGAAATAATTAGTCCAATGGACTAATGGACCATGCAATCATCAGTCTCCACAACCTTGAGACCAGAAGAACTCGAGGTGCCTAGCTATCATTCCCAACTGGTCTAAAAAGCATCATGTTACAAGGTCCTGGATAGAATGAGAGAAAACAGAACTCAAAATTGTAAAAAATGACCAAATTAATTGGTCAGAGGAGAAACGGGTGGTCCCCCATGGCTAGGGCCCTTAGTCATCCCCAGGTCTGGAGCACATGCCTGTGTTAGAGTAGTCATCAGTTTAAGGACAAAGGGGCAGCACTTACCCAAGAGTAGAATGAGAGGGTTAGAAAAGGAGGAGGCATGGGAAAGAAGCCACAGGCATTGTAGCAGATCACTTGAAGCAACATGCGCCTCAATTTGTTGAATGTAAAAGTGATAATCAGCTCTCTGGGTGTAAACTTCACCTAAATCACAAGAAAAAGTTCAAAAAAATGAAAGATTGGTACAGCTTTAGAAACTGTTGCTGTGAGTTGGAAAAAAGCAAATGGCAGGTTGTTGGTTTGGGGGTGAGGGTGGGGGGCAGCTGGTTTGGATATTTTTGAGTATCGGTGGGTTTGGTTTTTGTTTTAATGAGCACTGAACATCTTTTCACATTGTCCGCCATTTGACTTCTTCTTGGTTAAATATCTGTTCAAGTTATTTGTCCATTTTTAATGTAGCACTTCTTATATTTTTGGTTAAGTTATACGCATTATTTTATGGCCTACATATTAAATCCTTATAAGATACAGTTTCCAATCTTATTCTCAGTCTGTGTGCTCTTCACTTGACTGTCTTTTGATGAGCAAAATTTTTAATTTTGCGGAAGCCCCATTTATCTATCTTGTTTTTTGCTATTTGTACTTTTAGTGATAAATCTAAGGGTCGATTGTTAAATATTAGATCCAGAAGTATTTCCCCCATACTTTCTTCTAAGAGTTTTATAGTTTTGTTTCTGTGATTTTGGACTTTGATTCATGCTGAGTTATTTCATATGGTGTGAGGTCTGAGTCCAGCATCTTTCAGTTTTCATATCTCCTTGTATACAGGAATCTAGTTGTCCCAGCTAACAGAAATTCTTAATTGCATCCAAAGTGCTACTACATGCTCAAACAAATAAACAAACAAACAAAAACTTGTACTTTCCTACCCTGGGATTCTGAACTCACTAATTCAAGCACATTGTCTTCCATTCCAATTCTACTCAGTTTTCTAATGTATGCTTTGAATACAACCCTTTCCAGGATGCAGGTTGGTGTAAAACCTAAGAGTACAGTCTCTATAATCTGACTGATGACTTCCACCCAGGACCATCATGCACTAGCTGTCCATCCTTCATCAGGGTGCTTAATTTCCCTGTGCTCTGTTTCTTCACCTGTAAGGTAGATAGGAGAATACAGCCATCTACTGGGGCCATAATTGGTGGGGTAAATTGTGTAAAACCAATTGGAAAAGTGCTTAGCTTCCAATAAATATTATCTCTTATGATTCACAAAGTCTTTTGATCACTCCAGAAATTATCTCAACTTCTTCATTTTGTTCCTCTTTGTTCTTTTTGTTTCACTTAAGCACTTAACATGGTATATTTGAGTCATCTGTAAAAATCGAAATAAAAACTCAAACCAAATTCACTGCCATCAAGGTAATGTCAACTTGTAGAGATCCGTTAGGGCAGGGTAGAACTGCCCTGTGAGTTTCCAAGGCTATAACTTTTACAGAAGTAGAAAGCTCCAACTTTCTCCCCAAAATATAAATAGGGATGTTTATTATGGACCTGCTTATAGTTAATTAGCATGTACAATAACTCATGGACGTAGAACAATTATATTACTCAAATACTTACATCCGTAAAATAATTCTCACATACAAATAGTAATTGCTATACTGTGTGTGTGTATGATTCCAAAAGCTTGTGGAAAAATCAAATTGAAAGATAATGGAATTTTTCCATGAATCTTTTGAAACCCCTTCACATATGTATGTGTTTTCAGATCATTGAACCACTGGGGAGCAGCCCACAACCCAGATATTCAGAAAAACAAGTTTTAAATCTCATTTTCCTCTTGGCTACCTCTTATAAGCACTACTTGAATTAATCTTTATCCTCTGGTAGAGGTAATATATGCTAGTGGACTTTTTTCCACAATTTAAAGGTTATAAGGGAAGACAATAATTTTAGAGGCCATCAGGTAGGATATAAAGATCTAAAGACCTGGTGCTACCCAGGGCAAAAATGGCCTTTTTTATCAGGCAAAATAATCTGGTATTAAAGTCATTTTGTCTTCCCAAAGTTGACAGAGAGTTAGTTGTAGGAAGGGACAGGAGGACAGCCCTCTCTAATGGTACCACAGAATCATTCGAGAAGAGTCAGGCGACTGGGTCTAATGAGTTACTGCACCGTAAAGAAAAAGCGCAAAATCCCAGCAGTTGCCTTCTTCTGTTCCACCTGATGTTTGAGATAAAAGACTCATGGAGCTCCACAAAGGGGAGGAAACCTGGGTTCAATAAGGGGCCCAAGCACATGGATGGTGAAGATGGTACCTAAAAGGGTCAGATGCCAAAACCCTCGCTCTTTCCCCTAAATTAGAGATGAGAACACATTTTTTTTTCTGTCAAGGGCCATTTGGATATTTAGAACATTATTCGTGGGTCATACTGGTCCAATTAACCCATCCCTAACGTGGTAGCTGGACCTGTTGCTCTGTGGTGCAGCTTGTGACTTTAGCTGGTTTTGATGGCTTTGTCGGCCTTACAAAGCCTGAGGGCTCCACCTCTGCCCCAAGTAGTCACATTCTGTTTTCCCCAAATCATGGGCTTTTCTAGTGCTGAATGTCACTAGTTACATCTTCACATTAGAATTATTGTTTGTATGTTTGTTTTTATTTGCTTTTGACTCCCTTCCAAAATCTTCTTCTTAATTTATTGTAGAGAGTTGAGATAGTTAACATTTACCGTGCCAACCTGGCCGATAAACACATGTGGGGTTAAATGAAGGGCGGAGGGATAAATGGCTTGGTGAGCCTCATCTTTATAGTTCTTGGGTCTCTTGCTTTCTGATGGTCGCACCAGGGTGCAGCTACCTTAGCCAGTTTAGCTGGCAAGGCTCACTTCCTGCAAGACATCCCTGAGGAGAAGCCACACGGACCTACCCCGATGCAGCCTTGGGGGCTGGAGCAGCCGTATGGAGACCCAGTGCTGAGATGCTTACACGTTCACTGATTCTGCATTCCTCCTCAGTCGGCGTCATTGTGTGTGTTTTGTGAGCTGGAGGAGGACTTTGTGGATTGGTGTTGGACAAATGGGTTAATGTTGGACTCATGGGCTTGGGCAGCACTGGGTTGGGATGTTTTCTTGATGTGCACTTACCCTTTATATAAAACTCTCTTATACATATGAGTTTCTGTGGATTTGCTTCTCTAAAGTACCCAGACTAACACAAGAGTCTTATCCATCATCCACCTGGAGCCTAAAGTTCTTATGTTAATGTTGTCTTTGATTAGCCCCTGGTATTAATTTTTTGAAGCCCTGTTGAGAAAGGGATATTGGGCCAATGTAGGCTAACTCTGTATCACAGTACCTGAATTGTGCATTTGTACAGAATTCATTTGTACAAAACATAGATTTAGAAAAGGGTTTTGGAGCTTGCACGAAATCATAGCACCCATTTAAGATGAATTAGTTCTTACATTATGACCCTGCTTGATACTTGCCTTCAGGAAGGGAACACAGAAGATATGGGTGCTTTAGCAAAATGTGGTGAATAAATTAGACAATGCCCCGCTATCAGATAAAGTAGTGTCTGGAGTCTTAAGACTTGTTTCCAAACATGGAAGAAGCACACCATTATCAGTCATCAAAGGATTATAAATATAATCTGAAGTTGAAGGATGGATTAGTATCAAAATCTAAATTTTAAGAAACCAGTTTGCAGAAGGCTATGGATGACTGTGGGAGCCCAAGATTCATCTGCGGACACGACATAGGAAATAAGCCTCTGGGGAGCTCCCTGGATCCATAATGGAGGGACGGGAGGAAAGGGGTCACTAAACAGAGTGCACTGGAGACCTGAGTATAGAAGAGCAAAGGGATCAAACTGAATTGAACAATTAAAACTTTGTCAGTTGATGCCCCCCATCTAATGCACACTGGATCTGATCTGGTTTTTAACATTTTCTGCATTTTTTTATTCATACTAGGGTTTATTTCAGAGCTGTATGTCACTGAGGGTCACCCTCTTGAAGTTGTACTATAGATTTTTCTTTTTTTCAGTATATGAAACCCAAGATTGATGAACCTATAGGGACAGTAAATAGAATAAGGTTTGTGGGGAGAGGTGGTGGTGAAGGGGAGATGATGTTAAGGAGTCCAGGAAGAAAAAGAATGTTCAGAAACTGATTGTGGTCGCAATTGTACAATATTGCTTGACGTGATTGAATTAGGTAGGGATGAAATTATATATGTATTAACTCCCAATTAATAATACATTATAGATAGATTAAAAATTATTTAATATCAAAGTTTGGGTACTGCCCCTATCCACATTCTTGTGATATCTAGCCCAAATGGAAGGTAGTAAAATGGGTCCATAGGTGGCACACACAATTAGGTGCTCAACTCCGGCCGAAAGTTTTATGGTTATAACCCACCCAGAAGAGCCTCAGAGAGTAGGCCTGAGGCTCTACGTCAGAAAGGTCACATCCTGGAAACAGTCTGTTCTGTACCCACTGGCTGACCAGCAGTCAGAATGGGCTCACAGTCAGCTAATAAGCAAAACTTTACAGCAAAAACCTTGTACTTCTGGTACCTACACACCTGGTGGTGCTG
>NW_022104341.1:21421022-21447997 GCF_000313985.2 Echinops telfairi
AGTTATCCCTTTTTCCTATGGTTTAAAAGAATTTGTATTGAACTCAACAGAGATTTTCAGAAAAAGCAAAAATGGTCATCCAAGCTGAGGCCTGGATTCAGGCCGTGGGCATTGCTAGAGAAGAGTGCTATGAGAACGGGATTACGCAGACATGAACAGTCCGCCGGTCTGCTTCTGGACGTCCTGTGCTAAGCAACAATTCAGGTGAACTACTCAGACCAACAACGGAATCCAAAATAAAGAAACAAGCTCCCAGGTGGAAGCCTCTACTTGAGAGTTTGTTTAAAGTGATGATTTTCCTGGCATTTCTCAGAACGTTTACACTCAGACCTTGTAATATTTACTGCTTTTTGAAGTATCCTAATCCTCTTAGTTTATAATAAGTTCAGTCAATAGGAAGTAAGATCCTTACAGGAAAGAGCAAACCAGAATCCTTTACTTCCCGATGCTCCTGGGAAGTACCTAAAAACATAGATCACTTGTGCATGTACAGTGTCTACACACTAACACACATTCAAAACAAGGAAAGTGGATCGTGCAAACTTCAAAATAAAGTTACCATCTTAACTAAATGATCAAACATCACATGCTTGGACAAATTGGCACGAGGTACCTCTTTCTTACTGTGGTGTGAAAGACACAACATCACTCCCGTGTGTAAAATTCTTTACAAAAAAAACTGAAGAAAATATAATCCTGGGTCCAGTTATGAAGAAACAGATCATTTCAAACTGAGGGGAATTCTGCAAAGCAAGTGGCCTAGACTAGAACAAAAACAAGAATAGCAAAAAAAGTGCCCTTGCTGTGAAAGATGAAAACGAGTGAATGTCAAACTGTCGGGTGCTAAGACAGAACAGAGAGAGATGACAACTAGACAAAAGACGGGGTCCTTAATGGGATCCTGGATTTTTAAAACAAAATGAGTAACCTGAAGATGAACTACGGATTAGATAATAGTTCCCACTCATCTGTCAGTTCGTCATACTTTGGTGACTTGCTTGCTGCTGTGATGCTGGAAGATGTGCCACGAGTATTTCAGATAACAGCGGAGCAACCCATGGAGAATAGGCTTCAGCGGAGCTTCCTTACTAAGAACACACTGTGAAAATGGAATTGACTGTCAACTCGTGAGGAATTGGCCCTCAACACGTGATGAGTAGTAACAGAACACCGTCTGAGATAAATTCACTGCCATCAAGTCAGTGCTGACTCCAAGTGACCCTGTAAGACAGGATAGAACTTCCCCTGTGGGTTTCCAAATCTATAACTCATCACAGGAGTAGAAAATCCCGGTCTTTCTTCCTCAGGGCTGCTGGGGATTTCAAAATGCTGACCTTACAGATAGCAGCCCAACACATAGTGAAATGCACAGAGACTTGGAGTAGAAAACCAAAAATAAAAGAACTAAAGAAAAGTGCAGGCCTAGAGTAGTAATAGTGAAAGACTTAATGTGCAAACCTGAGTGATGACGAGACACATCAACAAAAGACAAAGGAATACACAGTGAGTATATCAGAAAGTTACATTCAACTAGGTCAAGAAGGAGCCTAGGATCCAGAACTGATGGCATCGAAGAAAGAAATCCAAGCTGCACTGAGGCATTAGCAAAAAACTAAACGTCAATTGATAGGTGTCCAAAAACGGTAATAACACTGGGAGCACTCGCTAGTTTCTACTAAGAAATTAGGAAGACAGCTACCTGGCGGATTGACTGGAAGAGATCTGTTCATCATACCCATTCCAAAGACAAGTAACCCCACAGAATGCAGACACTATCACACGGTATCAACATTAGGCGCAAGTAAAATTTAGCTGAGGGCATTGCAACAACGATTGCAGCATTACCTTTGCAAGGCGCTGCCAGAAAGTCAAGCCAGATTTAAAAGAGGTTGTGGAGCCAGGGATTTCACTGCTCTCATCAGATGGGTCATCTCTGAAAGTGGAGAATAGGTGTGTGGCACAGTTTTCCCTTTCACCATATGCAATAAGACCCTTGGCTTTGTCCCATTAAGGGGCTGCAGTGCAGTGATTTATTTGATAGGGCTCTTCCAGTCTTACTGTCTGCAACTCCCCCCAACACCTGGGTAGGATCATGCAGATTGTGGATATTGCCTCTCTTTTACATAGGTCTGGGTAGGAGAGGGTAAGGGTAAATGTTGAGTCGATTCTGTTACATGTCTCAGTTTGGAATGATTGCTAATAGGGTTAATTTGATAGGAAAACTTGGAACTCTAGTGCAGGAATCACTCAAGGTTGCCATCCTTCTGGGTTGAAAATAGGCCATCTTAGAAGCAGGAATGAAGGCTCTCACTTCCATTAATAGACGTCCTTGATCTAGGACACCAGGATAGTAGCAAAGTAGTTGTACAGGGATGGTGACAGCAGAACCAGAGCCAGAGGAGGAGACAGGTGGCTGGCTTCTCAGCCACGGGCAAGTAAATCTGACTGCCTTGGGGTAGGAGGTTCACTTGTGGAGTAGGGTGCCTCTAGGCATTAACTGGGAGTTCCTTTTGCTGTCTGAGAGCTAGAGCCAAGTGCCTTCCAGCTGAAGCTTCCAGAGCAGTGGTTCTCAACCTTCCTAATGCCGTGACCCTTTAATACAGTTCCTCATGTTGTAGTGACCTCCCAACCATAAAATTATTTTCGTTGCTACTTAATAACTATAATTTTCTGCTGTTATGAATCATAATGTTAATAACTGATATGCAGGATGTATTTTCATTGTTACAAATTGAACATAATTAAAGCATAGTGATTCATCACAAAACAATATGTAATTATGTATGGTGAAATATTTATGTCTTTTCTGTGGTCTTAGGCAACACCCGTGAAAGGGTCATTCAATCCCTAAAGGGGGCATGACCCACAGGTTGAGAACCACTGTTCTAGAAGAATGGAACATTTATTGACAGCCCTAAAGGAGCTTTGAACACTAATCTGAGCCACGGGTCAGAGAGAGGCATGGCTGCAGGTATAGCTAAGAAGTGCTTTTGACTGGAAGAATTATAGCCTGAGCATTTCTGATCCTAAATTATAATCTGTTAACTTCCTTGATAAACTCCATGATCATCAATATTATCTGAGTTCTGTATAGTCATCATAGTAAATTATCACGGCAGCGTAGCGAGTGCTGTGGGAAGGCTAGTTGTTAGAACTGATAAGGAAGGTTGGAGGGGAGAGGTAAGTGAGCCTCAGAGGACTCGACTTTAGACAGATGGTAAGTCTGACCCTCTGTCCCCCAAGTGAAATCACAGGATCAAACACTGCCCCACCCCCTTTCTTACAGGTGCCTGCCAAAAAAAGGTCCAATAAAAACCAGTGTCTTCCAAGGGTCTCTCCTGGGCTGATTTAATTGAGGGCAGAAAGGTCAGCTCAGAAGCTCCGGCAACTGTTTTGCGAGATTTCAAAGAAGTCATATAGAAAGAAAACTTTCTATCAAAAGACACAAGATGATCATAGTGAGTTGTTAGGAAGGAAATATTTTAATTTGAAAACTATGTTGATGAGGAAAAATTCCAGGAAATTTCTCCTAAGGAACGTTTTTCTCATCATGACAATGCACCTGAAAAGGTTGTCCTTTGGGCATTTCATTGGAAACTTCACCCCAGTTACCTGATAGCCCTCATCTTACCTCTTCACATATTTTCAGTAACTCAAACTCAAAAAACACTTAAAGGGAGCATAGCTTTAGTCCTCCAAGGATGCGCAAACTGACAGGGCATAAATGGAAGAGCGGAGATTCTTTAAGGCAGGTTGGAGAGCTGGAGACACCGCTTCCAGAACTGGATAAACCTAACATGGCAGATATGGCAAGAGAGCTTTCTATGGTTTTATAGCCATACTTGTTGACTGAGCTGTGCATGTTCCTATGTGCATATGGTGTACACGTATATGAGTATGTATAAGAATATCAAAAAGTAACTGGAAAAGTTAATGGAATTAGCTTTTAATTCCATTTTCCACAAACTTTTGAAAGATCATGTTTGTGTGCATATATCTTTGTGGGTGTGGGTGACTAGAAAAAGAGATTTTAAATTTTAATGTTGAAAAGTTAGAGAAAAAAGTAGTAAAAAATAAATGTATCTCCTTAAACTAGAGTTGTTGAAATTCTGACATCAACGGATAAATGAGTAGTTTGGGTCAGCTGTGCTGGAATAATGTATTTCATTCATCTCACGCATTCAATAAATTGTTATTGAGTATCTACCGTACATCAGCTACAATGCCAGACTGAAGAGACAAAGATCAATAAGATATTAATCCTGCCCTCACAGAGCTCACACAGCTTCATAGAGAGAATACTTTCTAGTTCCGTTAATAGGGCATCATCTGCCAATACCATTCTTCTTTATAGTGTGTTCCGTTGCAATAGTAAATTACCACAGTTTAAGAATGAAACAAAATGCTCAGATTAAAAGATATGTTGGCTATGGTCGATGGGCATCCAGCCTCAAATCCTATCCTTGTTTATGAACTTTCTCCTAAGGGAAAAATTCCTTAGACTGTCTTGTAGCTAGAGTTATAAATGCAAGTTATATGCGGTTGCCAACTTGTGTATTTTATACAGATTATAAGCAGTCGCGAACATGGAAGAGAATTGGAGAGTCGCTTCCTATGAATCTGGTTCTGACCATCAAGGTCATGGAGACTTCAATATCGAAATGTCGCTGCGGTTGGAATCAGCTTCCCAGTGTCTGGTCATTGACCTTCCCTGAATCCGGAGGCAGTGATTGGGGCAGCAATGGAGAGGGGAGGCCAGGGACAGCACCTGAATGCCTGGACTGAAGTTATAATAAGTATCCTTAAACTCACAGTCTATCTTCACGCAGTGGGAACGCCCAACCCCCAGTCCTTTCACATTTTCTACCATTTTGTCATTATCTAATACCCTATCATTAACCACTGCTTGAAATATATGATATTTTCTTTGTGGCACCGAACCCTAGCTGATAAGCATTATTTGCCTATGGAGATAAATAAGAGATGGCTAGTTTCCTAAGTTTCACCTTAAAATAGAGTTGTGAGTCTGTTTTATTTTTTAATGGAAACATTAGATAGCATGGGTTTAATGTGAATTTCTTGTATTGTCCCCTGAGTTCTGAAGTGGTTTTGGAGAAGAGCAAAAAAAGGTTGGTTGGAAAATCAAATTCTTCTTCTCTGCCACCAAATGATAGGGATCCATCAAGTCTACTATCAGTGTCCTGTCAATTCTCTCCTCCTCTCCTCTGACACCGACTGTGCCTGCTACACCGCTTCCTCTGACCCTGGTCACCCAGAGTTAGGACCGCCTTCAAAGTTATCAGACACCAGTCCACCAAGACCCTCAATTCCCTCCCTCTCTTCTGACCTGCTGGCGATTAAAGCTATACCATAAGGATCCCAACCATGAGCTCTGTCTCGGTTGACTGATGTGTCTGCTGTTTATAAGTCATATTCCTCTGCTTTTCATGACCAATTATTTTTTATTAGGAGCCGGACGTTGGAAATATTAGTTTGCTGTGTCTCAATTTTGCTTTCTTCTTTTTCAAGAGTGTGGAATCTCTGTTTAATAGACATTTCAGTTCCATACTTCAGTTTGATCCTTTTGAGGCTTGTTTTTAAGTTTTACTGGGGTACATCAAGGACAGCTTTGACTCTGGCTCTGGTTTAACCCTTCTGTCAAGGACGGAGCCTTTGGAATGCACGACTGAGTGTTCCAGGTGTTCAGAGAGATCTCTCTGCTAAGCTAGTCAGAGCTTCAACATTCCCCAGCCCTTTTTGAGGTCTGGGATCTGTGTTAGCCTCTTATAGTTCTTCGCATATTCTGATAGGATTTTGTCATATGCACATGCAACCTAACATTCAAAGACTGAGTTGGAACCCCAAGTATACATTACTTCAAGTAACCCTCTTCCATATTTTGCTCCACAAATTCGACTTCTTCCATCTCTCTAAACTCTGATCTCTGACTCCATCGTCAGAGATGCACACACCGCAGTGATCTCTGTTCCCTGTCCCCTTGTCACAGTATGGAACGTGCCTCTCTGCAGAAGTTGAGGCTGACTGTAGGGATAGGCTCACTTGCTATTTTTTCTCAGAATTCACAGTGCCGCTCTACCATTGTATCCATTAGCCAATGTGCAAACAGTTATTCACGATTGTGTCCAGTGTTGGGTTGCCTGCTCCATAAGGATTTAGTCCCAGAAACTCTGTGAGTTGGAATCAGTTCACTGTGTTGGATTTTGGTTTTGATTTTTGGAGTTGCTCTGGTTGAAGGGAAAAATCAAGTACCAGTTATTCTCTCCTGGAAGGAGAAGTAATTAAAATGTTTAAAAAGAAAAAATTTAATAAATAAGTCTTTGGGGATTAGCTTTGTTGTATTCAATTTCCTTCACCTTGATAGAACTCAGTGAGAATTCATATTCAGAGTGACTATACAGAATCCATGTATTATTATACATTATTAAATAATCTATTCTAATAAAATAATTTTTCTTTAAGAATGAGTTAAAAACTACAGCCAAAATTTTGATGAGGGTTAAAAGAGTCACTTTTTGATTGTTTTGGACCTGAGAAAATTGCCTTGATATATGCACAATATTGCCAGAGTTTCCTAGTAGATTAAGTATTTTGTGACACAATCTTAATACTAACTAATAGGTTAGTAATTTCTGTTTTCTGTATTTATCAGGTGTACATTTTATTTTTTTTCATTTACCTAGGGCTGGCTGTGAATGCTAAAGTTTATTTTTTCCATGTCTTTGGTAAAATTTGAGGGAAAAGTTCTAAGTTATCTTTATCCAGAGCAGGACAAGAAGCACCAATTTAAAAAAAGGCTCATTTATTTCCCCAAGTAGATGGTTGTCTACAGTGGGGTTCCCGAAAAAGAGGTGTACCTGGACATGAGGTAGAAGAAAGCTCAACTGGCGCCAGAATGCAAAATGGATGCCGGTGCCCGAGGAGTTCGAGCGGCCTGCTCGGACCTCAGATGGCACTTGGCCTGCTTTTCCCTAAGGTTTTGTTTCTGGCTCCCAGTTTGTCATTTCTGTAACGGGCTTTCAAATGGCTTGTTTACTTCAGAAAGGCAGCATTTGTAATGGTATGGTACGAAGAGGTCTGGGTGGGACTTGGGAGAGAGGGGTTATAGGTCTTTTTGGTTCTCCAATGCTGTGAACTCTGAGACTTTGGCAGAATTACTTACCCTGGCTGAAGGTGGGGCTAGAGCAGGAGCTTTGTTTCATTCTGATTTTTCTTTTGCTTGTTTGTTTGCACAATCATTTTCTAATTCTTTCTTTAAGCTGGTGAATACCATGTCTGAAAGAATATTTAGTCAAAGTTCAATGTGTACAAGAGAGGAAAGCGAGTCTTCAGAAAAGCTGTTTATCCTTCTTCCAGAGTCCCCTGGGACCCTTGAGGCTGCCTAAGGGCAACCCGAGGCTCCCGAGAGCACAGTGCGAAAGAGCAGGGCGGCACAAACGACCTTCCAGTTACCGCTGCCTTTGATTTCAACTTTCTACAACATTTGTTCCATTCCAACCTTTTGAACAATAGCCCACAGCGCAATTTCCTCTTTAATGAAGGATCTATTCTGATGCCGGCCCAAAGGTGCGGTTACATAGCATAAAATACTTAGGTTCACTCTTAACATTATCTTCTCATAGATGAAGTATCTTGAACAAGAAACCTCACTTCTTCAAACCTCCGTTTGTTCATCTGCCCAATAAGCAGATGAACAAAAATAAACTCAAATTAACATATATATATTGTGTAAAAATGCTTAGTAAACTATTACACACCTTCTAAGTCTTGACTCATTAAAAAGTAGAAAATAGATTATGAAATGAAGGACAGAAACACGGGGATATGTCCAGAAAGATTAACAATTGAGGATTGTTGAGTGAAGGAAGTCTGGGAAAGTTTGGGAACAGGTTTCAAAACTGACAAAACTATATAGCACGGGAACAAGAGTGTTTCTTGGACCAGACTGGGTTTGGTTCTTATGCCCACCACGTGCAACCAATCTGATTCACAATGATTGCAGTTTATTAGCAATTATTAACACTTATTAGCAATGCTATTTCCTTAAGTACCAGTTTCCTGGTTTGCAAATCAAAGACATTTAGAGTGTTAGCACTGAAGATTCAATGAGTTAATATATCTGAAGTTATTTACAAAGACTCAGTGAATGCTATTGCTTGGTACCTGGTGAAGCATTTTATTAGTTACCATAACGCTGTAAAAATAGTCCTGAATATCCTGATTTTTTTTTTTTAAGTTAGGAAAAAGAGATTTGGCTACTAAACTACACCATTCTAAAAATAGTATTGTAAATGATGTTTCTAAGAGATACCTAAGGTATTTTCCAAAACATGTTTTATCAAAAACATATATGTGCTTTATTAGAAAGAAGGAAAATGTCAGAGCTGTACAGACAAATTTTGTATTTTCAATGTTCTTCCTAGAAACATTTACTCCTGTTCATGGTTAAGTCAGCAGTGCTCAGAAACCTTTGTACATAAAATTCTGCACCTCATGCATGAATTTAAATATATTTCTAGCAGAACAGAATTTTGTAAAGGGGCAAAGTGACTTTGAATGTTGTGGAAAAGGCACAATGCTCTCTAAATTACATCGCATGAAAAAGTGAAAGATATTTCAGACAAAATAAATCATGTTGGTGCATTTCAATGCCTCCCTATAATTAACATTCGAGGGACTTCATTAGGTGATTATGTTATCCCTGTGAAATATTACTTGGTTAAAAATATAATTCTGAAACTGCAATCCATAACCTAAATGCTTTGGGCAGACGGAATTGCTTTCTTCTGGCACTTTAAGGTAGCTGGCAAACACTTATTCACTTCTGCTCTTTTTCTGCATGTCAGGTCAGGAAAAGTGAAAGCCAAAGCCAGTGAGTGTCGGTGAGACTTGGTCAATGCAGTACATTGTATTTCCAAAATTAAAAGAGAAGATACTATGCAAAGTTATGAACCATCCATGTCTAACCATTCGATCCTCCTCTGCCCAGGTGGCTGGAGATAGAGCTCTGGTAAGAGCTTGGCTGCTATCTAAAAGTTGGTGATTTAAACCCAGCAGCCATTCAGCGGGAGACAGATGCTGCAGTTAGCTTCTGTAATGTTGCCGTCTTAAAAGCCCTCTGGGGCAGTTCTCTCCGGTCCTACGTGGTTGCTGTGTGTTGGATTCAACTCTACAGCAATGGGTTTAAGTGGCCCAGTGTGAGAATTACAGTTATGTAGGTACAACAAGATTATTTCCCAAAGTACCAGAGTTCAAATTCTAAACCAGATAGGAAGTGTTACATATTGCTGACTCCATCTCTCCCCTGGATTCTTACAGTTTGAAAGAGTAATTCCTAAATTGTCACACAGGTGATGCCTCAGGCAAGCCCAGCACACTGAGTCTCCTTTTGAGAGTCGAGCAAGACTTAACGTCTGAATTTGCCAGGTCAACTCCCACCATGCTGTCCCCAGTTCAAGTTATCTTCTGTGACTAGGAAGTGAAGAAAATCTCAGAAGCGAATTTTTAACACGGGATCTTTCAATAATGGGCTATGTGGGCAAGGTCAAATCATTTCATCACTAAATCTAATTTTCTTGAGCTACAAAATGAGTGGGGATGTTTTGACCACTTTTAAAGGTTCCTTATCTTACATTTAATTGTAATATAAAACTAATGATCATTTAAGAGAAAGAGAATTCTTTACCATCCCCCAAATCCAGCCCGCTGTGTTTTAGCACAGTCCACAAGCTGAGAATTGTTTCACACTTGTATTTTTTATTAAAAGATAATATTTATAACAAGTACTTTGTAATCTGACCCTGCACTGTTCTCAATATGTGCACATATTGACTTATTTAATTTTAACAACCCTGTGAGATAGGTGCTACTCTTCATTTTACAGATGAGGATACTAAGTAGTTAATCACAAACTAATGAATTCCAGTTCACCAGAAACTCATGCTCAAAAAGTCTTACCCTAGAGCCTTGGCTCTTACTGCTTCTCATATGAAAAGTTACCCCAAACTATGAATCTAGGGAGAAATTGCCAAAGAGATGGAGACAGCCTGTTCCGCACCATCCCCAGATAGGAAGATCAGTGTGTGTGAGAGAAGGCAAAGAGTTGTATCAGAGTGAAACCACGAGGCATGTTCTTTCCAGTTGCTGTAGAGTTGATTCCGATGCAGCCGGGTTTTCAGGGCACTGACATGTCCAAAGCACATCTTCAGGACTTTCCTTAGGGTGTGTCTGCTGTTCAAGTCTCCAACACAGCAGGTTTAATTATGCCATCCAAGGATTCAGAGAAGGTTCACTTTGAATGCCACGTGGATAGAATGCTTTTCTCCTCTAGAAGAATTCCAAACTTCTCACTAACATTGTTCGTGTTGTTGAGTCTGGTTGGACTGATAGGGGCCCTGTGTGACAGAGTCAGATGGACGACAGTGTCTTCCCGGCTGTAATCTCAACAGGAACAGATTGTCCGGTCTTTTGCCAACAGAGCTGCTGGGTGATTTGAATCCCCAGTATTTCCATGAACCGCAGACACCTTAATCATTGGGTTCCTTAGAGTTTTCATGACCAGATCTGAATTTTAAAAACAGAACTCGATTATGATGCTAATTAACAGTATTATCCAATTATTATTAAATTTGATCAATAAAAATGGGTGGAAATCTGTTACTTCCCTTTTATATAAGTATCTACATTTTGTACTAGATTCTGTTTCCTGGCATGCAAAGCCTGAATTATTTACGATTTGGTCCTTTACAGAAATAGTTGACCAACCCTTGCTCTAGAATATTAGTGTGAAAATAAATTTGGGTGATTGGAAAAATGATTGCAACCATTAAAATTAACCTTTCTCTCCTTGTTAGCATGTTGTCATCAGTACACCTCAGGCATTATGATGCTAATTCTATTTTAAATTTTAATATATTATTTTAAGTTTAAGAAATAATGATAATTTGACAGACAGAAATAGAAGCCTCTTTTAAGTAAAGACAAAATGAGTGCTCACATGAGTGTCATGGAGCGGCTATTTTAACCAGATAGTCATATTTTGTTCCTGTGGTTTAGGCAATGGAATAATAACTGGTAGCATTCTGTTGACCTTAAAGGTAAAGACACAATAAATCCTAATAGTATGGTGTCTTAGACCCTAATACTACAGCTAAATACTCAGGTTGGATTCTCCTTGTTCTACTATTTTGCTTATTCATTGAATTGGATACTCCCCTAAGTAAATTCCTCCACTGCACTCACCTTTGATTTGCCAAGAAACACTGCCATTAGTTGTGCAAAATTTAGTGTGTTTTAGGTAATGAGTGCAAGTGATTCCATAACTTTACCTAGTTACTTGGGAGAAAATAATGTCTGTGAGTCAAAGAGATGAGGATTCATAGCCTTGGGTGCCTTTCCACTGTGGCCTCGCCCGGGCCACACAGCCACAATTACTCCACACTCATGAACACAGCTCAATTTCTCCCTTTGTGTTGAAAATCAGGTTCCAAATTTTTATTAAAATGTACTATTTTTGTGACTCTACTCTCATCAAATTCTCTCTCTACACACACACACATACACACACACACACACTTCAACACTCAAATTCTGGCAAAGTGAACAATCAAGGTGTTCTATCATCTCTTCACATTCAATGTGAGTAAAGAGTATTAGCACCTGGCCAAAATCATAACTCCTTTTCTTGTCCTGTGTGTCTGAAATATAGCCCCCAAACCACTCCACGTTAAAACCTAGCAGATTTTTAATTATGTTTTCCCTATAACATCAACAACAAATCAGTGTTACAAATTTGACATTTATCATGAACTACACGTCTTGATTTCAAAGTGCTTCACACATTAATTCTAGTTCACTTCTTGTAAAGTAGTTTTATAATTCTTACCGAATTACTTAGGAAACTGAGTCTTAAAGAGAATTTTTAAATTGCAGGTATGACAATGGGACTTCAAAAATTCACAGAAAAAAGTCACTCCCTTTGAATCCTGGCTATCCAGGGACTTTTTGAAGCTAAATGCTGGAGTCCACTTCTATGTCTACTAAGTACTAGAGTCCACATTGAAAGCAAGATTCTGAGTCCCAAGCTTGATCTTTCCAAATTTTCTCCACATAACCTCTCATATCCTTCTGTGGCTTTCCATTCTCAAAACCTCAACTCTAGTTCAGGTCCCAATCTTTTGCACCTTCTCATAGTTTCTTTGGCTACAGTTTCTCCCCATTCAATTCTCTTCCCACTCCTACCGTTACTGGTCTTTGACTAATATAAATGAGAAGAGAGTAAAAGCACTTTAAAAAAACTTCTTAATTGGCTGAGAGACCAAGATCTCACCTTCTGAATTTTTATAGCATGTAGTGTTTGTAAATTAATAGGGTTTTTTCCACGTTTGCCCTTGTATGATAACTTTGACATCAATATTGCAACTGAAGCCAAAGAAATAAGAGAAATAATATATGACACAGTAATCCCTTTGCTGGTATTTACCCTAAACAAATAAGAACCATAGCATGAACACATATATGTACACCCATGTTCATCTCAGCACTATACACAGTAGCAAGAACATGGAAACAACCTAAATGCCCCCAGTGGAAAAATAATGAATACATTTTGACACATACACTCATTAGGACACTGTTGTTGTTGTTGTTGTTGTTGTTAGGTGCCATTGAGTCTGTTGCAACTCATAGCAACCCTATGTACAGCAGATCAAAGCACTGCCCTGTCCTGCACCATCCTCACAATTGTTCTTATCTTTACATCCACTGTTGCAGCCACTTTGACAATCCATCTTGTCACGGGACTTCCTCTTTTTTGCTGCCCCTGTACTTCGCAAGCATGATATCCTTCTTCAGGGAATTATCTTCTGATGATATGTCCAAATTATGTGAGATCAAGTCTCACCATCCTTGCCTCAAAGGAGCATGCTGGCTTTACTTCTCCCAAAACAGATTTGTTTGGTTTTGTTTTTTTGGAATACTACACAACATTAAAGAACATGTTGTTTGGCAGGGGGGGGGAGGTTGTTGGTTTTCTTTTGCTTTGTCTTTTGTGTGTGTGTGTGTGTGTGTGTGCTTAATATTGTCTCTGTATGTCTATCCAGATAAGATAGGCAGGATAAACAATCTGGAGGAGGAGAAAACAATGGAACCAATGGTTCCAAGGCAATATGTGAGAGGGGGAGGTGGGGGAAAGGAAGGTGGGTGCCAAGAAAAGGAAACAAAAAGTGATCTAAAAGATATGGTAAGAGGGTATAGGATGCCTGTTGGTGCGTAATCAAGGACAGTGTAGCCAAGAGGAATGATCAAAACCCAAATGAAGACTGAACATGATAGTGGGACAAGAGGAAAATAAAAGGAAATAGAAGAAAAAACTAGGAGGCAAAGGACATTTATAGAGGTCTAAATACAGGCATATACATATGTAAATATATTTATATATAATGATAGGGAAATAGATTATGTACATATATTTATATGTTAAGTATTAAGGCAGCAGATCGACATTGGGCCTCTACTCAAGTACTCCCTCAAGGCAAGTACACTTTGTTCTAATAACCCAGCACTTTATGATGCTCATCATCCATGATACGATCAATGAAGACAAAATGGGTGTCTAAGCAAACGTGGTGAAGAAAGCTGATGGTGCCCAGCTATCAAATGATATAGCACCTGGGGTCTTAAAGGCTTGTGTTAGTCTGGGTAGACTAGAGAAACAAATCCACAGAAACTCATATAAGTATAAAAGAGAGTTTTATATATAGGGTAATTGTACATTCAGAAAGCATCCCAACCCAGTCCAGTTCAAGCCCATAAATCCAACTTAGCCTATATGTCCAACACCGACCTACAAAGTCCTCCTCAAACTCACAAACCACACACAATGATGCCAAATGCAGGAGGATCAGTTAGTAGAAAGTCTTTGAATCCAGTGGTGGTGAAAGCATCTCAGCGCTGGCAGGGGTCTCCATGTAGCTTCTCCAGCACCCAGGACTACATCAGGGTAAGTCCATGTGGCCTGTCCTCAGGGTTGTCTCACAGGAAGTGAGCCATGCCAGCTGAAGCAGGGAACTGGCTAAGGCAGCTGCACCCTGGTTCGACCATCACAAATCAAGAGACCTGAGAACTAGAAAGATGAGGCTAACCAAGTCATTTATTTCTCCACATTTCAACTAATCCTACATGTGTTTATCGGCCAGGTTGGCACAATGAACCTTAACTATCTCAAGGCTTTATGATAAACAAGAGGCCACCTAGCTAAGAAGCAATGAAACCCACATGGAAAAAGCCCACCCACCTGTGTGATCATGGGTATCAATGGAATCAATTATCAGGCATCAAAGACCCAGAACAAAACTTCATATTGATGTGAATGAGGGGGAATGCGGAGTGGAGACCAAAAGCCCATCCGTAGACAATTGGACATCCCCTCACAGAAGGGTCACAAGGAAGAGACAAGCCAGTCAGGGTGCAGTATAACACCAAAGAAACATACAACTTTCCTCTAGTTCTTTAATGCTTCCTCCCTCCACTATCATGATCCCAATTCTACCTTACAGATCCAGCTAGACCAGAGCATGTGCACAGGTACAGATAAGAGCTGGAAACACAGGGAATCCAGGACATATAAACCCCTCTGGACCAACAATGAGAGTAGTGATACCAGGAGTGCAAGGGGAAGGTGGGGGGAGAAAGGTGGAACCAATCACAATGATCTACATATAACCCCTCCCAGGAGGACGAACAACAAAAAAGTGGGTGAAGGGAGATAGTGGTCAGTGTAAGACATGAAAAAAATAATAATTTATAAATTATCAAGGATTCATGAGGGAGGGATGGTGGATCAGTGAGGTAGGTGGTAGGTGGGAATGAGCTCAAGTAGAAAGAGCTCAAGTAGAAAGAAAATGTTTTGAAAATCATAATGGCAACATATGTACAAATGTGCTTGACACAATTGTGATACATAATCTGTTGTCAATTTGAGACTTAAGAGTGAAGGGGTGGAATTTAGCCAATAAATCAGGTCTCAGTTTGATGACCTCATTTGAAGGCACCAAGGAGGTTAAAAACTCACTGGAGGCAGGACACATGCTCACTCCCTGCGAGACATGCCTGCTGACAAGACACATGGAACTACACTAGAGCTCTTGAGCTGGAGGAGCCAGATGGAGGTTCCTGCCAGTGCTGAGATGCTTCCACTGCCACTGGATCTATAAGACTTTCCAACCAATGGCCTGTGATCTTCCTACATTCAGCATCATCACATGTATTGCATGAGTCTGAAGAGGAATTTATAGAATGGTATCAGACCTATGGACCAATATCAGACGTATGGACTTGATTTGGCTGGGCTGATGTGTTTTCTCAATATTCAATTGCTCTTGTATATAAAGCTCTTTCTTATACACATATGAGTCTCCCTGGATTTTTTTCTCTAGTCTACGTGGACTAACATGACAATGGATGGATGTTTGAATGTGATAAGAGCTGTAAGAGCCCCCAATAAAATGATTTAATAAAAAAGCATGGTGATATTTTATGATAAGAATAAATCTGGAGTACATTTTGCTGATTGATATTAGTTAATCTGAAAGAACAAATATTTTATGCAACCATTGTTATAAAAATGATCAATAAAATTTTTCATACACTAAAAGAAACAGACTTTGATAGTTACTAAGAAAGAGAGGGGAAAATCATATACGAGAAAGTAGTTAGGTGTTAAATTGAGTGAAGGGGAAGACAATATCTAACAAAAACCTTACCATAGCGAATGAGGGGGGGAGTGTGGAGTGGAGATCCAAAGCCCATTTGTAGGCCACTGGAGAACCCCTTGCAGAGGGGTCTCGTGGAGGAGACGAGACAGACAGGATGATGTAGCAACGATGAAAAATACAATTTTCCTCTAGTTCCTAAATGCTTCCTCCGTCCCCACTATCATGGCCCCAATTCTACCTTGCAAGTCTGGCTAGACCAGAGGGTGTAGACTGGTACAGATAGGAACTGGAAACACAGGAAATCCAGGATGGATGATCCCTTCAGGACCAGTGGTGTGAGTGGTGATACTGGGAGCATAGAGGAAGAGTGGGTTGGAAAGGGGAAACCGATTATAAGAATCTACATGTGACCTCCTCCCTGGGGGGCGGACAACAGAAAAGTGGGTGAAGGGAGATGTTGGACAGGGTAAGATATGACAAAACAATAATTTATAAGTTATCAAGGGTTCATGAGGGAGGGGGGAAGCAGGGGGTGCAGGGAGGGAGGGGAAAAAGAGAGGACCTGATGCCAGGGGCTTAAGTGGAGAGCAAATGTTTTGAGAATGATGAGGGCAATGGATGTACAAATATGCTTTACACAACTGATGTATGTATGGATTGTGATAAGAGTTGTATGAGCCCCTAATAAAATGATTTAAAAAAAAATAGAACTAGAAAAAAATAAGAAAGGAAAGGGGAAAAATGCATACCTACTTCACAATATAATGTTTATTTTTTTAAAAACACAGCCTTTGGTGGAGAAATTAACATATTCAGGCAAGGCACTAATCTCTAAAATGTATAGACAATTAAGTACATCACAACTAAAGAAAAGAATCAGGGCATGGTTAGATACTTCACCAAAGAAGATGTACAGGCAAGTAGCCAACAAACACCTGAAGATGAGACATCCTCTCTCTCTAATGTTATAGTGAAGTTAAAACAAACAAAAAATAGCAAACACACAAAGAGAAAACACCAAATGCTGGTGATGATATAGAGAAATTCAAATGTTCATACACTTCTGGCTGTTGTTGTTACTAACTGTGATGTGTTTATTCTGATTGATCACAACCCTCTGGGCAACGGGACAAAGCACTGCCTGGCCCTGCACCACCCGCACAATTGTTTCCATGTTTGAGCCCGTTGTTGCAGCCACTGTGTCGAATCCATCTTGCTGAAGGTCTTCTTTTTCACTGACTCTCTGCCTTAACAAGCATGGTATCTTTCTCTGAGAATTGGTCCATCTTGATAACATACCCAAAGTACATGAATCAAAGCTTTACTGCTTCCATTCATAAGGATCATTCTGGCTATACTTCTTCCAATACCACTGATGGGATTGTAAAATGTATAGTACTTACTTAAAAAATATTGGAAATACAAATAACATGTGATCTAGTGATCCCCCTAGATCTATTGCTCTCAAATACATTCTGACTCATAGAGACCCAATAGTACAGAGTAGATCTGTTCCATAGGGTTTTTGAGACCATAAATCATCACAGGAGCAGACTGCCTCCTCTTTCTGCAGAGAGCACCTGTTGGGTTTCAATGACTGACTTTTCAGTTTGCAGTCCAAACCCTACTCCATCACACCCCCAGGGCACCTGCAATCCCACGTCTAGGCATATAGTCTAGGAAAATAAGTCAAAACATGAATAGATACATGTGCATCCATGTTTGTCACAGTATTATTCACAATACAAAAAGATGGAAGTTGACAACCTAAGTCCACATCAGTGGATGAGTAGAAGAAAAACTATGCTACGTACACATAATGGAATACCATACAGTGTTAAAGAATAACCATGCAGCTTTGAAACATTCCATAATATAGATAAGCTGAGGATATTCTACTTAGTAAAACGAATCAATTATAGAAGGACAAATACCAGCTGAGACTACTATTATAAAAAAATCAAGTATAATTTTACACAGAGAAAAATTCTTTGAAGGTTACTATGGATGGAAGAGTAAGGGAGAATATATCACTAAACAGAAGATAGACATGTATTAACTTGGGTGAAGGGAAAGGAAAGATATAGTGTGTGTGTTGGTGGGGTGGGGTTCAGAACAAAAGAATTAAAGCAAAGGAAAACACAGAGAGGAGCACAAAAGTTAAAAACAACGTAGGTAAATACTATTTCACACCCCATCCTGCCATAGCAATCGTAATAGCAACTTAAAAGTGGATACATCAATAGACACTCAAGGTGAAGGACCGAAAGGTGAAGGAACTACACCTATGAATACACATAGGTTTGAAAATTATATTTCTACACATATGTTTATCTGTGCTATAAATATATCCATGAATACAGTGGAGCACACAAAGTATAAAATTATAAAAACTTTTGGCTATACCCAAGCACCTTGGCAAGGTGATCCAGTGGAGCTGAAAGATCAGGTACCATAGGATCAGATACCAAGGTCAATTAGCATTGCATAGTCCACATAGACAAAGTTCTACTTTGGTGAGTAGTGTTTTGGTCTTTTTAATTAAAAGATCGTTTTATAGGGGGCTCTTACAACTCTTATAGCAACATGAATTGTATCAAGCATATTTGTACATATATTGCCATCATTATTTTCTAGACATTTACTTTCTATCGAGGTGACTGGGATCTTAAAGGCTTGCGAGCATCCGTCCAAGATGCAACTATTGATCTCTCCTCATCCTGATCAGTAAAGAGGGAAGGAATCCAGGCGGACACACACAATTACTCCAAAGCATGGTTGGAGCCACCTCCCCAATCTTGAGCCCAGAAGAACTGGCTGATGGCCAGCAAGCACTACTGACTCCTCTAAAAGGAAACGCAGTAGAAGATCCTGAATAGAATGGGGAACAATGTAAAACAAAACTCAAACTCAGTGTTTTAAAAGTCGAGACTTCCTAGTGTAATAGAAATGTACAGGGTGAAACCCTAGATAATTTGGCCCTTAGACACCCTTCAAGCCTGAAACCCTGGTAGCTCAACTTTCAGCCAAACAACAGATAAACTGAGAAGGTGAACAACCACACCGCGAAGGAATGCACACTCTTTAACACAACTGGCCAAAGGGCGGGGATCAAGTTCAGAAGGAAGGAAGGGACAGGAAACAAGGACACAAAGAAACAGTGACGATAAGGAGAAAGAGGGGGAACTGCTGTTAAGTTGTGAGGATTGCAGTCAATGTTGGGAACCGAAAATGTACATGAACTGTTGAATGAAAAACTGATTTTTCTAAAGTTTCACTCCAATTACAATAAAATATTTTTTTAATGAAAGAATTGAAGAAATGGTGAGTCAAGAGCTGAAAAGATGGTTTCTAGGGACAGCTCTTAAGAAAAGTGAAGTGTTGTAACAAAATGTGAAGAGAACTAGAGTTAAAAAAGAACACTCCGAATTTTTCAAGCAAAAAGTAATAAAGAAAAAATGTCAAGTCTTGAATTGAAATATTGAAGGATCTTATGGGGAAAAAATGTTAAACTCCACAGGAAGAAATAAAAATATATGGAAGAAATGTACCTAATTACTGCACCAAAAACGCTAGCCTATTTCCAATTATTTCAGGAGGTAGCATATGATGAAAAACCAAAGGTCTTGAAGGAAGAAGTCTAAGCTGCACTGAAAGCATTGACAGAAGCCACGCTCCCAGTAATGGTTAGAATACCAACTGAAATGCTTCAACAAATAGACTTAATGCTAGAATCTCTAAGTCATCAATGCCAAAAATTTGGAAAATTGTTACTTCCAGATGACTGGAGGAGATTCAAATCTGTGCCCATTCCAAAGAAAGCTGATCCAACAGATTTCAAAAAGTATAAAAGAATAGAATTCATACCATATACAAGTAACATTTTGCTGAAGATAATTTTTAAATGCTTTTACTGCGGACAGGCAACTGCCAGAAATTCAAGCCTGACTTAAAAAGGAATGTGGAATAAGGGATACCATTTTAGCATCAGAAAGATCGTGCTTTGAGACAGTTTTTTTCTAATGCCTTCAGTGCAGCTTGGGCTTCTGCCTTTAATAACATCTATTCTTCATCATATGATATCTCTTTAAATAGTGGAGTATATTTTAATTTTAATGAAATACGCAAAGGCCTGGTGTATTAGTCTAGGTACTTTGGAGAAACAAATCCACAGCGACTCATGTATAAGAGAGAGTTTTATGTAAAGAAAAGGTGCATCACGAAAACATCCCAACCCAATGCTGCCCAAGCCCACAAGTCCAACATTAACCCATTAACCCAACACCAGTCCACAAAGTCCTTCACCTCACAAAACAGAGGCAATGATGCCGACTGCAGGAGGAAAGCTGAGTCAGTGAACGAACAAGCATCTCAGCACTAGCAGGGTTCTCCACACGGCTGTTCCAGCACCCAGGGCTGCATCGGGATAGGTCCATGTAGCTTCTCTTTGGGGATGTCTTGTAGGAAGTCAATCTTGCAAGCTGAAGCAGGGAACTGCTAAGGCAGCTGCACCCTGGTGCGACCATCACAAAGCAAGAGACCCGAGAACTAGAAAGGCGAGGCTTCACCACCCATTTATCCCTCTGCCTTTCAACCAGCCCCACATGTGATTATCGGCCAGGCTGGCACAATTAACTAACTCACCTGGTAAACTACAAAGAAAGGACATGCTAAGAATACATCAGACTGAAAGAATTGAAGAAAATATTCAAGCCTTGGGTAACATTATTCAAAGAATCTATATTGAAAAATGCAGGAAGCATCAAAAGAATATGGAAGGAATGTACAGCCACTATACCAAAAAGAAAAAAATAGAGTTATTGGCCTAGTTACATATATTGGCATGGCAATACATTGAAGAAGTGCCCTCCCTCAACACAAGAATATTTTGTTCTAACAACCTGGTATTCTGTGATGCTCACCCTCCCAACATGATCGTTGAAGACAACAATGGATGCGTAAGCAAATGTGGTAGAGAAAACTAATGGTGCCCAGCTATCAAAAGATTTAGCATCTGAGTTTCTCTTGGGGTTGTGGCCATGACACAGGGGCATCTCTCGGGACCACTGGCACAAGCGCTGCAAGACCGGGGCAAGAGAAAGCCCTACCACAAGAAGTGGAGGTATGAGCTGGGGCACCCCTGCCACACTAAGATCGATCCCCACTGCATCCATACAGTTCTTGTGAGAGGAGGCAACAAGAAGTACAGGGCCCTGAGGCTGGATGTGGGGAACTTCTCCTGGGGCTCCGAGTGTTGTGCCCGCAAAACAAGATCATTGATGTTGTCTACAAGGCATCCAACCATGGGCTGGTCCGGACCAAGATGCTGGTGAAGAACTGCATCGTGCTCACTGACAGCACACCGTACCGCCAGTGGTGCGAGCCCCACACTGCACTGCCCCTGGGTGGGAAAAAGTGACCTACACTGACCCCTGAAGAGAAAGAGATATTAAATGAAAAGTGATCAAGGAAAATTCAGAAGAAATATGATGAACAGAAAAAGAATGTAAAAATCAGCAGTCTTCCGGAGGAGCCGTTCCAGCAGGGAAGCTTCTTGCCTGTATTGCTTCAAGGGCAGGCCAGTGTGGCCGAGCAGATGCCTCTGTGCTAGTGGAGAAGGAGCTGGAGTTCTATCTGAGGAAAATCAAAGCTCGAAAAGGGAAATAAATCTTCCCATCCTAGCACATGTGACAATTAAAAAAAAAAGTTGACATCTGGGATCCTAAAGACATGACGTTAAACAAGCGGCCATCTAGCAGGGAAGCCATAAGCCAACATGGCTGAGACACACCAGCATGTGCAATCAATAGGTGTCGACAGAATCGGGGACCAGGCACCAGAAGACCTAATATAAACAACAAACAAACATACTGTGGAGAATGAGGAGGGCCAGAGCAGACATGCAAAACCCATTTGTAGACTAATAGGACATCCCCTCCCAGAAGAATCACCAGGAAGGGATGAGTCAACCAGGGTGCTGGATAGCACCAATGAAACACACAATATTCCTCTGGTCCTTTGAGGCTTCCTTATCCCCCACTATCCTGACCCCAGTCCTGCCTCTCAGTTCTGGCTAGTTCAGAGCATGAACACTGGTACAGATATGACCTCAGGACGCACGGAATCCAGGTCAGAAAAACCCCTCAGGAACAGAATTGGGAGTAGTTATATCAGGATAAGGAGAAGGTGGGGTGATGAGAGGAGGAAGGGGGAACCAATCGATGCATAATCCCCACCTCAGGAGGATGAGCAACAGAAATGTGGATGAAGGGAGACAACTGTTGGTGTAAGACATGAAAACAATAATAATTTATACATTATCAAGGGTCATGAGGGTAGGAAAAAGGGAGAGAAAAAAGAGAAAGTAAAATGTAAATGTTACATCAAATAGAAAGTAGCTGTTTAGAAAACGGTAAGGGCAGCATATGTACAAATATGCTTGAAACAACTGATGTATGGAATGTTATCAGAGCTGTGAGAGCCCCCATAAAATGATTCCGAAAGAAAGAAAGAAACAGTCGACATTCCACTATGTAAAGAGATATCATATAATCAAGATTAGATGTTATTGAAGGAAGAGGTCCAAGCTGCAGTGAAGGCATGAGCAAAAAACAAGGTTTCAATTACTGACAGAATATCAAGCGAAATATCTCAACATGCTGATGAAGCACTGGAAGCATTCACTAGCCTGTGCCAAGAAACCTAAAAAGAGCTGCTGGCCAGCTGACTGTAAGCGATCCATAATTGTGCTCGCCCAACAAAATGCTCAAATGACAACACAGGAGCATTCATATCACAGGCAAATCTTCCTGAAGATCATTCAACAATTCAACATTCAGTAGGACACTGACAAGGAGCTGCCAAAAATCAGTCCAGATTCATAAGAGGATGTGGAACAAGGAATATAATGGTTGGTATCAGGTGGATCTTGGCTTAAAGCGCGGAATACCAGAAAAATGTTTACTTAAGTTTTACTGATTATGCAAAGGTATTCTACTGTGTGGATCATAGCTGACTATGGCGGGCACTGAAAAGAATGAAATTGCAAAACACTTCATTGTGCTCATGTGGAACCTGTACACGGATCAAATGGCAGTTATGCAAACAGAACAAGAAAATATTGCAGGGTTTAAAATCAGGAAAGATGTGCACCAGGGTTGTCTCCTTTAACCTTACTATATAATACAGATGCTGAGAAAATAATCCACGAGGCTGCACCAAGGAAGAACATGGCGTCAGAGTTGGAAGAAGGCTTATTACCAACTACAATGTGAAGAAAACACAAGCTTACCTGCTGAGATTGAGGAGAACACGAAGCTTGCTGATGGATAGCAGGGATTTCAGACTTCAATATGGATTAGAACTCAGTAGACAGAGTTCCCAAGTCCTCACAGCTGGACCACTAGATAACATCACGGTAATGGGAAAAGATTGATGTTCTCAAAGGTTTCATTTGCCTAGATCCACAGCCAATGCTCCTGGAAGCAGTCATTGAGAAAACACGTGGTTAGTTGCCTCAGGGCAACCTGCTGAGCAAGAGCTCTTCCACATGTTGACGAGGAAGGAAGTCACTGAAGACCAAGGTGTGCCTGACCCAGGCCAGGATAACATCCCTCATCACAAATGCAGGTGAGAGTCGTACAATGCTCCAGGAAGCCCAAAGAAGAATCGACACATATAAACTGAGGTGTTGGGGAAAGTACCGTGGAGAAAGCAAATCCATCTTGGAAGAAGTGCAGCCAGAATGCTCCTTAGAAGCGATGACTTTGGACATGTTATCAAGTGAGCGCAGTCCCTGGAAAAAGGACATCACCCTGGGTAATGTGGACGGTCAGTGGAAACAAAGGAGACGGTGCAGGAGATGGCTGCACCAATGAACTCCAACATCACAGTGATCGTCAGTGGGACAGGACAGAAGGGGGGTTTCATTCTGTTGTGTGTCGTGGGCTGGACACCAACAGCAATAGCCACAACAGTCTTTACGGAAGTCGATTGCCACGTCTTTCTCCACAATCACCAGATGAGTGCTTAACCATTTGTGCCACCAGGGCACTCAGAATTTATAAGTATAACCTTTAAATGCTGTTGTTCTTAAGTGATTTTTGAGAAATTGAGAAATCCTAGCCCCCAAACTGAAAGCAGTATAATAATACAGTAATAATAACTATTATTATTAAAGGTACCTTTTCAAGATACAAAATATGGGCTAATACCAACCCACAGCAATATTCTATGTTAGGTTCATTAAAACAAAGCAAACAACCAACACCCACCCACCCCCAAAAAAAGGCTGCTTACAAATACTTAGAAAAGAACAAGCAAGTGATGTAACTAGTTAACCTTGCTAAGGAAGAGTAAATCATGCCAAACTCACCTCGTTTCTATTTTCTACAGGCTCAGTACATGGATGCATCATGAAAGCACAGTAGACATTATATATCCAATTTATTTGGGGACAATATATGTGATTTTCGAGACACAATTGTAAAGATACTGCAAGAACATTAAAAATGCTCAGAACAGCCTTTTAGAGCTCTTGCTTGAGATATAATTAAATTCCCGCGTATTTGCAGTGTCCTAATGCCCAGTCAGCTGAGAGGCATCTGACAGCCCAGGAGGCTATTAGAGAGAACCCGGAGGTTACATTTTAGTTATTTATTCACTTTATCTCATGCTATACACTCTCAATTCTTCAACCTTTCCATTAATCTGTTAGTGTGTCTTCAGACTGTTTGCTTAAAGTTGCTTTTGCAAGCCCTGAGACTTGATTAAGGACAATATCTATGTAGTTCATCAAAGCCAGAGGAAAAACGAAACACGTTTTCAGTTTAATGTAACCTTTTGCTTTGTGTGCCTAGTTCTTAAGTAGGACAAGTAGTGGGCCTGTGCCTCTACGGAGCTCGGCGCAACCTTGAGTTGGAGCTCGCTGTCTCGAGAAAGCAATGGTGTCGATTGTGATTTGATTTTGGTGGCACTACATTGACAGCAGTCCTGGTTAGTCCCAGATTATAGGTTAAGGCATGCATGAGACTAAGTGCACTTCATGTGTAATTCTGAGAGGACAGCCCATCATTCTAAGTCACCTTTTCCACTCAAAAGAACATGGAGTTAAGAGGGAAATTCATGTTATTAACGTGATATAATATTGATTGTAGTCTAATATTCATGGAAAAGCTAACTGCCCCTAAACCTTGGAATTTATCAAAGATGACTAATTACTTATTCCATTTCATAACTACTGGTATTATGCTGGTACTCCAATACCCAGAACTAGACTAGATCTCAGTGATACACTCCAAGGCTTGAAAACTTCAACATAAACAGCTTCTTCATTGGGAGAACATGCAGTTCCACTGTACCTCTAACAATGGCACATGTTTTAGGCACGTGGGTGCAAAGGTCCGTTTCTGCTCTCAGTGCTTCAGATCATTATTTCTGAGATGAAAACAAACAAACAAAGCAAACCAAAATCCATTTACTGAAGTTCCTTATTTTAAGTACTTAATACTGAACCCACACCCCAACCTGCTTAGCCCTCTGTAATAGCGTAAATTCCACAGTTTGCCCAAGGAAACTACCCTTAGGATATGAGATGCTGCTATAAGATCTTGGACTATACATACCTCATACATTTGTCATCATCAACCTGTCCTTTCCTTCCGGATTACTTTGTGGCCCCTTTCCTCCCAGAAGAGCATCCCATCACAGCAAGCAGGGGTTGGTATGACCATACCTGGACTGCTGGACATGGGCCAAAAGGACCGTTACCACCTTTAGGCCACCTTGGAACAAAAGTCACTGGAAAGACGTCACCAGACTAACTCATGAGGCATTTGAAAGCCAGAGGTCTGATAAGCCATACATATCCTGTCAAGAATCATAACCCCACCTAATGCATATCTATGATCATTCCTGGGAATCTGTTACATATTCTTACCTTCTCCATTTACTTCCTGGTCTACTTGTACAAAATCATTAAGCCCCCTTTTGGGGGGTGCTTGCCTTGGCTCATCTCAGCTCGCTCCCAGCTTCATCAACCAACCGGAGTAAAGCCTTCTCCCCTCGCTGGCATCAGTCTCTGCCTTTGTTTCTCAGCAAGACCTCAGTTGGCAGCAACATTTCTGTTTGCATTTTCTTCCACCTATCAAGCTCTACACTGATTAAAAGGTCTGCTCTCAATCATGGGCAGTCCAGTATAAATTTGCGTCAACTTACTTTGTCTTCAGGTATTATTTGAAGTTTTTAAAACTTTATTTCAACTATAGAGTTAAAGGATTTCTCCCTAGTGGGTGTAACATTATGTACCTGCCCTAAAACTGGACAGTTTAAGGCTTAAATCTGTAAGTAGGAAGAGTTATCCTTAGTATTTTTTTAAATAATGAAAAACAGGCTGCTCGAATGGAAGGTAACATTGGTTCACAGTCTCCACTGCAAGGCATCTTTCGAGTTTCCTGTCCTAGGTAAGTTAGCCAGTTCCACTGCTGGTAGGCTCCTCAATAAAAATTGCCCTCTTCATAGGAAGAACAGTTTGCTGTAACTCATGTTTACAGATTAACTCCTATAGAAAAAGTGTTAGAAGTTGGATAATACAACCAGATGCCAAAACGACAGAAAAACAATAAAGACTTACCATAGGTGAGTCATAGTCCATGTACAGACATAGAAGACAATGTAAGCTACTTCTTCAGAGATTCTTTCATAATAAAACCTACACTATTTCTGAGTTAATTAATTACTAGTTACTAACCAATCAGGCTGTTATATTTTAAGTTGAAGGCTTGATACCATTCTTGTTGAGGGAAAATCTGCCATCTACTGATCACCTAACATTTAAATTTAGGTTAAAATAAACCATATCCCTGTTTGTGTAGTTACAGCATTTCAAGTTCCTTAATTTGAAAAATCCACTTAGGGAAAATGCCACCATTGTAGAATAAGATTAGTATTGATACCAGAGACTCTGATATGTGGAAAATGATACCAGAAACATTGGTGACACAGACAGAACGTGAAATTTAAGGGAGGCAAGGTCTACGTTTTCTTTCTGTTCTGTGATCATTACATCACTGGGCCCATGGGATTTCAGAGGAATTGAGTGATAAAACAGAAATTGCTTCACCAGAAGAGTTTACTAATCTGTGGTTCACCACTCTCTACTTAATAGAATTTTTGGAGTTCTTGGTTGATGTAGATGATTAACGTCCTTTGTTGATAATTGAAGGGTTGGAAGTGCTGAAAACTCTA
>NW_022104341.1:21449339-21450587 GCF_000313985.2 Echinops telfairi
AAGCCTTTAAGACCCCAGCCACTATATCTTTTGATAGCTGGGCACCATCAGCTTTCTTCACCACATTTGCTTATGCACCCATTTGTCTTCAGCGATCATATTGGGGAGGTGAGCACACAATGATATGATTTTTTGTTCTTTGGTATTCAAATACTTTCACAACCTACACTTGCTGTGTGCCTTCTCTTCTCTGAGCCAACTGCCCTTCCGATTTCCAATGGTAGGATTCAAATAATCCAACAACAGGTTTGCTGCCTAATGACCATTTAGAAAGATATACTGAAAGGTAGTTTATTATTTGGTACATTACGACTTAAATAGAACAATAAAAGCGGAACACAATACTAAATTATGGTATGAGAATGAGTTTTAGACTATTAATGAAAAAATATTAGCTGATATCTGACCAAAAAGCAATAAAAGTGTTATTTAAAATATTTCTATACTGCTGACTGATTGGCATCTTCATTTGCCAATACCCTTTGCTTTTATATAAATGTCTCTAGCTATGTTAGGCTGGGTTGACTAGAGAAACAAATCCAGTACACATATATGTATAAGAGAGTGCTGTATATCAAGAAGTAATTATATATCAAGAAAACATCCCAGCCTAGCCCAACTGAAGTCCGTAAGTCTGACACCGGTCCATAAGTCTCTCAAGGCTCAGGCAGTCACACGCAATGACGCAGACTGCAGGAAGATCACTGGCCAGAGGGTGCAGTCATGTAGATGCAAGTTCTGGGGAAACACAAAGTGCTCCCGCAGCTCTCACGGTGAATGGCAAAGAGGAAGGGTGGGGGATGGACAGGTCTCAGAGCCCTCCTTATGAGAAGGCCACCCTCGCACAGAGGCACCATCAGGCTGTGGCCTGTTGGGCAGGTTGGATACCATCCCTACTCCTTTATACATCTCCAAGTTGACATGGAATTTATCTAACTACCGCACCAGCTGAGTGATTTACTGTTTACCATCTTTTCACTTGGTGTTCCATGTTTGTTTACTGAAGTAACAAATGCAAGGGAATCAAAATGTAGTCTTTCATCAAAATATAGCAAGTTTTATCAAATGAATAAGTACTACAAACACAGTTCTGTCTAATTCTTTTTGTATCTATGGATGGGATGAACAATTCTACAGGTGCTTAGAATATACTGAGTGTTAAAAAATGGCAGGGAATATAAATTTTTGATTTCCAGATTGGCCAGCTGCCTCTCCACCCACCTTAGAGAGCCCCCTGGTTAAAAGTTC
>NW_022104341.1:21451946-21488362 GCF_000313985.2 Echinops telfairi
GAATTATGGGTAGTTTCCTATATGCACAGTGACACGCGGTCTATAAATGCAATAACAATCCAACAGAGAAGGAGAAATCACTTTTGTTAGTAGTCTGCTTCCATCGAACGTGAACAGTGGGGGAATAGACAGTTCATTTCACAAGCAAGGCAGATGCCTCCATTCACAATAAGAGACCAATTATCTCCTACTTGCTGGACCTGCCTGTGCAAATTCCGGCTCTGATTTCAGGTCCAAGTGGGGAGAGAAGAATTTCCCATGGTCTTCTGCTTGAACATGGATCTAAACATGTATCATAATTTTTATTCCTACCACTTGGTTAAACTTGAAAATAATTGAGAAGTCGCTGGGAAATACTGCACTAGATCGCCATGGAAAATGTCAGCGATTCCTGTAAGATGACTGAAAACCACAGCGTCCCGTTGACAGCAGCAAGGAGCTCAGAGTGAAGAAGCAGGGAAACAGCAGCTCCTGGGAGGCACCAGCCACCTGTGTGACTTGGAACGCCCAGCTCCGCCCCCTCCCAGCCACCTTGCCCTTCGGAGGGCCCTGTGGCTGTTACTGCCAGTTTCATTTAGGAAGGCAAGCACAGCATCCCTAATCAGACACTCTGAAAGGGTCTTTTGTCTGCATGGGGTAGAAAATTAATTGGAGAACAGACCCACCATGAAGGTGCGAGACAACCAACCCACAGGATGGCTTGATATATTCTGCACTTGGCTGAGGAAAAAACTCACTAAATTAATTGGCCAGATAAGAAGGAAATGAAATGTTCTGACTAACCAGCAGTTCTTCCTTTTACTTTCTCTTTTCCTGCTCTTCCTTCTACTTCTCCTCTCTGTTTTCTCGCCAATCACCCCGCTTCAACACTCATTAGACATCTATCATCTATCTCAAAGACCCTGGGACTGCCACAGGATCGATGACTATTTCCAGACCATCAAAAATAGAGGACTGTTTCCACATATCAAACCCCCCAAAATTCCATGGGAACTACAAGGGAAAAAGTGGGGGAGTGAATTTTTTTTAATCATTTTATTGGGGCTTATACAATTCATCACAATCCATACACACATCTATTATGTAAAGCACACTTATACATTTGTTGCTCTCATCATTCGCAAAATTCACTTTCCTCTTGGGTTCCTGGAATTAGCTCCTCATTTTCCTTTTGCCCTCCCCCTCCCTCCCTGCTCCCCCCTCCCTCATGAACCCTTAATAATTTATAAATTATTATTACATCTTATCTTACACTGCCCCGCGTCTCCCTTTACCCACCCTTCTGTTGCCCATTCCCCAGAGAGGAGGTTATATGTAGATCCTTGTGATCGATTCCCCCTTTTCTACCTCCCCTTCCCACCCGGTATCGCCACTGTCACCGCTGGTCCTGAGGGGTTCATCTGTCCTAGAATTCCTGTGTTTCCAGTTCCCATCTGTACCGCTGGGCATCCTCTGGTCCAACCAGGTTTACAAGGTAGAATTGGGATCATGGTGGTTGGGGGGAGAAGCATTTAAGAACTAGAGGAAGGTTGTGAGTTTCATTATTGCTACACTGAACCCTGAGTGACTCATCTCCTCCCCACTACTCCTCTGCAAGGGATGTCCAGTTGGCTACAGATGGGCATTGGATCCCCATCTTCCACCTCCAGAGAAATAGAATTGAGGAAGCTTAAGTGAACCTCCATGATATGAAAGAACTGTGAATACGGGGAGTGGTTGTGGAGAGCAACTCTTTGATCCACTGCGGTGAGAACTGGGATTCATTGACAAACTCAAGGCGGGGTGGGGAGGGACATATTGGGGAAAGTACCTGGAGTCTCTAATTATGATTATTTTGTGGGTAGTGTTCTTCGTAGACATATGAAAAGGCTTTCTTATTCTCAGAACTATTGACATTTTCTACCGGCTACTTCTTTGTTTGGGGTGTCTTTTCTGTGCTTCATATATTTAGCACCATCTTTATTCTCTATCCATTAAATGCCTTTATTCTCTATCCATTAAATGCCTTTATTCTCTATCCATTAAATGCCAACTGCACTGTCTTAGTTGTGACAACTAAAACTGTCTCTCAAACTCACTTGCATCAAGTCAATTTTGATTCATGGAACTGCCTTTTGTGCATTTCAGAGACCGTAACTCTACAGGAGTAGACAGCCTGGTCTTTCTCCCAGGGAGTGCTTGGGCGTTGGCAACCTAAAGCACAGCCACTGCTGTACCCAGGATCCTTGACACTGCCACGTGTCCCCTGAGTGGCAGAATCACCCCTGGTTGAAAACCACCACGTTAGAATCGGACTAGCTGAACGCACACTGGCATTTTCAGTCTGTGATTTGTGGAGTCGAACAAAGCAGAAAAGTTCTTGACAGTAAGCTGACAATTATGTTAGGTGGTTGCAGTTCCCGAGGAAAGGTAGAACGATTGCAATTTTACACGTCACATAGTGAAAAAGTCCTGGACTTCTCTGATTATAACAGGCACCCTGGTATGATTCACTGGGGATACATTACTCCTTAAACCAATTCTATAAGCAGCCTAAGGATAGGAGAGTGCGCATGCGTGAGGGAAATGGATCTGAAAGGGGGAACACAGATAGAAATAAGAGCTTTTACACTTCTAGTGTCAAAAAGTTCTAAGCCAATCCATAGAGACGTCAAACGCTTCAAAGTCTGCTGTTTGTGTGCGTTCTGAGGATTCTGTGGAGTGGGAAGTTCTGCTTCGCACTCAAGGGCCTCAGCCTTGCACACGAGTGCTCTCATCTTGGGAGTCTGCACAAGGCTGAGCGAAGCATTTGAGCTGGGTTTGAAACTTTAATAAACAATTTGAAATAAACCTGAGATAAAGTGGAGACCTCCGATGGGTGAACATTTGGAGAGTGACAAATAAATAAGCAGCCACTTGCAAGTAAATAGTATGATGGGCTCTAGGAGAGGGAAGTACTGGTGTTGGGCTAAAGAAAGAAAGAAAGAAAAACCAGAGTGAGATTAAAACACCCCACCTGGAAATAGTGGGTAAAGCAGCCTTGCACTCTTAACTAAATGGTGTGTGTCCGTATAATACCTGCCTTTTAGAGGTTAAAAAGGAGTCAGGACATTGCATTCCACGCTGCCCTTTCCACACTGGCTGTTACAATAGTCCGCCTGCTTTTGTGTCTTTCCCTGGGCACTTGACCCAGATCACACACAACTCACTGAGAGATTAGAGGGTATTGTCCAAAGAATAATGAGAGTTGGTGGATAAACTGGGGTGGCTTACAAAGAGGAAACAAAGCATGGTTATCCTCAGGGTAACACCAGTCTGGGAAGGACAGCACGTGGTCTACAGGGTGTCGCTTGAGCCCATCCTTACTACCCAATCCCTTTTATGATTGACCTTGAAAAGAAGGTTAATGCGATATTGACCACATTTGCAAATAGCACCAAGCTTACATATATGGGAGATAAAGAAGACGACATATTACAAACACAGCAGGGCACAGATAATTCAGGGCCCCCGGTTGAACAAAAGTGAGATGAGGTTTAATACAAAGGCATGCAAGATAATATATGCACCTGAGAGAAAATAACTCTCCACGCAGATTCAAATGATGGGAGTGTTACTCAGGAAGCTGTCATGCTGAGTGAGATTTTCGGGAGGGTGGTGGATAACAAATTGAATAGGAGTTCACACGGCAATGCCACGTAAAGAAGGGCAGTGCTGTTTTCAGATGTGTAGACAATATAAAGCGATCTTTGAAAATACAAGAGGGGATAGAATGCTGCTTTTACACCATGTCGGTAAAATCTCACCTTGAACTCTCTGGTGCCCTGACTTTAACAAAGACAGCAATAAGATGAGAGAGTTAGCCAAGATAGTCACTTAAATGCTATTCAAAGTGATGCACAGGTCTCTGTAGGAGGAGCAGAATTGTCTGCTCATGCCAGGCAAACACATCTGTAACCAAGTTTTCTCCCTGATAAGGTCTTTGTTGTGTTATGTGTTTCCTGTAATGCCATTTGACTTTCAAGAAGGAAAATGTCTTCTTAGGAAGAAAAGGCTAGAAAGAAAAAAATGGAAACCCCGTGCCTTCCTTTCCGGAGCAGGGACAGGAGGGTGCCGCAATGCTTACTGGGTACGTTGTTGTTACGCTGTTGCCATTGTCCGGTCTGGCTCAGCGCAGCCTTTATACAAGGGCAGGAGACACTGCACTACCCTTCACCATCCTCACAAACGTGGCGGTGCTTGGGCTCATCGGTGTCCCCACTGTGCTGACCCATCTCTTTGAGAATCTTCCTTTTTGTTCAGACCTATTCCTTTACCAAATAAATGTGCTTCTCCAGGGACTCATCCCTTCTGATCACATGTCCAAGTTACATAGACAAGTCTTAGCAGACGCCCTCAATAAGGAAGCCCCAGCCGTACTTCAGCCAGGACAGACTGGTTTCTTCTCCCAGCAGTGCACGGTGTACCAACGTTCTTCACCCAAGGAAGGACCCCACGTCAAAGGCAGTGATTCTTCCTGATCTTCCTTATTCATTGTCCAACTTTCACATGCATATACGGTTATTTAAACGAGCATAGCCTGGGTCAGGGGCACCTTAGTCTTCAAGGTGAAATCTGCTTCCTAACACTTTCAAAAGGGCTTGTTCACACAAAACGGCTGCTTTGGGCAGCCTACCACAGGTGAGCCAGTTCACAAGATGGGGCAGATGGGAGAGTGAGACTGTTTACTGAGGTATACAGCCTAGACCGTGTCCATCAAACTCTGCTTCCATGAGCAACAAGTTATTGCTGTTATTAGGTGCCATGGAGGTGGTTCTGATTCAGTGATCCTATACACCACAGAACAAAACTGTGCCGGTCCTGTGCCCCCTCACAATTGTTCTGTTTGAACCCATTGTTGCAACGATGATGTGAATCCATCTCTTTTCCCTGCCCTTTTAATTCACCAAGCAAGATGTCCCTGTCTAGGAACTGGGTTCTCCGGACCACATGCCCAACTGCTGGAGACAGCCTTGCCACCCTATCTTCTAATGTGCATTCTGGCTGTGCTTCTACTAAGATATAACTGTTCGGCAGTCCGTGGTGTTTTCAATAGTCTTTGCCACCCCCCTGATTCAAATGCATCGATTCTCCTTTAGTTTTCCTTATTTAAAGTCCAGCTTCCACATGCATATGAGGTGATTGAAAATGCCATGGCTTGGATTGGGCAGGTTCACCTTAGTTCTTAAAGTGACACCTTTGCTATCAATACTTGAGAGATCTTCAGCGTGTTTACCCAGTGTAAGGCATCATTCAATTTCTTGACTGCTGCTTCCTTGAGCATTGATTGTAGATCCAAGCAAGGTAAAATCCTTGACAACTTCAACCTTTTCTCCATTTATTATGATGTTAACTGTTGGCTCCATTGTGAGCTTACATTGCATTGCAATCCATACTGCTTCCGTAAAGACTGTTGTGGTTATTGTTGTTGGTGTCCAGCCCTCGACACACAACAGAATGAAGCCCCCCTCCATCCTGTGCCACTCTGACGATCACTGTGATGTTCGAGTTCATTGGTGCAGCCATCTCCTGCACAGTCTCCTTCGTTTCCACTGACCGTCCACATTACCCAGGGTGATGTCCTTTTCCAGGGACTGCGCTCACTTGATAACATGTCCAAAGTCATCGCTTCTAAGGAGCATCTGGCTGCACTTCTTCCAAGATGGATTTGCTTTTCTCCACGGTACTTTCCCCAACACCTCAGTTTATATGTGTCGATTCTTCTTTGGGCTTCCTGGAGCATTGTACGACTCTCACCTACATTTGTGATGAGGGATGTTATCCTGGCCTGGGTCAGGCACACCTTGGTCTTCAGTGACTTCCTTCCTCGTCAACATGTGGAAGAGCTCTTGCTCAGCAGGTTGCCCTGAGGCAACTAACCACATGTTTTCTCAATGACTGCTTCCAGGAGCATTGGCTGTGGATCTAGGCAGATGAAATCTTTGAGAACATCAATCTTTTCCCATTACCGTGATGTTATCTAGTGGTCCAGCTGTGAGGACTTGGGAACTCTGTCCCTTTATTCTAATCCATATTGAAGGCTGAAATTCCTGCTATTCATCAGCAAGCTTCGTGTTCTCCTCAATCTCAGCAGGTAAGCTTATGTTTTCTTCACATTGTAGTTGGTAATAAGCCTTCTTCCAATTCTGACGCCATGTTCTTCCTTGGTGCAGCCTCGTGGATTGTTTTCTCAGCATCTGGATTGTATAGTAAAGTTAAAGGAGACAACCCTGATATGCATCTTTCTTGATTTAAACCATGCCAGATTTCCTTGTTCTTTTCAATAGACTGCCTTTTGGTCTGTGTACAGTTTTTTTATGAGTGCAATGAATTGTTCTGGAATTCTGGTCTTCTCAATGCTTTCTTTTGTTTGTTATTATTGTACCAAGTGAGGTAAACACACCACTTTATTAATAATTGGAGCCTTCATTAAACAGCTGGATTGGGAGGGGGTCCATCACGCTGAAAACACTATCGATACAAGACAAAGACATTCCAGGATTTTTATAGATCCAAGTAGTGGGCTGGCTTAAGGGGAGGGGTATATTCAAGCAGTTACATTCTTAGCAGGCTGGCAGGGTAAAGGGAGGACTGGGGGAACAGCACAGATGTGGGTAATAACTCAAGGTCCAACAAGATAGTTTGCATTTTTTCCTAGTTGGGCAGACAGAGTGCAGAGACATCTCGGGAGACTCAAGGTCTGGCAGGAAAGTAGGGAGGTGTAAGGAGGGGAAAGCGTTAGCTAGCTGCTAGCAGGGATTGGAGGCAGTTTAAAACAAAATGGAGTTCCTCATGCTAAGCTCGAGTACTGCAGTTATGATTCACACAATGCTTTTGTGCAATCAATAAAACACAAGTAACGTCTTTCTGCTATTTTCTACTTTCAGCCATGACCCATCTCACATCCCTAACGGCCTCCAGCGTGGCATGCCTTTTTTCTGCTTCCAGCTTCAGTTCCTGCCAGCTCCTTGTCATCAATGTGCTACTGGATTGTAATGTCTTCAGTGAAATATTACTTGAATGTTATAGTAATGATATTATCCTATCATTTCTACATTCTGAGTTGCCTTTCTTTGGAGTAGACACAAATACAGATTTCTTTCCATGTTTGGCCAGGTTGCTGTCTTCCAAATTTCTTAGTGTAGTCCAGTAAGTGCATGGCCCAGACAAATGAGAGCTCCCAGGGCTTCACCCGCTCACTGAAGTATTTCCCTGGTCTTTCATTAGTTCCTGGAGGCTTGTTTTGCAATCCCTTCAATGGAGCTTGGACTTGTTCCTTCAAGTATCATTGGTCATTAATCATGGTTGAATATCAATCTCTTGACAGGGTTGAATGCTCACCAGTCCTTTTCGGTACAAACACTGTTTTCTTTATATCACACTTTGACATGTCCTGAATTATTTGATATTTTACCCATATAATCCTTTAATACGGCAACACATGGCTTGAATTTTTTCTTCATTTTTTTCCATTTGAGATATACTGTGTCCTTGATGAAGAAAAGGTCACTAAAAAGACAAGAAAGAAAGATCAAAATGAATGTCAGAAAAGATTCTGAAATTTGCTCTTAACCATAGAGTAGCTAAAGCAAATGGAAGAAATGTACAAAGACCTGAAGTTAGAAAGCCAAGAAGCAAGAACACGCACAATAGAGATACAGCCCAGAAAACACCATAGGACAGTTCTGGTCACTGAGTCAGAGCCAGTGGGACACATGTTACAACCACTAGGTCTAGTACTTCCTGCTACCTCTAATTTTCTTTGAGAGAAACTAAAATATGAATTTGATTATGTTTCCCCATCATCTCTCCCAATTTTGTCCAAAGCATTAGTTCCTCTCATTGTTTATCTAACCTTTGAGAGATAAAATTGTCCGTCGACCAAGACACGAATCTTCTTTTAGGCTTTGAGCAACCTGAATGTTGAGACCATGGCATGTAATATTCTTATTCTGTCTCTGGTTCATGGCACTTAACACAGTGGCTGGGGCTGAATAGATATTCAATAAGTGTGAAAGAGCTCTGTGCAACAGAGTTTAGTCTAAGGAGGGATGTTCTACTGATTCTGATTCTGAGTCCAGTTCCCCAAGACCTGGCTCAAGCATTGAAAGACACATATCTGAAGGAGTATGCATACCCTAGTCTGCAGGATGGCTGATATCTTAGTCCGGGTAGACTAGAGAAACAAATCCACAGACACTCATATGCGTATAAGAAAGAGCTTTATGTAAAGAGTAATTGCATATTAAGAAAACATCCCAATCCAGTCCAGATCAAGTCCTTAAGTCCGATATTAGCCCATATGTCTGATACCAGTCTATAAATTCCTCTTCAGACCCATGAAACACATGCAATGACACTGGATACAGGAAGATCACAGGCCAGTGGGTAGAAAGTCTTGTGGATCCAGTGGCGGTGGAAGCATCTCAGTGCTCATGTGGGTCTCCACATGGCTCCTCCAGCTCCAAGGCTCTCGCTGCCATCAGCATAACTCCATGTGGCTTCTCAGCCATAGGACGAAGCAGAGAGAGTCAAAGCAGCACAGGAGGGTGGGAGGAGGCTCTCTTATCACCAGATAAAGTCATCCACTCATGATATGACTTTCTGAGTATACCCTTTCTGGATTCTTATTCATAATGGACTCAGATTCATGCAGAAAAGGATCTCCTGTCTATTCTGTTTGGGGGGAAGCAGAAAGTCTTTTTGGCATTTTTCTTTTCTATAGTAGCTGCCGTAATGTTTGATTCTTCTAATGGTGCCCAAAGTTTGCTGCTAAGACTACACTAATCTACAAAATATAGCTAGTTATTGCTCTCTAATGGTGCTTCCTATATTAAAAGATTATACATCTATAAAGAACCTAGAAATGATTCCCATTGCTCACAAATATGCTAGAAAGGTATGACAGAAGCTAGGCTGTGAGTTAATCCCTTGGCATATAAGTTAGGGACCATCCATCTACTAAATATCACACATTAAACAAAATAACCCATCCTCAATGCCATTGAGTTGATTGTGACTCAGAGTGACTCTATAGGAAGCAGAACTGCCCTTGTGGGTTTCCACAGGAGTAGAAACCCTTATCTTTTAATTGAGGAGCAGTTGGTAGCTTCAAACTGCTGACTTTGCAGCTAATAACTGAATGTGCAACTCATTTTCCATAGAAGGGGCTCAAGTGAAAAACCAGCAGAGTTGGCGTGGGGAGCTTGAGTAATAAGCAGGCCTTTCATTGAACAAAGTGCTTAAGATATGTCTTTAAAGAATAACAGGTCTCTGGGTGGAGCAAACCCTTTATGCTGGACTATTAAATGTAAGCGGGTGAGGTGCTGGGCTGCTAACTTCCAGATCAGCAGTTCAAACTCACCAGCCACTGTGAGAGAGAACAATGAGGCAGTTTGTTCCCATAGAGATTTACAATGTTGGAATCCCTACATCAGTTCACTTTTCATTGGAATTGACTCAATAGCAGTGAGTTTAGTGTGGTCCGTTTGAGCTAATCTTAAATCTGGCTGCTCATACCCACGAAAAGCTTTGAAGAAGAAAGGCCCAGTGACCTGCTCTAGTAAAGATTGCAGTCAAGAAAGCCTTCCAGGCTCAATTCTCCTCTGTAATATAAGGAGTGGTCATTCAGAAGCCACTCAGAGGCAATGGGTTTGTTTTGCTGTTTTTTAAGGAGACTAGGAAGACTTCCTGTGGCTCCCACACAAGGGGGAGCAGAAACCAGAGGCCAGAATTAAGCTGTTGAAATGCAAAGAAAAGGGTTGAGGCAAACAGTCCCTGGATAGGACACTTGAGTGTACTGAGCAGCCTCCGTGCTTAGAAGAGGCAGTGAAGCTACTTCCCCACACCAGAGAAGGAACTTGTAGGATAAGGGAAAAGGCAACTTCTTCCTTGATCTCACACACTTGCTAGCTCACCTAGGGTCATGTGCCTGAAGCTGGGCAAAGGGCAGGGGCTCCTTGCAGTGATAGAACCACCCCCATTGAAACGGTGAGCAGTGATGGCTGTTTATTAGAGAAATGGTCACTGCGGGAGGGGTGTGGAGGTTGGCTTCCACCTGCCCTCCAGAGGGTCACTGCTCTCTACCACAAGCCTCCTTCTAAGAGTCCTGCTGCCCTTTCTGCATGCCATCATGAGAAGCACGTGCTGCCTACCAGCCTTGTGATGAGTATCTACTTGCAAGGTGGAGTCCCCCTCTGGGGGGAGGACTGATCAAATTTCTTAGATCAGAAATTTGGTTTTGTTTCAGCTCCTGGGGACAGATCACAGTCAGTCAATAGGAAAACGTTAATAGATTTCCTGCGCTGGAGAAGCCCATACCAGTGTTGTAATCATCCAGTCCTGTTTCATTAACATTATTTCTGCTACTGCAGCAGATGTAAATGTTTAAGTGGCATGTATTTTTCATGGAGCCAGAGAATTGTGAGCATAGAACGTGGGGCAAAGTTGGCCTCCACTTAATCTCAGCTCTCATGAAACACCATCTTCCGCTCCCGACCTGCCTACTTCACTTTCTTTACCCATAAACGAGAGATAAGCCAAACGCTTCTAAGAGGGGGTTATAAAGATTCATCACCAACCATCTGGAAAAAACCCTCTGAAGACAAAAATTGGCCTATACAGCACTTCCACCTGTGGGCAAAAGGGCTCCGTGGAGAGAACACATGAAGAGTTGTGGGGCTGCACGCTGAAAGGATGCCACCTGCTTGGCCTTCCTGTCATTTGGGCAGCTGGGGCCACCGCATGTTAAGTAAGGGCCGTTTTTGGCCATGGTGAGCAACAGAATCGTCAAGAGCACAAACTGGAGCGCTCGACAAAGAAACCGTTCACGAGAAAGCATTTACTGCAAATTGAAGCTAATGTGCGGATGCCTCCATGACATGTGTCCACCCCGTCTGTTTGTTTTGTTTTGTTTTCTTCCTTCTGGACCCTTCTTTCACGCACAGTTTCAAATGGTTCCCACGTCAGGAAGAAAGGTGAAAGTTCAGGAAAGAAGGTTTAAGGGTCATTGAACAAGCAACGCTCAAAGGAAAACAAGGTTTTCAGGCTCAAAGGATGGACGTTGTGTCTTGTCAAGACTGCATAGTTATTGGCCCGGTTACGGAGACTTGTGGCCCTTACACGGAGGCCCCCCCAATGCAGCAGTTTGTATCAGCTAGGATTTGTTCTTAAAGGGTACATGAGGAGAAAGAAGGACAGCTTCAAAGCCGGAGAGGGAGGAGGATGAGACTGGCCTTGTTCTGAGGTCATTTTTATCCCCCTATGAGCTGCAATTGACTCCATGGTAAATTAGTTTGTTTTCCTCCAGGTTAAACAAAACTACTTATTTGGGGCCTTAGCTAAAAAGTGCTAGGTTTAAAGGTAATGTTTCATGAGGCCAAAGACGACTGCACTAGGGATTATACTGCCAGTTCCAGCTTTGAAAAGCAGTGTTAGCTCTGGTTCCCAATCGGGATACCCCAGGGGGCGGCATGGTGGAGTGATGAGGGATTAATGGCTTTAAATCATGACTCAACTGTCCGTAGTTGACATACCCAGGATGTGCCACTTATAGCGTCTCAGTCTCCTGACTTGCGAACAAGAGTAGTAGCAGCAACAGCAGCCATATGGGGCACATCGTTTGGAGTCTCTTAAATGAGAACTGCTATATCATCATCATCATCATTGGTTTCCTGACTACCCCTGAGAGTTTTATATTAAAAAAAAAGTGAAGATAGAAATGCACTGCCCATTGCAAAACACGACATCAGTGTAAGCTATAATTGTTTTAAATTAAAAGTCCAGGCCTAAGGGTCTGAGATATTGCAGGCATTGTGAAAAGTCTTAATTAGCTGCTCTCTGAGTGTGACAGACAGTCCAGGCCGCACGTGGCTGGGGAGAGCCATGTTTGTCCTATGGGGTCCTGAGAGCTCAGCTTCTCAGTGCAGCCTTAATGTCATACATATGCCAGGGAATTCTTACACCAGTCTGTGCTCAATTTCCCCCTCGGTCACTTGCTCAGGAACATCACAGCCTCACCTGCCTCCTCAGTCGTCTGTGCAAGCCAGGGGACTCTTGGGCCTCTGGGAGAGAGGAGCCTTTCCTGAACAGCTGAGCCTGCACGTGGGTCTGGGAGTAGTAGTGGAGGGGGGACATGGGGAAATGTGGAAGAAAAGCGTGGGGTCCTGCACGCCCTGTGCTGCTCTTCCTGGTGGGGAGATAAGATGGACTCAGGAAAGAAGAACACGAGTTGAGACAAGATTGTGAGAGGGTTCAAACCTGGGAGGAAGGAAAATGGGAAAACTCCTTGCTTGCCCGGTTTATTGATGGAGCAGGTACACCTTTCAGTCCATCAACTCAGGTGAGAAAAATGCATCTTTATTGTCTCTCAATGAGCTAATTATTGCATCCCTGTTTCCAAAGTGGTAACAATACACTCAGGAAATCTCTCTCCCAGCTGTCTGCATGGCTCCCGAACTCACACCCTCCGGATGCTGCTCAAGCAGCTCCTGATCAATGAAGTCTCTCCTAATATGTAAAATAACGTCCCCAACCAGACTCCTCGGGTAGTGGTGATTCAGAGGTAGAACTCTCACCTTTTCATGCAGGAGACCTGGGTTTGATCTCCATCGATGCACTTGAAACATCATCACCACCAGTCTGTCACTGAAGGCTTGTCACTAAATGTCACTAAAATGCTGAACACAATTCAACAAAGCTTCCAGGCTAGGAAGAAAGGCCTGGACTTCTGCCTCCTAAGATCAGTCCATGAAAATGCAATGGATTGCACTGACCAGGTCATGCTGCGCAGTCACCACAAATTCGGCTCAGAAGCCGATGATAACTGTACGCTAGAATCCCTGCCGGGTGAGAGTGGTTGACACGCTACACTGCTCACTGAAAGGTGAGCGGTCTGAGTCAACCCAGAGGAATCTTGTAAGAAAGATCTTTTTTTTTTAAGAATCAGCCATTGAAAACCCTATCGAGCCTGGGAGCACGGTTCTATTCTGATATTAATGGTATCTTCCTGAGTCAGAGCTGAGTCCATGAAAACTGGTCACCAGATCCCCGTCTCTCTCTACTGCTCTACTTTGTTTCTGTTTGGCACAGTGATGCTCGAGACTAGCAAGACATCTCATGTACCCTTGAACTCATTTGTGGCAATAAGACTGAGTTAAGGCTACAGATCACCTATGTCAGCAGGACTTAGTTATTTGTTCCAGGCTATCTATGTCTGGAAAGGGCAAGACTTTAAGCCAATAAATAACTTCACTGGTCACATCAAGAAATTTCCTCAGAGCGATTTATTATGTAACCCAATTCATTCTATTCCCATCTTTGAAAGATCCACCTTTAACGACTGTAGCATTTTCGATTTCAAGTTCGCCTTTTTAAGATACTTCTAAAACTTCGTCAAGATGATAGTCTCCCTTTCTGCAGATTTCTAATGACGTTTTCTCTAATAGTTGATTGGCTGGTGATATTTGGGGGAACTCCATATTGTTTAAAAGCTTTATTTCCAGTCAGGCTTTGAATTGGTTCAATCAGGATCTATGGTTTATCAAGATCCCCAGGTGATTCTTACAGATACCCAAATAATTCTTAGGCAATAGGTTATATAAAAAAGATTTGCTATATGGTCATGTAAATCTTCATTAAATAAAATATCAAAATCTGAAGCTATTGGATCCCAACATATCCTCTATTTAGGCTTAGACGTCTGAAGCTGCTGTTCCCATTTCTCTCGTCGTCGTCTCCCCCAAGGGTTCTGTGCATGTCTATCTCCCCCATGTCCAGAGGGTGGTGTCCTCAAGGAACTCAATTGGTGCTTCTTTGAAATTTGATCTTGGGGGTGGGGGAGAGAATTTTCGAGGAGTGAGATCAGGGCTGTAGTCTGGACAGCTCCCATCTCCCAGTGGGATTCTCAGAAGACAGCCCTGGCCACCTCCTAGGAGGAGGAGGTGTGTTGCAGTCGTGGGAAAGTAAGTTACTTGGTACAAATTTCCCAACCTTTTTCTTATCAATGCAGTTCTTTTATTCTCTTTTTTCCAAACTTTTTCCTAATAGGCCTCTGTGATTGGCTTGTGTGCTTTGAGAAAATTTATTAAGATGGCCCCTTTGGAATTTGAAAAGAAAATTACCATAACCTTCTAAGCCAGTTATTCTCAATCTGTGGGTCATGACCCATTTGAGAGTCAAAGGACCCTTGCACAGGGCTCATCCAATTCATTACAGGAGCAAAATGACAGTTATGAAGTAGCAATGAAAATGATTTTATGGTTGGTGGGGGGTCACCACCACGTGAGGAAATGTATACAGGGGTCACGACATTACGAAGGTGGAGAACCACTGCTCTTAGCTTACCTCTGAGGTAACACAAATTTAACTGACCTACTGGATCCTCATGGAAGCTACTGTTTGGACTGGACCTTTCTTTCTGAATTGTATTGGCCAAGTGGGGACTTATACCCAGTTGTGACTTGCTTCTTAAAATCACCTTCATTAGCATAAATCTTGCTTAAACAACTAATGGCAAGTCAGCTCTTTGAGCAGGCTAATCTTCAAGCAACACTTTTAGCACCCATCAAGCCACAAGGTTACTAAGCCAGGATATTTGCTCACAATTGGAACATTTTAAATGTGAGATCCCAACTTCAGCAGCCACTGCATCAATGGTAATGAGATAGTCTTATGCTACCGGTTCCGGGTCCTCAGCCACAGCTCATTGAATTGTCAGGTTGACAATCTTCCCTCACTTCTCTCCCAGTGAGGTCTTCCCAACCTACCTTAAAAGGTATGCTCCATCCCAAAATGATTGTGCCACGTGTGGCAAAGCTTCAATAATTTGAGAAGCCCCTGTGATTTTTCTTAAGATTTTATTATTAACTCTGACCACAGAATCATTTTTCCCCATGGCACAAAAAGTACCTTTTTTTTAAGGGGCCACCATGAGCCAAAGCGTGTGACTGAAGGCACTTGTCTGCAGCCGCCCGTATTTTACCCTGGTTTGCTCACCATGAATCCATGGGATGCTAGTAGCGATGTTTTTTAACTTAGCCTCACCTACAGCTCAGAAATTTTGTTGAGGTGTAGATTCAAATTCAGCATATCTGAGGTGGAAATGAAAAGTTTCAGCAAGAGGATGAACCAGGTTGAACAGATTTGAAGCCCTGATTTCCAGCCTCGAACAAAGGTACAGCACTATGCTCGGGGAAGTAGAAGGTCAGCAAAACAGAGAAAGACACTCAGTTCAATGACTCAGTGCCGCAGTTGCAACAATGGGTTTATTTGATATGTGCAGGGTTGCCAGAACACTACAAAGATAATAAGCTCACACGAGTATTTGTTGAATGAATAACTGTATGACTGGATGGATGTCGGGTCTCTACCCTCCCTATCTCTACAGTTGTGTCTAAGTCCCAGGGAGCTATAACTGGCATGTCATGTGGTCTATGGTTCAGGTTTTCAGTCCCAACTGGCACCTACTATGACATTAGTCATCTCTGGGTCCTATGCTGTGGGGTCATGACAGATGCTGGTGGGCTGGTCCTTTGTTCTTTGCACTGGCAACTCCAGACCACGGTGGCTTTCTGAGTATTCCGGAATAGCGACCACTCTGCTGTGCCCACTCCACACAGAAGCTGTGAGAAATTCACCAGGACTGTCTTGAGCTTTTCTCCATCGTTGCCATGTTGCATGTATGGGGAATCATTTGGCTATTAATGGGCCTTGAAAGCAGTTTGGGGCCTATCCACCCAAACACACTAGCCATTTTGTCTATTCCCACATAATGCCAGGGCAACTCTGGCACTTGCCAATGCCCTAAACTGCGTGGTGGCCACCATTCTCTGTAAGGGGACAGATAGTACATATTTTAGGTTTCTATGGCAACTATTAAACTCTGCCATTGTGATATAAAAGTATTTGTCATTGTTGTTAGGTGCCACCAAGTCAGTTCCAAGCCAGAGTGATCCTAGGCACAGCGGCATGAAGCTCTGCCCAGGTTTGCACCATCCTCACAGTTTTCTGTGCCTGAGCCCATTGTTGCAGCAGGGTGTCAATTCACCTCCTCGGGGGCTTTCCTCTTTGTGTTGTTGTTGTTGCTGCCCCTCTACTTCACCGAGCATGATGTCCTTCTCAAAAGACTGGTCTCTTCTGACAACACGTCCACAAGATGTAAAAAGAAGTCTTGCCATCCCTGCCTGTAAGGAGCATTCTGGCTGTACTTCTTCCAACACAGATTGGTTGGTCCTTTCAGCAGTCTGTGGTACTTTTGATATTCTTTTCTAGCACCACAATACAAACGCATTGATTCTGCCACTGCCTTCCTTATTCAATGTCCAACGTTCACATGTATATAAGGTCATTGAACATACTGTGGCTTGGAGCAGACTCTCCTTAGTCCTCAAAGTAACATCCTTGTTTGTCAATACTCTAAAGTGGCCTTGTGCAGCAGATTGACCTAATGCAATCTAGACAATTCATAAATGAATGGATATATATTTATAAAAGCCGTCCCTCAACCCAGGGTTTTTGGCCCTTGGCCTAGGTTTCCCTAATTCAATGCTACTTCCAGTGTAGAACCGCTCCATAGGTTCCCCGCATACTGTCCATATGTACAGATGCAGTTTATCTCACCTTTCTCTCACAAGTGGCTAGTGAGTTTGAACCACTGACCTTGTAGTATGCAGTCCAATGGCTACCTAACATCACTATGCAGGTTTCGTGAGGATTACCTAGAGGCATAGTGGTTATTTTTTGGACGGCTAACTGTAGGGTCAGCAGTTCGAAACCACCCACCACTCTACAGGAGAAAGAAAGGGGCTTTCTACTCCCATTAAAATTTACAACCTCAGAAACTCACAAGGGTAGCTCTACCCTCTCTTAAAGGTTTACTGTGAGTCCTAATTGACTCGATGGCAGTGGGATTGTTGGTTTGAGGGGTAAGACATATCCTTCTCTGTTCAAGGGTCCACAGAAAGATTGAGATTTGATTCCTTCCCCTGCAACTCATCCCTTCCATGTAGAGGTGGGATAGAGAATTCTTCCTTCTAATCCCTCTATGTCCCTGCTTTGTCTCCCACAGAGAACTCTTTACTGTTATTGCTCTGTCTCCCGGAGCCCTCAATCTTCCCCACACCCTGCTTTTCTTCCGGGTTCTATAATTCATTGAAATGGTCACACAGAAGTCATAAGACTATAATCACCACTCTGGGGTTTATTTGGAAAGTTAACAGGTTATAATTCAGGTAAAAATGCTCAGGACACACTTGTTCAGTAAGGAAAATTTCTTTTCTACTGTGCCTGCAGGCAGGCCAGGCTTCTGCCCTCCTTGGGTAACATTGCAAAACTCCTTTAGGGCTGCTAATAAATGAACTATAGGGCATGCTGCTCTGCTGTAAGCCTCCGTTCTGAGGCACACAAACAACTCCAGTTCCTCGGTCAGCAAATTCAGCACCCTCAATTAAGTGCCAGAGGCACCCTACTCCTCAAGCTAGCTTCCTGCTCCCAAATACTCAGCTTTAGTTGTCCATGGGTTAGGAAGTCCACCACGCTGTGCCATGCGCTGACTCCTTGTTCTGCTGCTGTTGCTGCTCCTCTGATGCCACAGCTGTGACTGGATGAAGGAGGTTCATTCATAGGAATCTCAGGGTCCAGAGTATGCACTGCATGCCTGGCTCTTCCCTCTAGCTGATAGTAAAGTTCCCCCTCCTGATGCTGAGATGGATCATTTTATGTCCTGAGAGATGGCAAACACAATTAGCCCTGTTAACAGTCACTCACGGCTAAATCATATAATCCAATCAACATTTGCCGCCCACCCCACCCAGCCCAACTTCCTATCCAGACCCATCAGCAAAGCCAGGGCCCTTTGGTGGGAATAACAAAGGCAATGACTAGAAGAGCCATACGAAATAATTGACTCCATTGCAGTTCACTGTAACCATTTCTTTATACCTAGATGAACTCTTCTGACAGGGAAAACTGCTCTTAACTGACCAATTACCTTTGCTCCCTGTTGAATATATATACTCAATGGTGTTTCTTCCTAGAGGTCAAATTTCCAAATAATTTAAATTATTTGTTGCTAAAAAACATGGACCATTTCTGATCTTTCCAAGATGTAAAAATATTTTAGTTTCTCTGAGATTGCATCAACTAATTCTATTAATTCTACTTATGAGAAATTTCATCTCCTAAATGGTTGGATAATTTCTTCAGTCAGATTTAAGCATCAACACTGGTTCACTCTTCTGGGATTTTAATGTGTGCTTGCTTTTCTGTTTTGCTTTGCTTTTAATATGAGAGTGCTTCAAAAATATGTGGGGAAATTCCATTATCATTTAATTCCACTTTTCCATCAACTTTTTGAAGGCCCTTCATACACTAAAGTTTAGCTTTAAATTTAAGTTTGTTTATTTGTTTGCTCTTTGTGGTGAAAATCAGAAGCAAACCAGCTGCCATTGAATCAGTTGTTACTCATAGCAGGCTGTCTGGATGGAGCAGCACTGGGGACTGAGCCAGTCAGTAACTCTTACCGGAGCCAACGCCTCTCTGCCTCCTGGGGAGCAGCTGGTGGGCTGAGTCCCTGAGCTTGCCATTAGCACCCCAGCGTTTCACCCACTGCCTCTCCAGAGAATGCGTTTTGAGATGAAAATGCAAATGAACTACATAAATGTAGTAGATTAGAGGCTACAAAATCTTCACAGTGTTTAAGTAGGCTTAAGTCTAAATAAATGAGCATCTATTTTATAGAGGAAAGGTTTGTTTACTTTTAGGTTCTAATGAGTCATCTTTAATGATATCAAATCAATTGAATGAAAAGATAAAGCTTAGTTTAAAATAATTATTTAGCAGGAAAAGATACCTAAATTTTTGTAGGATGCTTCTTCTGCCCCCTTGACTTCAGAAATATGTTCATTTTAAACTCTGATACTGTATTATTTCAAACTCCTGCAGAATAAATATAACCTATACTCTATAAGGAAAGGCTTGTAATGTAACACATATAACTTATAAATATCCCTTGGCACAAAAACAACTTAGCATTTAGATGAATACACAATAAGAAATATTTTATTTATAATATTTTGAAACATGTTAAATTACAATACTTTAAAATAAAGATAAGTTATGCAGTGCTAACAGTACACAAATTATTAACTATGGATTTAAAAAAAATAGTTCTTGAGAATTTAGTGAAAGTTTAAGGTTGATATCTTCATGAATGAAAATTTAAAAACAAAGCAATACAAAAGACTTTGAACTACCAGTGAATAATTTTAGTTTCTGTGTGAGTTCCAGTTAACTAGAGAATCAAATACATAGACACTCATATGTGTATAAGAAAAAGTTTTATATAAAAGAGCAATTGCATATTGAGAAAACATCCCTGCACAGACCAGATTAAGTCCATAAGTCCGATATTAGCCCATATGTCTGATATGAGTTCATAAATTACTCTTTAGACTAACGAAGCACATGCAATGATGCTGAATGAAGGAAGATCACAGGCCAGTGGGTAGAAAATCTTGTGGATCCAATGGCAGTGGAAGCATCTCAACATTGGCGTGGGTCTCCATGAGTCTTCTCCAGCTCTCTAAGTGTCTCAACAGCAGGAAAAGGAAGGCAGAAAGAGTGTATACACCAGCTTCAGAGAGGAAGAGAGGGGTCCCCAGAATCCTCAGGAGAAGGCCATGCCCACACAGAGACATTATTGACTATGACCTGATTGACAGGTGAGACTCCACCCCTTTGCTCAAGTTGGTAGGAGATTATGTAACTGCCACATTGTTCTATATTTGTTTCTACTTGAGTAATTGATTTGTCCTAATATTTTCAGGGCTACATCACAAATTTGATATGTTATCTATAACTACCAAAATATCTTCAGCCACATAATTCTAAAATGGAAAACATTCTTATAGTACATATTTTTTTCATAGTATATTTCTTATCTTTGTTAAATGGATGGTTGAGAAACAATCCTAATCACAGATGTTTCAGTGAATAGGTACTCCATCCAAACCCTTTTACTGACATTATTCAATCAAATTCTATGCTATATAGAATATGGAAAACTTCATACACAGTTAAATACATGAAGATCTATGATTCAGGTAAATATATAGAAATAGCAATACACAGAGTATTCTCAAAAGATAATCTTGAAATGTTGAAATATAAATTTTGAAACTTATATTTAAAACTAAATATAATAGGCAATCAAGTAGCTGATGGACTTACAGGCATTTCCTAGGTACAGGAATAATTTTCTGAGGAACATGAATTTCTCAGGTACATGAGTAAATTTGAACTCCAAAGTTAAGAACAGCATTTTAGCATTAAATGATTTCTTATACCAATTTCTTACAATAAAATAGGTTTCCTTAGCTTTAGCTCAAGGATAAATGAAACTTCTAGTAGCTTCATTACAACGATAGGGCAATTTTACGAGACTGTGTGTCTTTTTTAAATTACTTTTTAAAACTATTTTTATTTTATTTTTAAACTTAGTGTTATTGAGCTATAATTAACACATCATACAATACATCAATCATATTAAGAAGGGTTGTACAATCATCACCACAACCAACTTTGGGACCTTTTCTTCTGTCTTGTACCCAATCGTGTTGACTCCCTCTCCTTCTGTGCTCCGGGTGATTTTTATCTCAGTTACTGTCTTCATCAATCCTGGCTTCCCGATGTAGAAAAACGAGGACAAAAGCAGAGAGAAAAAATGAAAAGACTCAGCAACGATGATCGCGAAGAACAGGAAAGACCTCAGTCTAAGGAGAAGCAACCTCGTTGCGATGGAGCCAGTGCTGGCTCAAGGCGACCCCGGAGAGTGCCAAGAGTGTAACTGTTTCCAGGAGTGACGGCCCGTCTTCTTCCTGTGAGCAGAAGCAAACGATATTAAACATTTAGGATAAATTGAAAGTGGGTCCAAAGGGAGATGTAATGGCAAATAATTACATTCCAGTCAAAATACAGTTGCTAAGAATCACTTTTTAACGCTCTTTAAGACAATATTTCCTGACATTATAATCATGTTTGTGAGTTTCAGATAGATTCAAATTCAAAAGGCCTAAGGTCATGGGTATAGCTCTTTCTCTTGAAGGTGATATTGATAATGTTGGATTTTATCTGAAGCCTAGATTCTAGATTCTAGAAAACCGTGATGATTAAAGAAATCCCCTAACCTTTGTGTTCACGAGAGTAGCTTAGTGCATGCAAATACCCCCAGTCTCCAGGAGGCTCCCTGTGTGCCTGTGATAAGGCGCAACATTAAACCACAGAAACCAATCCCATTGCCAAGTCTGACTCCTGGTGACCTACCCTCTGCAGAGTTGTTTGTTTTGTTTTCTGCTTGTTTGGTTTTTTGCTGAGGTTTTGTTTTGGGGTTTTTTGCTATAATCTTTAGGGAAACAGATCACCAAGCATTTCTTCTATGTATCACCGAATGGGTTTGAACTGCCAATCTTTTGCATTGCGTGCAAACCACTGAGTGCAAAATGTTGGTTACACAATGGGCGCTAACTACAAGGCCAGCAGTGCAAGCTCATCAGATACGTCTTCTGCTCCTGTACAGGCGTACAACTTCAGAAACTCCACAGCGAAGTTCTGTCCTATTGAGTAGGGTCTCTATGAGTTGGAATTGACTCAGTGGCAATCGGTTTTGGTTTTGGAGAGGTCAGACGCCAGTAATAATAATAATAATAGCAACAAGCACAGCAACCACACCAAACCAATCTGCCATGAAGTTGATGGTGACTCATCGTGAACCTAAATCAGAGCCTCAACTTGCTGCCACAGAGTAGCTTGTAGGTTTGAACAGCTCATCCAAGATTCACCTGACAGCCCCCACAGGGCTTCTGTCAGTTAAACACACATGTGGAAAAGAAAACCAAATGCACTGCCATCAAGCCAATTCTGACCCTTAGTGACCCTGTAGAACAGGGTAGAACTGCTGCTGGGTGTTTCCATGATGACATTTTTACCAGGGTAGAAAGCTGTGTCATAAGGACCATGTAGTAGTTTTTATCTGCTGCCTTTAGACAGCAACCCAGCAAATGACTCACTGTGACACCAGATCCTATAAATTCCCATTTCTTGCCTATTAAATGAGTAACAGAATTGTTAATAAATCAGAAATTAAAAAAAAAAAAAACCACCCCAAACACTTCACTCTCATCAAGTCAATGCTGACTCATAATGACCCCTCCCTCCCTGTGGATTTCTCAGACCATTAACTGTTTATGGGAGTACAAAACCCAGTCTTTCTCCCATAGAGCTGCTGGTGCTTTTGAACTCCAATCAAGCGGATTGCAGCCCAGGGCTCTAATCAGAAATAAGTGCTTGTTAATCAATTTAACTAAGCTTATATCCAGCCTCCCAGTCCTAGAAGTCTGGCCCAACATTCTATGCTATTTAGGCGCCCCTACTTAAGAATAGAATGGCCTCAGAATAAACATTCTGATTACTATCCAATGACGTCATCTTTCCATCCCACTTTCCCACAAAAAACAAAACACCAACCCTATTGCCATTGTGAGGAGCCCAGGTGGCGCAATAAATTACACGTTGAGCTGCTCACCCCAAGGTCAGTTTGAACCCAACAGCCACTCCAAAGGAGGAAGATGAGACTCTACTTCCATCAAGAATTGCCTTCTTGGGAGGCCACAGGGGCAGTTCTATTTTGTCCTACACAGTTTGTGTTGCCATTGTGCGGATTAGGATTCACGGCAACCCTCAAGGACAGAGCAGAACGGCTCCTCGAGGTTTCTGAGGCTGTAAATCTATCTGTATGGGAGCAGACTCCTGACCTGAAGGTTAACAACAACATTTTATCCACAGTACCGCCCCCTTGTTTAGCTTTCTCACTCAAACTCACTTCCTTTGCGTGACTGCGGACTCATAGAAACCCCTTTGGGCTTCCAAGACTGAAACTGTTACTGGAGTAGAAAGACTCATCTTTCTCCTTCAGAGCTGCTGGTGGTTTTGAACTGCCCACCAAGTGGACCGCAGCCCAACTCAACCACTGCACTACCAGGACTCGCCTACTCCCTAAACTCTTGAGACTTGCTGATATTAGAGTCAGATGGCTCTCCCCAATACAATAGACCCTTTCCCCTATTCCAATAGTCGCTTTTCCTCTTCTTTTTGAATAAAACATTTCACTATCAAAATCTGATTTTTTTTGACACATTTAAGCATGGGTGCCAAGCTAAATGTTTGTAGCCTGAATGTTGTTCTGGGACCATGATATATACTTAAAAAGTAAACACTCTACGAGTTTTCGTTTCTTACAGCTGTTGTAACACAAATTCCATGAGTGTGTTGCTTTAAGGAACAAACTATTATTTCCCAAAAATTCACTAGAAGCCTGAAATTGAGATATGGATGTAGAGAAGGTTCTTCTTTCTCTGTCAGCCTCGCATACTCACAGTGCTTGGAGTGCCAGGGCTTATACATTCGTTTGCTTCTGTCAGGGTCAGATTGTGCCTGTCTCCCCACCCGTGCCTTTACAGAACCTCTCGTTGTTAAATCTGCTGCCTTTTGTATGACTCTGAAGTGATTAGGTTTGAATCCACTCTATGCCAGTATGACGTCAAAGGGGAATTATCCTGTCTTACAATGTATTGCAGAAAGTGATTACATTAGATGATTAGACTTCATCCACGGGAATATGAGTGAGGATTCTAAAACATGTTCTTGGGAAACACAGTTAAATCCATCTGCAAACCCAAATCCACTGCTGAAGCTGCAAACCAAAGCGTTTCTCAGGCTGTCAGTCTTTCGGGGTCAGATGGCTTCACCTCTTTCCCATGGAGTGGCTAGTGGATTTGAGCCACTGACCCTGAAGTTGGTCTTATACTTACTCAACATGGCCACTAGCAAAAATATAGTGCTGAGTAGAACTATTGCAAAACTTTAAAATATTTCATGTATCAGATCATGAATATATCAACCAAATTCTGAATGTGGGTAGTCAATAGCTGTGAAAATCTACAGATACCGGCCTTTTATTACTGGCCAGAGAAGTGTTTAGTGACTCCTGGTGTGAAATGGTCATTACAGATTTGATAGTTATACAGATATACACTAAGAAACTGCCACAAAAGTGACAAACTGAACCATACAAATACGATTTTGAAGCAATTCCTAAGTAAACAGGAAAAGATTCTAATAAATCAATCAACATTAAGGTTGCTCTTCATCAACTAGATTCATAGTATTGCAAATTATTTACACTTTTAAATTGCTCACCTGGCTTAGCAATGATATTCAAATAATTTCCATAATGTTGCCTGACAAGGACATCTTAGAAAATTGCTTATTTAACTCTGAGGCTTTAATGGAATAAGGAGAGGTTGTAAAAAAAAGGAAGGGAAAAAGCAACAACCCCCAAACCAGATATATAGAAATATACGAAAGCCCTAACCTAAAGGAATGAAATTTTAACAAATATCTGAAAGTACAGATTTGGACTATGTACCTGGAGCATGTGTCTGGATGGAGAATTATGTCATTTCATTTTGATGGTATATCTATAAGTAATTTTACAGAGTAAGTGTTGATATTTTCAACCCTTTTTCATATATTTGGTGAAAACAATATAGTACCTAAGCCTATTTATATGTTGTAGCCCTTCGGATTCACATATATTTAGGCTTCAAAGCAGACAACTCGGAGTGACAATGCATCAGTAACATCACTTTCCCCCCAAAAGACTGTCTGATGCTCTTGAGAAGTTTCTGAGGTGAAACTGTGTCTGGTGTTACATAGCAAGCTCCTTCGAGCATTAAAATTTCCCCTGTGGTGGAATTTCATTATATTATACACCTCGCCAGAAATTACTTCCCAAATTATTCTCTGTGCTGAATTGAACAGAGAGTGCATAAGCAAAGAGAGAAAAATGCTTGAAATATACAAGAGCAAGAGGGGAAAAAGTTCTTAAGCAAATACCCATTCATGTTGAAAGTATCATTTTCTTCTCCTGGGCTCTTAGTGGCATGCAAAATTTGACTCAATCCCAGCCCTTAATGAGTACACAGTCTACTTGGACAGAAAGGACTGGTAGGACATGAAATAGATGAAAATACAAGTTTCTACCCACTCTTCAACGATTAGCTCTACGGTGTGCCCAAAAGACGCCCTCAATGTGACCTCCACTCTCACTTCTTGTCTGGGCTTCCTATATGCTTTTGCAACCTAAGCGGATATTCTAGCAGTTCTTGAAACTGAGGTTTAATTTACTCTCTAAAACCAAACTATAAGAGTTAACTCTTTTCCTTTTCTTTTTTCTAATTCAAATAGTAGCTTAAGTTTCTGGTGGCCACGCTTCCTTTGCTATCCCATCACATCCGCTTGTTTAAATAGTCCCTAAGCCTAGCTCCGAAATATTCCTCACCTTCTCTCTCCATTACCACTGCTTACATTCATCTTATATTTTTCCAGATTCTTTTCACTACAATCCATCCTTATGATTCCTACCATTTTTTTCCTAATAAAAATTGAATAAGGAAATCTGATATTGTAATGAGTTAAGTATTGAGTTCTCAATCACAATGTTGGCAGTTCAAACCCAACAGCTTCCCCACAATAAAAAGATGAGGCTGTGAAGCCTTTATTTACACACTCACAATTTCTATCTGTAGATCAGACTAAACTCCTTAGCATGACAGAAAAAACTCACCTTTGCCAGTGTTCTGCCTTGCTCGCTCTCTGAGCCCAGCACTCCTTAACCTCCTCCGAGGTATCCATGTGAGCTAACCAAATATGTCTTTCCATTCTTTTCTGTCTCTGTCTCTACATATGCCTTTCATTGTACCAAGATGCTCTTCACCGTTCTTCTGTGAAGGTGTCATACCATGGTGGCTTGCATGCTGCTATGATCCTAAAAGATATGGGTATGCCTAGTATTTCAGATGCTTACAGGATCACTCATGTTATACAGGTTTCAGCAGAGCCTCCAGACTAAGAAGAGACTAGAAGTAAGGAAGAGGCAGTTCAATTCTGAAAATGTAGTCACTGGAAACCTTATGAGTGGCAGCAGAATGTTACCTCATATAGAGACAAAGATGAGCCCCTCAGGCTAAGAAGCATTTAAAATATAACTCAAATAGCTGCTTCCTCAGAGGGGAGTCCCCGTAAATGAGGTGGCTGGAGTAAAGCCTTTGGAAATAGATGAGAAAATTAGAAGTTATCAAAAATGAAATGGAATACATTAAGATCAATACTCCATGTATTATGGAGCTACGATGGACTGCCATTTGTCATTCTGGGATCAGGCAAGAACATGGTTTACTAAGCTGGGAATGACAAATGGAAGAAGAATAGGGTCCCATTCATTTTCCAAAAGAACATTTCAAGACTTACCTTGAAATGTCATGCTTTCTATGACAGGATGATATCCTTAAGCCTACAAAGAAGTCCAGATAATACAGCAATTATTCAAATTTATGAGCAACCATTAAATCCAGTGATCAAGAACTCTACCAAGTTGTTTTGTCTGAATTGGATCAAACATGCACCAAGACGCATGTTCCCATGACTGGTGACTGGAATGCAACAGCTGGAAAGAAAGAAGGATCAGTAGTTGGGAAAAATTACCTTAGTGATAGAAATGAAGCTGGGAATGCAAAATAGGATTTTTCAAGACCAATGACTCACTCATTGCAAATACACAAATGGCAACCATAAGTGTGGACCTTGCAGATGGAATACGCAGGAATCAAATTGTGGGAAAAGCTCACTACCATCAGTGAGTAGAGTCTAGTCTGTCAATCAGGTCATAGCCAATGAGGCCTCTGTGTGGGCATGGCCTTCTCCTGAGGATTCTGGGAAATCCTATTTTTTCCTCCCTGAGGAGAGAGATTCTCCCTCTTTCCCTCCTCACTCCCTGAGAGATGCTCTACTGACAAGACACATGGCACAATGCCCTGGGAGCTGGAGAAGCCACAGAGAGACCCCAGCCAGCACTGAGATGCTTACCACGCCACTGGATCCACAAGACTTTCAACCCACTGGCCTGTGATCCTCCTGCATTTGGCATCATTGCATGTGTTTTGTGAGTCTGAAAAGGACTTTATAGATTAGTATCAGACATATGGGCTGATATTGGACTTATGGACTAGATCTGGACTGGGCTGGGTTGTTTTCTCAATATCCAATTGCTCGTGTATATAAACCTCTTTCTTATACATATATGTGTGTTTAAGAATTTGTTTCTCGTCTACCTGGACTAACACACCATATAAAGAACAGATTTGAGGTTTCCCAAGACTATAGCCCTTAGCCTGCACATCTAGGCCTGAACTCAACCCCTTGTTAGAATAACTAATAATGTAGACCAAAAGGGCAGCATTTACCCAAGCACAAAGTACAAAGAGTTAAGGAGGAGAATGGAAACAGTTAACATAGGGAGGAAGGAAGCAGGATAACTGATGGTACATCATTTGTAATTAATGGGTGGACACAAAAAGGTGTACGCAGTTAAATGTACGATGGATTAGCTGCTCTTTAACCTTCACATAATTTACAATTTCCTGGAAAACCAGAAAACTCACTGCCACCAAGTTGGTGCCGATGCACAGGGTCTCTGTAGGTCAGAGCAGAACTGCCCCTGTGTATTTCCCAGACTGTAACTCTTTAAGGGAGTAGAAAGACCCTTCTTTCTCCTCTGGAGTAGGTGGTGGTTTTGAACTGAAGACCTTGAGGATCACAGTCCAATGCATAACTACTACACCATCAAGCCTCAATTTATAATAGAAAAGTAAAATTTTTTAAAAAAATAAGGAAAAAGAAAAGTCCATATTGGGCACATTGAACATTTACGATCGAAGATCAGGTAAGTGTGGGATGACATAAAGAATCTCACAAGAAGAAGAAAGCAAAGGGTTATTTAAAAGAAAGAAAGACCAGAGCGTGTGCCAGAAAAGGTTCTTGTGTTAGGCCAGGTTTACTAGAGAAACAAATCCAGTGACTCTCATGTATGTGTGAGAAAGAGCTTTATATCAAGAAGCTTTATATATCAGGAAAACCGCCCATTCCAGTCCATAAGTCTGATACTAGGCCCTAAGGCCCTCTTCAGGCTCACACAGCCACAGGCAATGGTGCAGAATTCAGAAATATCACTGACCAGTGATTGCAAATTCCCCTGGATCCAATGGGCAGTGGATGCATCCCCAGGGCTCTGGCAGGTCCCAGTGTGGCTTGCCAGCAGGAAGACAGAAAGAGAAGGGGAGGTTCCCAGGACCCTCCTTATGAGAAGGCCATGCCCACAAGGAGTCACCATCATGCTGTGACCTGATTGACAGTCTAGACTCCACCCTTACGCTTTATTATATCTTCAAGTTGACATAAAATTATGTAACTACCGCAAATCTCAAATTCACTATTGAAAACAGAGTAGCTAAAGCGAATGGAAGAAATGGTGAAGTAAAAGAGCTAAACAGAACATTTCAAAAGGCAACTGAAGAAGAAAAAGTAAAACATTATAATGAGATATGCAAAGACCTGGAGTTAGAAAACTAAAAGGAAAGATTCTTCTCAGCATCTCTGAAACTCAAAGAACTAAAGAAAAAAACTCAAAAGTTGCCATACTGAAGGATTCTAAGAAGCCCTGACGGTGTAGTGGTTTCTCACTGGGCTAATACCTTCAAGGTCAGCAGTTCAAAACTACTAGCTGCTCAGAGGGAGAAAGGTGAGGCTTTCCATTTCCCCCAAACAGTTACAGTCTCAGAAACCCACAGGGACAGCTCTATCCTGTCCTAGAGGGTTGCTATGATTCAGCATTCATTTGATGGCAGTGATTGTGTTTGTTTATTTGCTTTCTTGCTTGTTTGTTTTATAGGCAAAAGACAGTATAATGCAAGAAGCATCAAAAGATGAACGGATACAGTCATTGGACAGAAAGACTATATTAGCTGACAATCATTCACGAGGTAGTGTATAATCAAGAACCATGTATCATAGGAAGAACTCTGAGCTGCTATGTAGAAATTTGTGGTGGGGGTGGAAATTGGAATTGACAGACTACCAATTGAAATATTTCAATAAACTCATGCAGTACTTGTTAGACTATGCCAAGAAATTTGGAGACAGCTACCTGCCCATTCCAAAGAAAGGTGACCCATCATGTGGACAGAATGGAACAATATTTTTAGCATCACATGCAAGTAAAATTTTGCAGAAAATCATTCAAAAACAGTTGTAGCAGTATGTTGACAGGGACTTGTTAGACATTCAAGCCAGATTCAGAAGAGGACATTATACAAAGGATATTATTGCTGATGTCAGATGGATCTTGGCTGAAAATAGAGTACCAATGTTGAAGAGCAAGGATGTCACTTGAAGCACTAATGTGTGCCTGTCCCAAGCCATGGTATTTCCAATCACCTCATACACATGTGAAAGTCTGACAATGGATAAAGAAGCCCAGAGAAGAATTGATGCATTTATATCGTGGCGTTGGTGAAAAATATTCAAAGTCTTATGGACTGTCAGGGGAGCAAACACATCTATCTAGAAAGTGTTGCAAGAATGCTCATTAGAAGTGTGAAAGGCTAGCCCTTTGTCTCATGTGCTTTGGCCATGCTTTCAGGAGTGGCCAGTCCCTGGCAAAGGACATCATGCTTGGTAAAATAAAGGATCAGTGAACAGAAGGAAGGTCCCCGGTGAGAGAGATCAAACGGGCTCAGAAATAACCGATTCTGAGTATGGGAGCAGTGTGGCCACTTTAGAGCAGGTGGTGCCTCTCGGGTGCTGACTTGGACGAGGAACCTGAAGGCCCTGGACAGCAGCAGTAGTTACCCTTCTCCGTCTCCTGCTAGCACCTGACCACTGGCCTTTCAGTACTCTCCACGTGATCTAATGGATTCTTTCCCTGGGTTCGCATAGCACAATATACACCTCTATTATTGTCATGTTGACATAGTTATGTATTTCTTAAAGGTTGTTATACACCTCTATTATTGTCATGTTGACATAGTTATGTATTTCTTAAAGGTTGTTAGTGGGGCACACATTACCTGGTCTGGACGCAGAGAATGAGGGAAGGGTGCCAGTGACACGATGAAATCTTAGGGACAAGTCCAAAGCGGCAGGCGAGGCAAGCCAAACGTAAGATGCTCATTCCAGGCTGAAGACATAGCACACAAAAAAATGAAGTTATGTTCGGTGTCCTATGAGCATTTACTAGTGGTAAAGTGGAAAATATGTTTATATATGCTGAGGAGAAAAGGGCAGGGAATGGAGTCCGTTCATTAAAATGATGGAAAGATGTTGCTAAGGAGTCGGAAGAGCTGTGCTAATCTGTGAGGGTGCACACTTTTGTTCAACTGCACTTAGCAATTCAAGCACAGAATATAGATTTTGATACTGACCTGGGTTTGATACTGTTGGGCCAGTTTGGCATAAACAGATTGGTATGAGGGTAATTATTTTAGCAAGAGAGTCTAGATGATCAGTTCTTAGTTTGAGACAAGTTAAAAAAACCAGGAGGCCTCAAGGAACCCAGGCTCTATTTGTTTGAAAATCAGTATTCTGGGGCTGAGAAATGGAAAGTAGCAGAGATTTATTCGGTACTATCTCTCACAGACACGCTTCTGACGCATAGTGACCCTAGGGGACAGGGTAGAATAGAAGTGCCCCTGTGGGTTTCTGAGACTTCGGCCTCCTCTTTTGCCTGCTGAGAAGCGAGCCGCTGGTGGCTTCCTAGCCACTAGTGTAACCGCTCTGCACCAAGCAGTGCTCCCTCACTTCAGCCCGATACGATGGGTCAAATGCTGTTTTGCAGTCACTGTTAAGTCTTAATAAAAAGACGAAAATTCCTCCAAGGTGCTGGTTGTAATTCAGCTTTTCAGAAGTAAAGCCGTTCTGGACAGCACACAGCGTCACATTTGCTATGGGGATGGGTGACTCAAGCTGCGTGAAGTGACACCTGGTCATCGCCATCCAGGAGAGCAATATATACTGTAAGAACAATGTATTCTATAACTCAAAATTGTGGACAGGAAATCAGGCTGGACAACACTGGGATGGGAAAAAGGCCCGATATGAACGTCTTCAATAAATATGAAAGTGTGAATCAAAGTTTGCTAGCATGTAGAGATGAAACGCGGGACAAAGGCAGGGTTTTCTAATCCCCTAAGAGTTACAGTCTCGGAAAGCCCCAGGGGCAGGTCTACTTGTGGTGACAATGGGTCAGAATCCGCTTGATAGCAGTGCGTTTTTTTCGGAGAGATAAAATGGGTACAAGAGAGCGCAAACCACATTTATTCTGACTTCTTGGCGGCCCTCTGAGTGTCAGAGTAGAGTGATTTTGGAGGGAAGGAAATAATCAGGCCTTTCTCCCAAGGTAGACATGAAACTCCCAACACTTGTTTGGTAGCTGGGCACTTCCTCCTTGGCCTCCAGAAAAGGGCACAGGCAGATGCAAAAGCTTCACAAAAGCTTGAAAGAAAAGAGCACGTCATACCTTTTGACTCTAAGTGTAAAATGACAAGTACCAAGTTTTAGTTTCGACAAGCAAGTGGGAAGGCACTCCTCAATGAACCCGCTATGGATGCAGAGGACTTTATGTATCATGGAGTCCAGAAAACTCGGTGCCACTGAATTGATACCAACTCACAGTGATCCACAGGTCAGAGGAGAACTGGCTGCGATCTGTCCAGACGCAGACCAACTCCCCTTTCTCCCGAGAGCAGCGCGCACGTGGGAACCACTGGCCTTTTGGTTAGCAGGCAAGCGCATGCTCACTGCTGTCCCAGGGCACCGGGAGGAGGGCCAGAGCCCACTGCAAACATCTGGAGAGTCAATGATGAGATCCCACTAGTTGCCACTGGTTCGGCAGAACCGTTACCCAAGTTTTGGGTGAGTTCGGCAGACCAGGGTTCAAACAGCACTCATTAGCAGGAGTTTCTCTCAGGCAGGCAGCCACCCGATACGGAAGTCACAAACGTCCAACCCTTCCTCTTTTTAACATCCCTTTGTGCAACAAGGTTATTCTAAGTGCTCACAGTAATGTTCAGCCCATCCATAAAAATTAGGCGGAACTATGCTGGCAATATTTACTTATTCATTTCATAACTCATTATGCTTTTGATGAAATGCTACATTTTCATTCCCTTGCATTTGCTACTTCAGTAAACATAGAATGCCAAGAGGAAAAACGCCACACACCTAGAGCGACACGCTGTCATTTGTTGTCAGCATTGCGGTACGCCCCAAATTCCCACAAGATATTATGAGTGAATCATGCGATTCCTAAAAGTGTTCAAAGAGCTAAAATTACTGTCAGAACAATTACTGTTAGGTCAGCAGGAACAGAAATCACTTTTTCAAAGATGAACATAGTATGTTCAGAGAAGAGAAGTCGCCTATTTCTAATAGATCAAACGCCATGGCTATTGTCTAACTGGCCCACTGCTAAAGGCAAGAGCTCCTCCTCCTCCTCCCGGGAAGAGGTGCCTATGGATCAATGACCCAGCTGATGATGCTCGGATAAAAGGGAAGAATATTACAAGTGAGGAAGCCAATCAAGAAGCAACATGGGAATCTCTTAAATAACAGCTTTATTGTTTGTTTTTGTCAGGTAATATTGTTTCATTAATATTTTAAAACTCATGAAATAATCTAGTTTTACCTCCTTTATTGTTCTTATTTAAATATTAACTGTTTGAAATGATCAACTACCTTTTGGTATATCTTTTTGTTTATATTTAAAACGGATGGTCATTAGGGGAACAAACCAGTTGTTAAATTATTTGAATCCCAAATCGGGAAAGGCTAGAATTGGGAAGGTGGTCCAGAGAAGAGAAAAGAGAGAGTTCTGGAGTGAGAGGGTGGTACAAAATAAAGGACCAAGGAACTGAAATGTGTCAGCGATCAAGGACTTGGCTGACTGGAGTGTTGGACACCGGGCCTGGAGACAAACAGCACAGGGATTCCAGCGTCACCACTCAGCTGGTGTGACTTTAGACATTGTTTAGATAAAGTACGTTACTCAGAGCTTGCCATCTGGCATTAAAAAAAAAAATCCTTTTATTGTAAATTAAGTGGAGCGGGTACTTATGAGATCATCATTTTTGCACTTAACTAATCAGCCATCCCAATAGTTTGCCCTGTTCTTCCATCCTACCCTTTGTGTGTGTGTGTGTGTGTGTCCATCTCTCTCTTGCAGGATATCGTCTTCTCCTTCACCCACATTAACACCTGGCTACTCTCTAGCCTGTTACTTCCCTTCCTTCCTCCCTTGTTCCTCGTTGGAATAAAAGTCTTGTTCCTTTAAGTATAAAACCTTTAAGCTTATTTTTTATATATAACCATGTTTCTCATGTAGTATTTGTCCCTTAGTGATGGGCTAACTTCACTCAGTTGGAGCCCTGGTGACATAGTTACATGTTGCTAACGGCAAAGTCAGCACTCTGAAACCACCAATCACTCCCCCGGGGCAAGAGGGATTTCTTTACTCCTGTAAAGAGTTCCAAGTTTCAGAAACCCACAGGGGCAGTGCTAGTCTATCTTATAGGGTCACTATGAGTTAGTATCAATTCTCCAATGGCAGTAAGTTTTGTTTTTGTATTTGAGGACTTCACTCAGCTTAATGTCCTCGAAATCAATTCATGTCATTGTCATATGGCAGTTCATAAATATTAGCTATTAATTATGCGATGCAGCCCAAAGAAGTGCTGGAAGTTGGATGGAGCAATTCTGATTCAGTGACCTTATCCAGAGCTTCTGAGACTCTACATTTTTATGGAAGCAGACAGCCTCGTCTTCCATCCTTAAGAGTAGCTGGTGGGTTTGAACTACCATCCTTGCAGTTACCATTACAATGCTTAACTCACAGTGCCAACAGAATTCCTTGTTTTCATAAAGGTCAAAATACCACTTATCATATATGACCCTTCTTTACAATGACAATTACTTAATCATTTTGATCCTGTTCAAAGTCCTGGATGAAGCTTGATAGATATATAGATACTACAAAGCTGTAAAGCAGAAGAAAGCTGTGGTAGAAGACAAGTAAACATAACTACAGGTACAAGTATGGTGTTAGAAAGTACCTAGACTGGCTGAAGCAGAGGTCTCTAATTATTCCACTTATACAAAAACACATATCCCTTTCACATAGAGAATAGACTTTAGATTTTGATTGTCGTATGAAGTGTGAATTGGTTCAGACCCATAGTGACTCTATTTGCAATCAGAAAACACTTCCCAGACCTCTGCCATTCTCACAGTCATTGCTAAGTTTGAGTCCATTATTGCAGCCACTGTACCGATCTATTGGTGAGTATCTTCCTCCTGTTAGCTCTCTACCAAATTTTCTCCAGGGGCTGGTCCTTCCTGCTAATATGTTCAAAGTACTGGAAATGAAATCGTGACATTCTTGCTTCTCCAGAGCATTCTGGCTATACTCCTTCAAGGCAGAATTGTTAGTTTTTCTGGAAGTCAATGGTATGTTCAACATTTATGGACACCATATTTAAAGACATCATTCCTCTTCATCTTCCTCACTCACCGTCTAGCTTCTTGACCATTGCTTCCCGGAAAGGTGATTGCACAGATAAAGTTCCTTGACAAGTACTTCTTCCTTTTATCCTAATGTTGCTTATCAGCCAACTTGACCTCTGATAACTAATCTGCCCTCAAGCAGTGTTTCTTAGTTGTCAGATCCCTAGGTTCTAAACCTTTGATCCTGGGATAGGCAGCACAATGAGGCAGGATAAAGAAAAAATGTACCAAATGAAGAATATTTATTTTATAGAACTAAATGACAAGTGTTATCCCTAAAAGTCTACATAGTGAGATTACTCGGTTGAAAGAATTAGTATGGGTCTAGTTCTGTCATTTGTTCTCTGAATTGGTAGCAGCATGGACTGAGCCTATCATCTAATACTGAAATATTGACCCCATGCCATTGCCATAAGAACTAAGTGAGCAAATGCATATACAACTTAGCATATGTAACCTTTAGCAGAAACATTCTTTAAATTTAAGAAATGACTACAGCTGCTAAATCCAGACCTATTGGAAATCAGATCCAATTATTCTCATTGCCATTTCTTGAAATGTCATTTCCTGAAGCTTTGTTAAATCCGACAATGTCATTTCCTAAAGTTTTATTAAAGTCCCATTTATTTGAAAAAGGAAAACAGATGCTCTCGTGCTTCTCGTCTTAGAGAAAGACGGAGGGCCGCTGAACTACAATTCTGGCTTTCTAGAGCAAACATGCATTCAGGACTTGTGCTCTTAGCATACAAGGTTCATGTGTGAAGGGCAATAGGAGTCAAATTGGAATTGTGCCAAGGACAACAGAAAAATATGGCACTTGGACCAAAGAGATTCAAGAAAAGTTCTTTTTAGCACCTTCCTTTTACTACATTATGGACAGTTAGCATTGAACCATAAACTTGAGCTGCCCAGCCCAAATAGAGGATACTATGAACCTTTATATTGCAGTGATAGAACGTGTGAATTAGACAAAGATGGTGGAGAGTTAGACATTCCAATTATTTAAAACAGAACAAGAGTTCTTTGATATTTTAAGGCACTATCAAACACCATTAAACTAATTACAATTAAATTACCTTGCTAATAATTCATTTAAAATGTGTCAAAAACTAAGATAATCTTTTGGAGTAACTTAACTGGGACCTGGACTCTACATAACTTCATACATCACATCAATTAGAAAAATCTAATAAAAAGAAGAGACAGAAAGAATACACTTGAGGGAAAGAGAATATGATATTGGTCAAGAACCCCTTGAGGTCTAGGTAAGTACAGTGATTCAGTGACCAGGCAAAAAAACAAATGCTGACAAATATATTTTTGGAAGTTTACCTACTCTAAATCTTAAATGTTTATCTATTTGATTTCTTTTAATTCTTATTAAACTCAATCACATATGGCTTCTGTATACAAAACAATAAACTGAGGTAGAGAACAAATAGAAACACAGGTGATTTGTAAAGGAAAATGCCGAATTTCAAATTTAGAGACTAGTTTTTATCTATAGTTCTCAATTCAAGAATATAGAGTATCTAAGATTACACTTGAATTATCTAAAAGATAAATTATGGTTTTTTTATTATGGTTAATTTATTAAGATAAATTAAGTTCATTTATCTTAATCCCCAAACCAAATCCGTTGCCATTTAAATTTGCTATAAGCCTTGAAATTTTCTTTAAGTGATAAAGTACTTTTAATAGTGTTCTTTGTTCATGTTTATTCTTTTGCTGTAACATTAACACTACTTCAGATTTCAAATTTTGTTAACGTTTATATCACTCTTCAAACCAAAACAACAGCCTTAATGACATGAGTATGCATCTAAGTTCTTTGGGTACTTTGAATCCCCTAAAATGGCCCACGAGAAGATTTGAACTTTTAAATCTTCTGATGT
>NW_022104341.1:21489270-21540904 GCF_000313985.2 Echinops telfairi
GCAATGAGATGGGAGTATTTGGGCTCTAGTCAATCTTTTCCAGCTCAAATTCATTTCTCTTCTCCAATGTGCTCCAAGTTCTCTTGATCTTAACTATTCTTTGCTTAATACACTTCCCCTTTCGCATCTCCCTCTTTCTAAGCCCGCTAATTCTCGAATGTAACTACCTTCAAGAATCCTTTCCTCATGGCTAAAGGCTGAGTACCCGTAACTCCCAATGCTTTATGCATAAACGTTAGACTATGTAATTGCTTATTCACTGATCTCCTATCAGACTGAAAGCTCCATGACAGGAGGGAACTGCTCAAGGCTGTTTTCCCCACAGAACCAAACCTGGCATATGGTTTACCTGTCATGTCAACTGACACACAGTGATCCCATAGAAGCCCCTGCTCCCAAGGCTGAGAGCACACTGCCCTATGTGTCTAGTGCAGAGCAGCTGGCGGATTCAAACTGACCACAGACTGGTAAACCGTCAAGGGCTACCAGCAGGGCTCCTCACAAATTGTAAAACCAAACCTACTGCCATTCCACTGAATTGCAACACAGTGATCCCAGGTCGCCCCGAGGGGCTGCAAAAGCAGATGCCGACTAGCTGACCTGGGCTCCTTTAGGGTGCTTATATAATTTGTAATTCAACCATTACTTTTGAAACACGACAATGGAAAATTCAAGGGATTAAACTGATCACAAATAACTTACATATGCTGTGTTATTCACTGTGAAGTAGAGGGGAAAGAACATGGGTTTCAAAGTCCTAAATGAGACTGGTATGAAAATGATTTCATCATCATCCTAACTAAAATTGGTCAGTCCAAAAGGTGAGCTCTGTACCATTACAAGCATCCCAGTTGCCAATGAATTAAGTATTACTCCTGGTGACAACGTGCCAGTGCTCCATAGGGCTTACAAGAGCTACAATCTTTCAGAAATTCAACACTAGGCCTTTTTTCCTTTTGGTGAATAGCTGAACAGTAATCCTTTACACCACCCACTCTTGTACGGGCATTACTGTCCTGTAATCAGCGAGCAATAGTAGAGATGATAGACTAGGTTATATGTTGTACTGCTAACGGCAAGGTGAAATGAGGGAGAAAGATGAGACTGGTTCTTAAGAGTCAGTTTCAGAAACCCTCGGGAACCATTTTACATTGTTCTACACTGCAGCGCTTCTCAACCTTCCTAATCCTGCGACCTTTTCATACAGTTGCTCACGTTGTGGTCATCCCCCAACCATAAAACTATCTTCATTGCTATTTCATCAGTCATTTTGCTACTGTTATGAATTGGGCGACCCCTGTGAAAGGGTCCTACAGAATCCCAAAGGGGTTGTGATCCACTGGTTGAGAAGCACTGTTCTACAGGGTCCCTGTGAGTTGGAATTAGATGGCTGTGGATTTAATCCCCACTGTCCCCTAGTCCCATAAATTATCTTGCTTGAAACGAAAAATAAGCAAATAAGGCATAGGAGACATATTCAGGGATGAAACACTGCTACAGTGTAAGGATTGCAGTGTCACAAAACATATGAATTGAATAAAAAACAAATCTTATTCACACACACACCAGCTTCATTTTCAAGATGTAACAATGGGGCCACATAAAGGGCCTTGCCCAAGTTACCATTAGTAGTGAAACTCCGTTTCACACCATGTATGCAGTCGGGTACTATTTTCTAGTGCCCTGGTGGTACAGTGGCTTACATATTGCGCTAAGGTTAGCAATTCAAAACTAACGAGCTCCTCCGGGGAAAGGTGAGACTTTGGGCTCCTGCAAAGATTTGAAGCCGAGGAAATGCAGAGGCAGTTCTCGTTGTTCTTTGTTTCCACTCAGTTGGTTCCAACTCATAGCACCTTTATGCACAACCCAAAGAAGCACTGACCGGTCCTGTGCCATCCTCACCACTGGGTCTTACGTTTGAGCCGACTGTTGCCACCACCGCGTCACTCCATCTTGTGCATAGCTTCCATCTTTCTGGTTGCCCCTCTACCAGACTTGTCCTCTCCATGGATGGCTCTCTCCCAACAAGCCCAAATGGACAGTCCTACTCTGTCCTTATAGGGTCGCTTTGAATTGCAACCAACTCAATGGCAGCGAGTTGGTTTTTTTTTTTTTTTAATATACTGTCTTCCGTGTTAGAGAAGCCCTGGTGCCTTAGTGGTTACATGTTGGACTGCCAATGTCCAGGATGACATTTCTAAACCACCAGGCACTCCATGGGAGAAAAATGAGGCACTCTAGTCCCATAGTCTCAGAAACCCACAGCAGTGCTACCCAGCTGTACAGGGTCGCCCTGAGTCAAAACCGACTTGATGGCAGTGAGTTTTTGTTGGTCCTTGAATTACTATATACTACACTGCAGTATGTGTTGCACACGGGGGGCACTGAGTTAGGAGCCCAACGTTCAGAAACTTCACTGATATAAAAAGATAGGAAGGACCCTAATCAAAACCAACGGCTACTTCCATAAGCTCAATGGTTAAACATTTCATCTTGAAAAGGACCTTAAGTTTGTGCCAGTGAGCACCGTATGCATTGCCTCTTGTGAGTCAAGAAGTGCTAGGAAGGTCATCTGAAGTCGGACAGAAAGTTAACATTCGACGTGGATGAGTGTAATTTCCAGTCAACGTGGAGAACCACAGTAGCTGATACAGGTTTATAGTATGTGTTGGGTTCAGCTAGGTGCTTTTCTGCTTTCTCCTAGTTTTTTAGCATAAAATCACACATAAGATGCCCAAACTAAAAAATAACAAACATAAAACTGTATTTTAAAAAATGTTTCAGAATAGCCGAGTACACTGCGGCTTTAAGTCATCTTTATATTGCCTCGACATACATGTAACTTGTCCAATAAATGTCTTCTGGATGCGTATTACTCTTGATGCTGCCTCATGATTACTCATGATGTTGACTTCATGGATCAGGAAGGACTTTCAGTTAATAGTTGGGCAGGTAGTCATTTGCATCACCCAGTGACTGAGTTTGGAAACTTTTAGGGAATCAACATTAATATGGGGGAGGGTCAGCTCGTGGGCAGCAGAATAAGGTTTGAATACAATTGCTCCAATGTGAATGTCAATGCTGATCCAAGTATGAAAAAGAAAGCATATATTTACTATTTTACATTACAAAACTCCAACCGAGCCCAGAGATTAGTTATTACACTCTCTGTAACCTTTCCTTACAGCCTTTCAAAGATCTAAGTAATTGATTTAAACACATGCACTCTCATTTCTAGAATTACTTTGTGATTTGAAATCAGCTTTTATAATGGGACGAGTCTTTTTAAAGTTATTTTTAAATCTCTCTTCCCAAACAGCAAGTAAATATTTCGGTGAATTTCCGTGCACTGTAGTAGTGTTGAATATACTCCAGATACATACAAGAATGCTTCAACTTTCTAGAGACCTTCAGTGATTTCCCCATCTACAACTCTTACAATCCCAGAAAAATAGGATTTTTAAACCAAACCAGACAATAAAATAGTAATACAGCTGAATAGAAATACAAAGCATCATGTCAGTTCAGTAACCAAATGTAAAAAAGAATATTTAATAGGTTGGTTATGGCTATTATATCCAAATCACTGGAACAAGCAATGTCATTAATTGCAAAGAAGAAACAAGGAGAAAGATGAAGATGGAGGAGAGAGAAATCAACAGTCAGTGATGAAGAGCAAAAGCAGCAACAAGATGAGAGACAGCCTGTGGGGCGGCAAGCGAGAGAGACTCCATGGATACGTGACAGCAGAGCACACGCCAGGCACTGAAACAGCCAGACCTACCGGCACACTGGTGCACTGCTATGTGTTCTTTGCGGCACAGAACACAGCCCAAGGACAAGCGGTCACTTAAGAATGCTTAGGTACACAAACTCTTTGCGACTGGTGGGAGACAGGGACCCTTGCAGTGTTTCAAATACAGAGATGTCTAGTCACTAAGATGACTCAAGGGTACAATTTTATTATCTTACATATTAAAGAGTCAGGGTATAAAGTCTCAATTTATAATTGAGGGGAAAACTAACCAGCATTAGTCTATTTGCAATAAAGCTACATTTGATGCATACAATTTTTATTGTTTTCTATTGTACTTATTTGAAGTAGCTGCAATTTATAACTAACACGTTTCTGTGTGGTTGGTTACTTATTGGGCTGCTAAGCCAAGGTCAGCATTTGAAACTACCAGGTGCTCCTTGGGGGTGGGCAGGAGAATGAGGTTTGCTTCCTATATCCATAAAGATTTAGTCTGGGAATCCTCTTCTATAGGGTCATTATGGAATAGAAATCCATTCAATGGCAATGGGTTTTTTCCATCCCACGGGATAATTGAAGATTGGACTGGAAATCCAGGGACCTGAATACTGATTATAGTCAAGTCTCAATAAATTTTGCTAGACTATTAATTTTTCTGAACAATTTTTTAAGAGGTTACAAGTAGGTAGGGTCCTTTTCGGTTCTATAATTCTTTTTTTTTTTTTTTAGTTCTATAATTCTTGATTGGTGTTAACATAAAATTGGGTAACTGAAAGTCACCAACATGTAAAAACACAGGGAGGGAAAAAGGACAACACACTCATCTTCACAGTGCTGAGCTGTCTACTGAAAAGCTTCTCAAACTTCCCCAAATCTGTACATCTTGTCAACACTTAGATTCAGCCAAGCCCGAGGTGTGTCCTCCACTCCCAGGTTCAAGGACTACCTTTGTTCAAAGAGAACAAGCTAAATAAGCTAAAATCTTAGAGAACAGTGATTACAATAGTAACTCTTAAGATGCCAAAGTGGTGTTTTATGAAATGTCTGGGATTTGCCTTAATAAGGGAAGTGAGCAGTACATAAAAAACTCATCATAAAAGGTGAAAATACCTTGGCTCAAAAATCCTACACACTAAACACCAGTGAGCAAGGACGGCAATAAATACGTCAAATACGTTGCCCACAGAAATTTCTAAAGGTATGGGAGGGGAGGAGGCAAACAAAAGGAGGACAGCACTTAAAAGTTACAAGAAGGGTGGTCTCAGAAATGGTCTACTTAAAATAGTCTACATCTTTTATTTGGGAGATCTGATTCATTCTCTATTTACAAAAGAGAATTAACCCCACCTCCCCTTTAAAAATGATTGCATGTCACAATGATGGAGTACAAACATCCTAATCTTAAAGTTATAAAGGGTGTGCTGCTAACATTGCAGTACTTAATTACCATGAATAATGATAATATATGCAGTATCTCTGCAAATAGGAAAAAAATAAATTTATCCTATAGAATGTGAACAGTTCCTTTGCAGAGAAAACACTGAACAACAAAACATGAAATTCATAATAAGGATTATCTCAGGGAAAGGAAGGAGGGGTAGACTAGGTACGTAGATCTGTTTAGTATGTAGGACTTTTTAAAAGAAAAAATCCTACTTAAAATCATATACTAAGTGTGGGAAAGGCCAATAATAATCTAGTAGATGCGTAGGCGTTCAGTCTTAGTCTATAGACTTGTCTCATTGTCCTTTAATGTGAGCAATCTGGTACTTTTGCTACATTCAAAGACTGACTTTCATTTCCAAACTCTGAAACTAAAACAAGTAATTTAAAGGAAATAACTGCATTGAAAATAAAGATTATCTATACAATTAAGATGTTTGGTAATTAGTACATATACCTTACTTAATATTGTGGTCAAAAAAGAAACTTTTTCTAAATTCTTGCACAGATTTTCTAGAAACAAATATCCGGTTAAAAAAGAAACCTCCTGAAAAGGAAGAAAAAATAACTCTCTTCATAGCTATGCTCCACTGTAAAATAAAATATTACGGCAGCCCAGTAAACTCTTGTCTGAAATTCGGAGCTACTGCTTAGGTGGTTTTCTTTCACAGCCTTGAAAAGTCTTTAGACGTTAGATTTACTTGGGTCAAAGCACTTTAAAAAATGATTTACACGTTAAAATCTCACGGCTAAGGGACTTCTAATGAAATCTACACCTACAATTTATTACTGGACTATCAAATATTTCTTGATCGTATAAGAGAAAACAAGGCTAAACCATATGCTTGCCATTCTATGTCTTTTATAGACATTTAAATTAATTTTAAGCTATTAAAATATTTCTTCATACCAAGAAAAACCTACTGTGGATAAGAATGTTTACTATAGGCAATTCTGTGCACTCTGGGAGCACTGACCTTTAAAAAAAATCTTAAGTGGTTGACTAATTACATAGCCCTTCTGCAACTACGCTGTTTGCACCTCACAAGAACCCTGAAGAATGTGGAGAATTGGCTCCATTTTATAAATAAGAAACTGAAGCTTAGAAAATGACTTCCTTTCCTGGAAAGGGGATGGTGATCCAAATAGAATTTACGAACAAATCAGGTTATTTAGTATGATTTGATTCTTTGCGTTAAGGCACCCTGGTGGTAACAACTGTTTAAGTGCTTGGCTGTTAATCAAAAGGTCCCTGGTTTGAACTCGCTGGTGGCTTTGCAGGACTAAGGAACTGGGAATTTGCTCCTGCAAATGAGTTGAAATCAACTCAACATCATGCTTTCTGTTAAGTTTGAAATTTTGAACTAAATTTCTGGTTATCTCCCTCATGGAGCTATCTGGAATTTCTCCCAGCTCAGCAATTGGACCATTACTTATACATTACAGGCCCATTTCTCCCTCCAAGACAACTCCACCCTTGCACCTCTCTCATAGATACCACCCAAAGTTGAGAAAAACTGAGCTTACCCTAAATTATTTCCTCTTCCAAACAACTTCAATGAAAGCAGCTTTGTCCAATTACAAGGGGGCTTCCAAGAGTTTTCCAAAAAGTTAGTGGGAAAGCAGAATTAAGATAATGGATTTTCCCACAAACTTTTTGAAGTCACCTCATATTACTCATTAACTATTGATATTTTATAGACTGATTTCACGTTGCTGGAGTGGCAGGGTACTGCAATGCTAACTTTAAAGCATGAGCAAAATCTCCACCCTGGACACAAGTATAAACCCGATATATTTTTAAAAATCTTCTTTCTCGGAGCTATCCATAAGTATAAAAATTTAAATATATCTCTTGCCCCTTCACTGATCTGTATCCTTTTCCTACTTCACGGATTTTATGTAATTGTCAGGGATTTATAACAGAACAAACCTAAGGAACATGAATACCTCCAAGGTTGTGGGACAGCAATATATCTACCTGTTTAAACAAGTGACAAAAATACTTTCAGTAATATATAGAGAGCACTCTAATAGTGAGTCTTTAAAAACCTAATTAAAGAGCATCCCCAGTTGTAAAGTATGTTACTCTTCAAGAAAGTTTTTAAATACCTGTATATTTGTTTTCCCATCAAAGACAAAAAGCATATGATATGCTACTTTCCTTCTTTATGAAAATAGCAAGGTTTGTTTCTTTTTTAAATAAACTCACAAGGTATTCTAAGATTAGTGGGAAATCTTTAGCAGACACAAAAGATGAAAGATGAAATTGCAGCAAAAAGCATGGCAAATCCAAAAGATCTATCAGTGCATAAGTCTACTGAAAAGAAACAAAAACAACCAAAGAGATAGAATTAACACGCTATAATAAAAGTTATGTCTTTAAAGCAGATTTTAACAGGGTGGGAAATGTTTAATATGTGTCCTACTGAAAAGCAGTTAACCATCTTTCAAATTAAAAATCAAAATAAAACAAAACAAAACCCCAGCTGGTATACTTTTACAGTAGCTAGATTTATTAATGGTAAAAAGCCATGGAATTGTACTATTAGTCCTTTCCCACCCTGGCAGAGAATAAACATGAATTCAGAAGCACAGTGGAGTGAAAACAAAGAGAAGAGAGAAAAGGCAGCAGAGAAAGACAGAAAAGGTGAATACAGAGCTACAGAAGTATTTATTGAGCATGCTACAGAGGTAAGCAGAGTACACACAAATGAAATTAAACAACCATCAAACCTCCCAACTTTGTTAGAAAATTAATTTTTAATTGTGCCGCTTTCAAACTATACTGAATTTTACATTTCTAAAGATGTAAAAACTCAACTAATAGAAAATATACATGACCATTCTGTCTACATAGATAACAGAATCTATGAATCTTGAAACTAATTACAGCGATTTCAAAAAGTATTGGTCATTTAAACAGAATCAACAATTCAGATTGACAAGAACTGTTCAAATTAATTTGACCTGTAGATTCTGAGCCATGTTTTTATTAAAGTCAGATCTATTCCTAAATACAAAATATTTTGAAGATTTATTAAAACTGAATATTACAATGCAAGGTAAATTAAGACTAAAGGCACATAAACTTTGGTCCCACCTGGTTGTCAGTTTTAGAAAACTGCCACAAAACTTATCTTCCTGCAAATTTTCGCAGTACACTTTCTTTATCTTTGAAAAATACATGCACCAGTTCCTGAACTAGCTAGACCAGTCTGCACATGCTCAGAAATCCACAACCATATTCCAAATCTTAATTACAAACTAAGGATGGCAATATATATTTAAATGCACATGTCATTTCAACTTCAAAAACATCTACGAAAAATATTCAGCCACAAACAAGACATTACTTAGTGCTGACATTTATATGATACGTCCCACAAGAGTGTGTACAAAAAGGTTAAGATTCCACAATGCTTTCCACATAGGGCTCAAACTTACAGAAATCACTTTGCTGTCTTAAGAAATGAACACTCTGCATCTTGTTAATTTTAACTAATGCCTATATTCAGAACTGAATCTAGACCAGAATTGTGAGATACACAGGCCAATGGGTTTTTTAAAGCAATAAAGCCTACATACAGTAGTATAAACTGAAAATGTTGTTTTCTTTCAATATCATGTATAATATTTGATTAAATGGAAAGAAATGTGACAAGCCAATAATTAAAAATAAGTTCCAAGCAGGAGAAAAAAAAACAACTTAACCTTTTTACACACCCCTGCCTAAACATATTTTAATTCCCATGTAACAATGTGCCCTAGACAACCAATTTCTTTTTTCTAGTAAATGCATAATAGCAACACTAGTTTTCCTTTTTAAGGCACATATGTCAACTAAGCTGAAAACAAAACAAAGTAAAATTAAACTGAAATTATAAACACAGTAAAAATGGCTTCCCTACAGAACAGATGAAATACAGCAGTCAGTAACTCTGCCTTTACGTACGCCATTTCGTTTTATAAACAAGGAATGATAACAGCGTGAAGAAAACAAAACAAAACAAAATCAAACTCTGGTCCCCCACTTTTCTGAACAGTCAATAGGTGATAACACCAAACAATGTGATTCACTCCCAATCTTCACCTCCCCCTTTTCAGATTGTTGACTTGGAGAAAGACACTCTCAGATGATGATTTTCACCAAGGTTATAATTATGAAGATCGATCAAGGCCTGGATAGCTTCTTCCACTGTCGCCATCTGAAGAAGAGCCATTTTGTGATCTCTTCTGAAACAAAATTATGAAATTAGATACTTAAAAAAAAAAGCACACTTCAAAATTGTGTCCAATACTTCTAATAAACAAAACACTTCTATAAACAATAAGAATAAAAACTGCCTGAAAAAACTTACTTCTACCAAGTCAATTTAAAGACAAGGAAGCTTGCTTACTGAAAAAATTTAAATGCTTTCACAGTGCCCCCAGTGTTAGCAAACAGTGTTCGTAGATCCTCTTCTGCTACTGAAGGACTGGGAAAATTGGAGGAAAACATAGGTAAAGGTTAATATTAAAATTTGTATCAAGTGTATGGTCTTCAATAAACTTCAGCTTTAGTACTTACGGGATATTGGATAGGTGCAGAGTTGCAGAAGGAGGAAAAATGTTTTGAAAATTTTTGGATCCAGGTTTCTTAAAGCGATGTAATGGGGAATTACCAAAATCTTTTGTTAGCCCTTGATCATCAAGTCCCTCTCGAGGTAGCTGTACAGTCTGGTGTTTAGAGAGAGTAACACGAATAATTTTTCCATACATTTTTTGTCCATTAAGATGGTTCATGGCTATAAAAAATAAAGGGTACCTATTTTAAAAAGTGACTACAAAATTCAAAATGAAAAGAATTCTTATTGAAAATTATTTTAAATCTGAATTTTTATGACTTTAAAAGGAATCATGAATTTATCCCTAGCACTGGTAGCAATTGTCATTTGTACTATCCATATTTTGGTTAAGACACTTTAATACCATAAAAGCCTCGATTGTTGAGGAACCTCTCAACAATCTTGCTGCTTCATAAGTACTATCAACACATAACACTTAATTGCCCAACCAAACTATATAGCATCTTAACAATTTTTTTGCCCAGTTCTATACCACTACGCTTCTTGCTAATCATCTCTTAAGGTTCTGTTTTCTCAATTTCTTTACTTTCGCCTGCCATGATTTTTGAACTGGGGGGGAATCAATCCAGTCTCCCTAATTTTTCTTCCTAGTGGACCTTTGTTTTTCCCCCAATCCATTCTCTATTCAGCAGCTGGGCTGACCTATCCTAATTGCAAATCTGGTCATGTCACTCCCTGCTTAAAGCCCTAAGAAATGAAGTCTTCAGTCATTCACTACAGCTATGCCTTTTGCAGTCTGACTTTTAAGTATGTCGTCATCTTTTTCATAGAATGTAGTATCAACCACTCACCAACTTAGAGCTGAAGTGATAAGGCACGATATACCAACCCTCATAAAACTTACAGTATCTTAGCCTTAAAGTGTGCTTATATTTTACACTCCAGGTAAACAAAACGTATTCCTTCAAGATTCATGCTAGTTTTTATTAACTTTTAGTCATATACATGTTTGTCCACATTATCACTAATATTTTTCTATTTCCTGAACTTCCTCTATCCATTTCTTCAACCTTTAATGTCCCATTTTAAGAAGACTTTTATCTTCTGGAACCTCACTAAAAATTCTCACCAAGTAATCTATAAAATTCTTGAAATTCCCCAAATAGAAACCAAATGTTTGAGAATGATGATGGCAACAAATGTACAAATGTGCTTGACACAGTGGATGTATGTATGGATTGTGATGAGTTGTACGAGCCACCAATAAAATGGTTTTTAAAAATTCTTGAAATTCATCACAATTCACAGTAGTCATATACTTCTTCTAACTCTATAATACATGAAACAAGACCCATTTGTCTCCACTCCACCACTTAGTGCAGCAACTGACCACAAAACACTATGTGGTTACTTGAGGTAGCTGTTGGGTTATTTTAAAAATGAATGAACACATCTGAGATTAGGTATACATGTGTATCTTTTCACTTTCAAAGCAGGTTTGGTTTCCGTCCCCCTGAATTATTCCCTCACTGCCTGTCAGTTTGTTCTACTGTGGTGGTACGATGGTGGGAGGAGGAGGAGGAGAGCATGCACGCTCTATTTAAAGGTATTGGTGGTTTGTGGAAACACTAGATTATCTTTCCATTCCATCATTTCATTTTTTTCCACAAACTCTTTGAAGCACCTTCGTAATATGTTTTTAAGGTCATGTACTTCAATAAAGGAAAAGCCAATCTATTTTACAGCATCGACAAAAAATAAATTTACTTTGACAACGCAGAATATATCAAACATGTAAGAAATCAAAGTACTGATGTACAGACCTTACAAAAATTAAGGGTAAAAGATGTGTAAATATAAAATTAATAAAAATCAGAAATCCTTTATTTTTAATAATGTTTGTAGAAAAAAATAGCCTAAGAACTTGGTTATGAATTCGACTTTATGCAAATCTCAACCATGATCAGTCTGTATCCAGTGTTTACAAAATAAGAGTAAGGTCACTAACTCACACTTCACACAGTTAATGGGGAAAAAAAGATACAAAAAGGATTTGAGCACTGTTATTTTACTTTATTCAAAGTCATTAAAAAATATTTGACTAAACTGATGAATAGGTATCTTTACATGCCGTTCACATCCTACAGCATGATTTAAAAAATTGGCCAATTGGATTCTTTACATATTTATGAGGTGCCAAGATCGTTGGTATTAAATACTACAAGTCAAACTCGAGATTCCAAAGTCCCAAATTGGTTCAGCTTACTGTGCTATTTGTACACAACTCTCATTTGGAGCTAATAACAAAGACACAACCATATTTACTTTGAAAACTGAAATGTTTCAAAATGCAAAACGTGACTAAAGCCAAGTAGAGGCTACCATCATCTTGAATTTAAACAAATGAAATTATAAAAACCAAGAACATACAGGAATTTACAGTCGATCATATTGTGAGAATGTAGTGATTTAAATACTTTATGTGTAATGTCAATGAGATTGGTTTAATGAAATAAGTTGACAACAGTAGATTTCAAAAATAGAGGTAACCATGAATGGTTAACAGGTAAGACAAGAAAAGTGGATGGTCATTTCAGGAAAGACAAGGAAAGGAAAAGTGAACACATATGGGACAGGATGAAATAGGGAAGGGAAAGAGCAATGCAGAAGAAAAACAAAGCTAGAGAACAAAAAATATCTATAGATAAAATATGCAGAAATTTGGCATAAAAAGGGTTAGTAAGGAAACCCAATTAGATTTTCCATTTCCTAAAAATCTGGTATCTCTACAAGATCATTTCCATATGAAGGTTCTAGTTTGTCATTTTAGCCAAATACTTTTAAATGACTTTGAATAAATTAAAACACAGCACTTATCAGGATTCCAAACAAGGACATATATAAACCTGACACCAACTGCTACTGAATCAATTCCAACCCACAGCAACTTCACAGGGCAGAGCAGTACTGCCCCACAGCAGCAGACGGCTTAGTTCTCCCGCTGAGGTGGTGGGCTCAAAATGCCCACCTCTTCATTGACAGTACCAAAGTCAACCCACTGCGCTACTGGTGCTTCTTTCCCTCACCACTTATAAAAAAAGGTTAATTTCTATTATAGGGAGTAATAATGAATGAAAAAATAACGAAAAAAGATTTTTAATATAAATTCTATCATTCTTATGAAAAACTGTTACTGTAATTTTGAACCCCAAATCTTTCTCAGTGAACTATGCCTAAGAAACTGTAGGAGGAAAATCATAAAAATACAAATATGATCATCAATAGAACCCTTAACATTTAAAATAAAAATTAAAATGACATTGAAGAACTTGCTCTTATATAAAAAAAAATTCTTACTGGCATAAGTTTATCATTATATAGAAAAGCACATGGTATAATCTTACCAAGTTGTGATTGGTTTCCATCAGCCATCTGTATTAGAGCACTGTCTTTTTTATTGTACAAAATCTTCACACGCTGCACATCTCCATAAACACCTTTTTGGAGTCACAGAGAGGTAATCCAAAAATGGAATTAATTTTAAGTGCAAGTCATCTACAGATTATCTTTCTGACATATCAATGAAACATTCAGACATCAACATGATCACTCATTCAATCTCACCATTCTCACAAATGAATAAAGAAGATTAAGATTTTGAACAGTGAATTTTGAAAAGAATAATCTTTGATAAACCCTCAAAGCTTTGTGAATGACATTAAATTAAAGACCATGCAAAATAAATCAGCATGCATTAAAACAAATTTTGTGTCTATGGAGAGTTTTAAATAGCAAAGAAAAATAGCAAAAGATTTACTATTCAACTTTAAGCCAAAGTGCTAGCTACAAATAAGAATTAAGGTGAAACAAAAATCAAATCAATAATAAAAGTATAGTGCTAACAATAACATACCGAAGAGGGTAAACAGACTTTGGGGCGTAACCATCTTTAGAAGGAGAGAAGAGCAAGCAGCGTAAGACAAGAAGAGAGAAGAGTCGAGGAAGAGCGGAGATGAACAGATCATCCATAACGAAGGGTGGTTCCCGCAGAATGGTGAGGTGGTCATGGATCATGGTTCAAGGCGGTTAATTGGGGCAAGTTGGTCCGAGGAACATTTGTTCAAGCACAGAAGCATGAACACAGGGAAAGGAGACAGGGAATGAAGACAAGGACAAGGAAAATAAAGGGTAAGACAGGGAGGGGGGATGGGCATTGGGAAAAGACAAGGAAAGGGACGGGGAACACACAGGGGAAAGGATGAGATGGGGAAGGGAAACAGCAATGCAGAAGAAAAAATAAGGAATTGGGAAACAAAACAAAAAAATAAAATATAGGTCAGTACATAGGAAATGCAGGAATTTGGTCAGAAAATGGTTGGTTTATGTACTGTACAAGAAAAACTGAGTAAAATGTAGTCATCCAAGACAAATATGGGTAAAGTACATCTACATCAAAGAGTAAATTACAGCATTTCATCTCAACATAGGGAAGGAAAGCATGCACAGGTACTTTAAACTTTGAACTGTAACTGCATAAGCAGGGTTGGTTATGAAATGCAGGCAAAAGTCTTAAAATAAAAAACAAGGTGCTCTGATCCAAACATTTTGGCATGCAGAACTGTAAATGGCAACAGTATTAAATAATAAAATAAGCTTAATGTTTATATTAACAGAGGCCAATTAAAAATATTTCAATTAGACATTGAACTTCCCACATTTCATACCAGCCTTCGTAGCAATAAAAATAAAATATATCCGACATAAAATGTACAACTAAAGAAAACAACTTAACAATAGATTTCATTTAACACGAAAGGGAGGAAGGAAAATAAAGTTGAAAATATTTTTAGAAGACAATGACTAATAAACTGCAAAGAAAAAAATTACTAAGAAAGACTGAAGAGTGCCTCGTGTCAAGATCTTTGGAAGAACCTTCAAAGAAAAATGTATTAGAGTAGTTCACATAAAATAAGATTTTTAAAAATGCAACGACACATAAGCATGAAATGAACAAGCAAATAATTAGAAAAGGCAAAGAGCAAAATTGTTTTACAGTTAAATCTGAAAATTAGGTTACATTTGTTTTTGAGAACAAAAAAAGGATAAAAAGCCAAACCATAGTACTTCACCATATTTTTCTTAGGAAAAATAGGTCATTCAATTAAAATAATAATAATAATAAATAAAAGGGAATAAAATATTACCTAAACAAGTACATAAGAATTTATTCAGAAATAGAAACATACAAAAATACTTTGACTAATGAATGTACATAAAAAGAAAAGGCAAGTGCAAAATGATATAAACATGAGAACTTCCACAAATGAAATGAAGTTACAAGGTAAACATTAGAAAATCATTGACTAACCTCTTCATTTAAATTGCTAACCAACAGGACTGTATTGCCACCAGCTGAGACTCCAGGCAGACCCACTCGGCCAGCAGCTGCCGCAGCAGCTGCATTTGGAATAGCCAAAGGACTCAGAGCTCCTGGAACAGCTGCAACAGGAAGCCCTAATTTTAAAATAAAGCATATTTTACGAAACACACACAAGTCGTTTAAAAAAACCAATTTATGAACGATGGCTGCATGGCTTCCGGCTGACCATTCCAAGTGGTTCCTGAAATTCAAGTTTTATATTATTGAGAAAATAGGTTTGCCAATGTGCAGTTGTTAAAAGAAACTGGTTTTAATGAACCTGTTCATTATCTGAGGTAGGGCACCTACCTGTATTTTCTTTAAAAAGTACGTAGTAATTCACTTCCTATGAAAAAGTAAACAAAGCATAAAAAATGTAATGCTTTCAGGAAGACTTGAAAATTTACTTTCATATTTTATAGTGAGAAACAAAATATAAAAATTATCTCTAACATAATTGTTACTAAGACTTTTTTTCTACAATAACTAGGCATTTTCTTTGTATATTCTAGCAGAATAAAATATATTTATGAAAAAGCTAAGTGCTTCAGTTTCTAGAGGAAAATCATCATGAATATCATGAAATAATTCAAAAGATTTAAAGGAAAACTTTAACAAATTCCATACTCAAATGGCTATTAAAATGAACACAAGTAAAAAAAAAAAAATGAACACAAGTTTCTCAAAATCACATGCTCCCAGTAAAATTTAAAAGTACCACTATAGGATATGGATTTTTTCTTTCAGTATTTGCCAACTAGCTAGCTGTGACATGTCCTTCTACTTCTTTTGCTCCCTGTCCAGCCTTATTGTTTCGGATCATCTTTATGTAATCCTGTCCTCATTTATTATAGAGAACACCTTCTGCTGCAGCACCCTTAACCCAACTTTCAAGTACCAATGAACTAAGAATCCTTTCATCTCTTAAATTCTTACATACCAACTTATTTTTCAAATAAGTACAGTTCAGTAATAAAAGTGAATATGCTCTTTTCACCTTTTAACAATAAAGGGGAAAATATCCAACTCAAATAAGGTTGACTTCATGACATACCTGGGTAGAAATGGCCTTAACACTGTTGTTCCATAAGTTCACATTTTATTTCTTCTCTTTTTTCAGCCTTCTTGTGTTTTTCAAGAGGATCTGTTGTTTACCTTTAGTTTCAGGTGCTCTTTTACCAGACTTTTTACTTTATAAAAAATATTATGACCTCTCATTGGCAATCTGAAATGCTGTTTAGTTATCACAATTATTATCTTTGTAAGTTTTTTATTTACAACTACTTTCCCTCCAATTTCTTTTTTAACTCATTCATCATTTCTGAAGATTCTATTATGTTTCATTTCTTTTCTACATATACTCAGGCATATTTCCACACCCCCTTTTGAGCGCACCAATTTAGCTTATTTTCCTGTTTCTTCATGTTTTATCTTGAAAACCTTCAAACATATACAAAAGTATCAACAATAATGAACCTTATTAGCCACTGTCCAAATTCAACAAATAAAAACCATAACCAAATTAATTTCATTCATTTACCCACTTGATTTTTAAAGTAAATGCCAGAAATAAGGATCTGGTTTGTGAACACAAATTTTTCAATACATTTCTCAATGAAACTTATTTCAAGTATCAATATATTCCTAATTCCTAAGAATGCGCATATAACTTTTTATTACATAATCCCTATTACTTGTTAAGTTTTTCCAGGATCTTCGAATAGCTTTGGTTGAATGCCATAGCATGAAACTAAAAGTTTATACACAAAAGCATTTAATAGTAGCAGAAACTGATTTATGCATTTAGAATACAATTTCCATTTTCTTGTCATGACTTTAATTGGCAAAGGCTTTTATTAGAAAGAGACACACACACAAAAGCAATCTGTGGCATAAAATAGGAAAAAAGCTCAGTCTCCAGAGGCACTATTCTATTCTGACATACATGGAGTTTAATGAGTAAGCCTCAAATCACCTTTGACAATATGGACTTCTCTGAAATCTACTTTAGAATCTAGTAAAACCTAGACCAGCTCTTAAACTAAAAAAAGGAAAAAATCAGTTTCATTTCTCATGGTGATTCTCAAGGCCCACTAATCCAAAAAAACTTTAATTGGTTGTCGTAATCATTAACCATTTATTAAAATATTCTTTACAAAGATGCCTAGTTGCTGGCATTTTCTCTGCATCTCTTGACCTTTATCACCATTTCCTGTTTCTCCCCATACTCATTTCCAGAAGTAGCTATCATATCTCATAGGTTACTGTGAATCAGTTTTATCAGTTCTCTCTCTCTCTCTCTCTCTCTCTCTTTTTGGTCTAAGGATACTTTTTAAATTACTGAGGATCCTAAGAACAGTAATGTTATTTTTTACAGACCATTTCTCTTCTTCTATCAATACTCCCCTTCAATTCTTATTTTACTTTTGGAATCAATTCTTTTCTATCAACAATTGTACTTTTATTCAAATTGTTTTTAAAGAAAGTCAGAAGGTTGCTTTGTCCTAATGACATTTCTCTTACACTCCTCTCAAAAAATTCATTTTTATATCCATAAACCAACCTTTCTTTAGAGAAGAAATGTACAACTAGGCTCTCTAATTGAGTACACAACGTGACTTTCTGACTGGTCTAGCACCATCAATTTGACTGACTTCTGATGTTAAAAAAGAACCCTGATGGTGTAGTGGTTATGCATTGGGCTGTGACTCATGTGGTTAGCAGTTCAAGACCATCTGCAGCTCCTCGGGAGAAAGACTATTTTCTACTCCTGCACATAATCTGAGAAACCCACAGAGGGTCACTTTGAGTCAGCACTGAATGCATGGTAGAGAGAAGGAACTCTGGTGGCACAGTAAATTCAAAAACATCAGCCACTCAGCATGTGGCTCTACTCAGATTAAGATTGCTAGGAGTTGGAACCGACTCAATGGCAGTGAATTTGCTTGATTTCAATGCCATGCAATCAATCACCTATTTTATCAGTCACCAGGACATTCACTCTAAATGAGACTTAAGCACCAACACTATTTTTTATCTTCCCCAACAGCCCATCATCTTCTGAGACTTTTTAGAAAAACATTCTGGTTTTACAATTTTTCAAAAACCTCTACTTCGATTTTTAATTCATTAACCCACTTTAACACCCTCTCTTGGCAAGATATTTGTTTTTTGTTTTTACCTCTGCTATTTTCCTGACTTTTTCCGTCACGTTCTTGATCCTCTGACTCCCTAGAACCTCCATTTGGCCTTTATAATGGCCAGTTTCCTTTCTAGTCTCCTTTGGCTTTTCACAATGTAGCCCAAGTCTTTGTTCTCCCATTCTGCTCCTATTACTATCATCCTTTCATGATCTGCAGTGCCAGGCATGGACAAATCACACTTTCGATGCAAACATTATGGATTGGCAAGAAAACGGTATTCTACAGATATTACAGTACTTTTTGAAATGCCCTAATTTAATGCCAAGGCTTTCATCTAAATACAATAGATTTAGTGTGGGAAATACTGAATTAAAATGGACGGACACATAGCATTCATTGTAATATAGAGAAACAACAAAGGCCACACCAACTTCTCACTCACAGTAACTCTAATAGGACGGTTATGCTTTACGTTCTAAGGAAGCAGCCTCATCCTTCTCCTTAGGAGTGGCCAGTTGCTTTGTATTGCTGACCTGGTAGGTAGTAGCTTTCAGCACATTTTTAATGCAGTTTTGTGGTAAAGTTAGGTGCCTCAGCTGATATTCCGGTTAGCTTATACTCGAGTATATATAGTAATAAAAAAGTGTTTTAAATTAGCATGCAAATGCTTTTAGCTGCTAAAAACAGACAAAAAACCTTTCAGAAATCATTTCAAGTTCAGTTTACATGTCATTTTAATACATCATAAATACAGTGGAGAAAAGATAAAATCAAACAAACAGTTACACAATGTTAACCAGCATAATGGAATGAAAATATTTGGATAAATATTACGCTTCAAAAAGTAAGTGGAAAAATTATAACTCCATTTTCTCTACAAACGTTTGAAGTCCTCTTGTATTTATTTCCTATTAATATTAAATGCTAACAGATTTCCAACACAGAATTTACTTTATTCTGTTACCTGCTACTACATTTAAATTAAATTGCTTTTAAAATAAATATTCTTTGTAGGTATTGTCCCCTACTTTTTAGACAACACAATCATTAAAAAATACTTCTGTAACTTTTTCAAAGACATCCACCCCTTATTAAATTAACTGTACTCCTTAAACATGATTAAAATGATCATTATAATAATGCCTCAATATATAATCTCAAAGATTTTTGATCAACTTGTTCTTTGAAGTAGAATATGTGAATGATTAATAGTCTCCCAGGTTTTTGATAGTGTAGAGATGTCAGATTTCTAACAAACTACCAAGTCTCCCTTCTTTAAATAAATAATATGTTCTAGGAAACTAATTGTAAGCCCTAGAAGGAAAAAAACAGAGCAACTAGGTTTAAGTGTTAATCCTTAACAAGTACAGTACAAAATAAATCAATAAAAATGTATAATATTGATTATAAAATAATTAAACTTTAATCAAGTGGCTATGAGAGCATGCACATTAATTTCCCTCCAAATATTTAATATAAGAGTGCAACTTTATAATGTTTTTTAATAAAACCTTCAAATTGAAAGCGCTCAATCACTTCACTTTAAAACAAGTACTATGTGAAGCTGATTCATCTGGAACTAAACACAATCAATACTAGTTTAATTGTACTTTGAAGTAACTAGATTTAACTGAGGTATAGAAATAGTAAAGATTTAGTTATCAGTCCAGGAGGAAAGATCCCACTATTGCAACATTGTTTGCACTATAGCAAGGTTTTGAAGGCCACTTTAAATAACAATATAATAAGTGGTTCCTCATACAACATATATATCACATACGTGAAAATATTTATCTGAATAGCTGATGAGTACTTTCAGATTAAGATTTAAAAAGGAAAAAAAGCCTCGTCAAAATATGTGATTATACCAAGGGCTCAAGTATGAAGAAAATGTTTTGAGAATGATGATGGCAACAAATGTAAAAATGTGCTTGACACAATGGATGTATGTATGTATGGATTGTGACAAGAGCTGTATGACCGCCCAATAAAATGATTTTTAAAAGTGATTATAAAGCTGAAGATTCACCTCATCAAATACCATCACAATATCCCTAATAAAAAAGGAGAATTACTGCATATCCAAACAGAAATATAAGTCACTAAATTCAACAGAGTTACATTTACCTAGTAAACATTTCAAAAGTTCAACTAACCAATAAAGTGATAAAACTGAAATAAGAATTAGATGTATTCCTATCAACTTAAAAAATAAGTCAGTGCTAGGACAGGTCCTCTCATATCATTCGTGTTAAGTTTAAAATAAAAGATTAAATTTTCTGACATTAGATTAGGCAGCTATTAAATGGAATTTTTCTACAAAATGCATAATAACATCACAATTACAATAAAATACAACACAAATCTTCAAATACTGTATGATTTTATTTATATAAAACTATGTTCTGTAACTAAGGGAAAAATGTTATCAAAATAGAAGAGTAACTATCTTCTGTGGTTGATCAATACTAAAGAGTCCACTGCTTTTAAAATGTTTGACCTATCTACTTCCATAAACTATGAGGACATTTAAAATTAAATTAAAATCTTAGTTTTAGTAATACACAAAGACCAATAAAAACAAGTAAAAAAGAGGAAAGCATTTAGTAATATGAATTTACTATATTCACAATACTACAAAATCTTGTCCTTTTCCTATAAGATAGAAAAGTAAGCAACAAATACACTGTATGAAAAAGTTCAACACAGAGCTCAAAGATATACTGAGCAAACCATTCTTAGGTTTCCAATGTAAAACAAGGTAGCTATAATCGTACAAAAATGTATAAAGGCATAATGCAAGATAGATGTTAGTAGTGCCAAGGTTTTGTAATCTTTTATGAGAACAGATTTTACCCCCCAATTACCTTTTCAAAAATTACACCAAGACCCTGAAATCTCAAGGAAAATTGTGAAGACTTTCCTGGAAGATTTCACATGACATCTAACCATGCCTCCTCCAAGCATCCAAATATATAGCAAGATGGGATCTTTAGGGCTTGAGAAAGTGATATAATGGGTCTATTTAATGCTTGTGGTGTTTTACCTTAAATTGTTACCTTATTGAGTGTGAATCTGTAAATCTCTCAAAAATTGTAGATAAAATTTTGAATGGCAACTACTTTGCATTTAGCTATCATGTGGACTAAACTTTGTACTTGTCAGTGTTGAGCTGCTTGGCAGACTTGGAAGCTACCTGTGATAGATAATTTTATGTCATCATAAGGATACATACATAAAAATGCGCCTGATAGTGCATCCTCTCTTAAGGAGGGCCTCGCTCTACCTTGACTCCTGCTGGCGCCCTGCCATGTGTCCGCCGACCTTGGATCCATGGGCCTCTGTGCCCATTGGCCTGTCATCTTCCTGGATTCTGCACCACTGCATGCAGTTACATGGGTCTTAAGAAAGACTTATGGACTAGTACTGGGCTTATGGACTTGAATTGTCTGCGCTGGGAGGCTTTCTTGATAATTACTCCTTGATATAAAGCTCTTTCTCACATAGAGGAGTATATAACTGGACTTGTTTCTCTAGTCAACCTGGTCTAATGCACTATCTAATAAATGCTAAACCTTTTCTATACAATTTCGGTGAGCAAAGAATTTAAAAATCTACAACACTAATAATAGCAAGGGCCATATAATTCACTATTACCTCTACTTTGTCTTTTAAAATTATACCTTATAAAAGTCAGTATTGCCAATTTTCTAGCAGAGCTGAGGGAATCAAAGCTTAGAGTAAAACAATGAGGGAAATTGTCATGTTGCTATCATAAGGCATCTATTATAATCATGATAAATAGATATAGGTTGTGCTAGATTAATCAGAATAAAGGGTGTGTTTTATTTGATGTCACTAGACTCAATTCCAAATACCAATTGCTTTGCTTGTGCGTTATGGCTCTTCAGAGATGTATCACTTACTTATTTCATACTCACAAGGGGACAGCATTATCATTCCATATTCTCAGGAAATAAACCGCTATTTCTAAAAAATATTTAATTACAATGCTTTATCTTTTTCAGTAAGGGAAAAAATTCATCTAGGGAAAAAAACCTAAGTGCTAGTTGGTGACCATCAATCTCAAGTTCCATGTGAATAGAAATTCTAATTCAAAAGATCTTAAAAGTGTCAGAAATTGAAATATAATTTCCTAAGCTCATTAAATAAGACAAAACTACAAGATTTCATCTTAAGGTACAAATTACTTGTTACAAAATAAATTTTCACTCATATTTTTTATATCATCTATATAAACTATTAGCAGTATCCTTTTTCACTACACTTTTATTAGGGGGTTTAATTAAAATCATTGTAAAGCACATTGTTAAATAATTAAACAATCTGAAAAAGAATAGCAAAATAATTTGTATAGGAAATTCTATTTTTAAAGACTAGATTGTTTCAAAAAACACAGGTGCTCCCTCCCATTACACATATTTTGTCTGTTAACATTTCACTGCTTCTATTACTAATTAAAACGATCAGATTTACCATAAAGAATATATGCAAGGTGACATAAACAACAAGTATGAAGTGTAAATATTACATTAAGAAGTCAACAGTATTATCTTCATTAGATAATTTTCTACTTTTGTTTTAGAAAGCAGTACAGAGGAGACAAAGGTGGAGAAAGGAATGAAGAGGATCTACTTTTAGTTACTCGTATGAAGCACACTTTAGGATTGTTTCTAAAACTTTCTCACCTGAAAAAACAAACAAAAAAACTCAATACAAAGTTAACTTCTAAATTGGGGGAGATTCAGTATACTTACGGAAATTTACCAGACACTTTTCCATTTGGCAAAATGGGAGAAAACTGGTATAAATAATAAAAATCATACCTAAAAGAGATGTTTCCTTGGCAAATGCTGCCGCAATAGCTGGGTCCAATGCAGGCTGCCCATCGCCAGATGGAAGATCTGGTCGAGTATAATCCCTACTTTTATCATTGTTGTATTTTACATTCAAATTCACAAGTTTGGAAAAATCAATCCTTAAGGTACAGCAAGCATTATAAATATTCTGACCATCAAGTGCCTATAAAAGAGAATTAAGTTACGTCAGTAAAGAAATGAAAATTGGGGGAAAAAATGATTTCATAAAACCCAACAGTGAAAACCCTGTATAAAAAAAGCCAACAGAAAAAGACCTATTCCATATATCATGCTTTGTTATATTTGTTAGCTGTTGCTGAATAACCTTTAACCTGTATCAGTCTTATTAGAGTAGTAGAACCCACTGCGCAGTACCTTGGTGAATGACAGCATTTATATGAATTGGTACAGATTTATGAAGTAGCTTCTATTTAATCCCATATTGTATGAGCTAGGCTCAAACCACTGAATTATCTATCACCATGATATGTAGTAGCAACTCCCATGAAAGTGGACAGAACTCAGTATCACGCTTAACCTCAGGTGTTCAATATAAGTCAGCATAATTTGAGGAGATCCATAAGTCTAATGTCCTTCCACAAGGAAATTCAAGGTAAAAGGCTGCCAGGTCTTAAACTGAGAGTCAATTTCTTAATTTGGAAAGAAACTATGATGATTATGGCCATGATTCCTCACAAGGGTGGGGAGAGTCATGTGAAAATAAATGTTGAATCATAAAAAACTGTGCAAATGCAGCTATAATGTTTTATTCTCTTCCTATATAATCTGCATTTCTAGTCCAGCTTGATATACGTGCAATAAATTAAGAACAGATTAATAAGTTTTTCACTTTCCATTAGACGAATACATAGGTTTTCTGCTAAAAACATATAAAAAGGATCACACCTGATAGCCCAAGATCCATTAAAGGAGCCCTGGTTTTGCAAAAGTAAATGCAGAACTATATTGACAGAGCACCACTTAACATGAACATTTAAAAAAACTGCACTTTAGCTATTTGCAAGGGAACTTTTAAATTATTTCAGGACATCCATTTTCACTGTCATAGAGCTAGGATGGAAAGTATCTCAACTAGACTTAAAAAATATAATGCCTTGCTACAGAGAAATTAATTCTTTTTTTCTTTCAATCATTTTTATTGGGGGCTCATACAACTCTTATCACAATCCATCCATCCATCCATTGTACGTCAATTACATTTGCACATTTGTTGCCCTCATCATTCTCAAAACATTCGCTTTCTACTTAAGCCCTTGGTATCAGCTCATTTCCCCGCTCCCTCCCTATGGCCCCCTCCCTCATGAACCCCTGACAATTTATAAATTATCATTATTTTGTCATATCTCACACTGTCCGACATCTCCCCCCAACCACTTCCCCATTGTCCGCCCCCCAGGGAGGAGGTCATACGTAGATCCTTATACCTCCCCACCTTCACTTCACCCTCCCACCCCCTGGTATCGCCAGGTATAACGACAGATATTCAGATCAATAGAAAAGAGCTGAAGACCCAGAAATAAAAACATCAGCATACAGGCAACTGATTTTTGATAGGGGCCCAAAAATGATCAAATGAGAAGCAGATGACCTCTTCAATAAATGGTGCTGGAAAAAATGGATTTCTACCTGTAGAAAAATGAAGCAAGACCCTTACCTCACTCCGTGCACAAGAATAAACTCAAGGTAGATCAAAGACCTTGAGGTAAAACCCCAAACAATTAGGATCATTAATGAGGGAATTGGGACAAACCTGAGAACCTTGGCACAGGGAACACATAGGCTAACGGAAATAGGGAAGGATCCAAATTGACAAGTGGCATATACTGAAGATAAATCACCTGCGTACATCGAAAGAATTCACCAAGAGAGTAATAAGAGAGCCCAGCAACTGCAAAAACATCTTTAGCAATGACACATCAAAGGCCTTGTTACTAAAATTTACAATACTTTGCAAGCTTACAATAAGAGAAAAACTGCTCACTGAGGAGATGGGCAAAGGACCTGAACAGAAGCATCACAGGGGGAGAAATCTAAATGGCCAATAAACATTTGAGAAAATGTTCCCGATCATTAGCCATAAGAGAAATGCAAATTGAAACAACTATGAGACACCACCTAGCACCCTCAAAGATAGCCCAATTCAAAAAATCAGAAAGCAACAAGTGTTAGAGGGGCTGTGGTGAGATAAGAACTCTCATCCACTGCTGGTGGACCTGTAAGTATGTACAGCCACTATGGAAACCGATTTGGTGATTTCTGAAACAGATGGAAACTGAGCTACCATACAACCCAGCAATCCCCCTACTAGGCATATACCCAGAAGAGGCAAGAAACAAAACCGCTGCCAGACATCTGTGCTCCAATGTTCATTGCAGCACAGTTCACAACTGCAAGGAGTTGGAAACAGCCCAAATTTCCATCAACAGACGAGTGCATTAAAAAACAGCCCAAATTTCCATCAACAGATGAGTGGTACATACGGACAATGGAGTACTATGCATCGCTAAAAAGCAGTGATGAACGCCTGAAGCATATTGCCGCATGAAGTAAGCCAACCGCAAAAGAACAAATACAACATGAGTCTGCTGAGGTAAGCTTAAAAAAAATGCAAAAAGGAGCATAGGGAAAAAGCTACTGTACACAAACATTCTTGGGGTAAGGCCTGGGTAGTATGGCAGGGATCAGACCAAATCCAGGGTTACATATGGTAGCCAACTAAAAAGGAGGGAGGGAGGGGAGATAGAAATGTGTAGCGTGGGAACAGGGCACTAACCCACCCAAGGGGAGGGTATTGTTTATATCTCCACAGGGAAAGAGGGACCAGACTTCAACCTGGTGTTCCAGGATGTGAGAAAGTAATTCTTTATAGTTACTACTAATGTATACAAAGTATGTAATGCATTCAAATATTCCCATTCTCTGGAAATACAAACCTCTTTTCCTAAATATGCCAAGTTAAATTTTATATATTTTTATTAAGCTAATCAAAGAATATAATTCAAATTTTTAACATGAGTCCATCCATCTCAATACAAGATTCAACTGAAGCAAAAATCCTACTTGGGTTTTCAATTATATTGGGGCTAGGCATGGCACCTATCACCATGTAAGAATGAAAGCCAAGTGTCAATTCTCCTAGTGAGAATAATTATCATTTATATTTTACTGCAAAAATAAAAAAAGCACTGGAAATCGGTATACATTAACCTTCTAGTATTTCCATAGAGAAAATGAGAACAAAGAATCTATGTCTCAATTCAATATATGAATAGTAAAATATGTAGAGAAAATTTACTCTTGGATGACTGCTATATCAAGGAAAAAAATGATACTTTGGGAAAATAGACCTAGCTTTGAGTTAGTGTCCAAATTAATTAAAAGATATTGACATCAAATCATTAACAATGACAACATCAATGTAACTTCTTTGGACTGAGTTCTTTCCAAGCAATACTAAGGCTGATTGACCCATTCAAAGGTCTAGAAGGCATATGCCAATTCTTTAAAAGCCCTCAATTTTAACTCTATCCCTTTCAAATTTTTTCAAAAGAGTATGTATAAGTGGAGTTTACACAATATACGCATGTTGCAAATCCTAAAACAATCAGCAAACATTTGAAACATCTGCTAGCAAGAAAAGGAACAGAAATTGAGAATGCATGAAAATAGAAATCTAGGCACTTGTTATTAGTTCAAAGGAAGGTGGCCATAAAACAAGGAGAAAAAACTCAAGATTAAAAAGAAGTTATGCAATCTTAATTCAACCAATCTCACATTTTTTGTGTGCAAAATCTCAGGAAAAATAATAGCACACAAACCAGTCCTTCATTTAGCAATTAAGAATGTAAAGGAACTGCAAGAGCAAGGGTTTTCTGACAGACGCTAAAGATACTTCACATAAAGACATATCAAATGCATGTATTCACAAGGAAAGTTTAGGAAGCATGTAAAAACAGTAATACATAGTTTTTCCCTAGTAAATATTTGTAGAATTTATGGTTAAATATTGTTAAGCAAAACTTGGAAAATATGCTACAGACATAAGACTGTACACTTGAAACAGCACAATGAAACATTGGGTGTGAATTTGACATATAAAAAGTCATAAGAAAACTTCGTTTTCTTTCCATTGCTTGTTACTATTTTTATACCTTACTTACACTTTGACACAGGTATACCAGAGGTCAACTAGGTTGTGTTTTCTTATTACTGTTATTGATGGTGGTTTGTTTCAGGAAGATGCTTATGGGAAAGGAAGTTAGATTGATGGATTTAGTGTTAGTCCCATGGTCCATGAGGCTCCTAATCTAGACATTTTATGCTAAATCTGTGCTAGAGAAAGTGATGTGAGTATAGTAAAAAATCACAAAGGGGTTACTTAGTTCAAGTGGAAGAGATACAACAAAGAGGAAATCATGAGAGAGAGAGCGAGCGAGCAAGCAAGCATGCTCAGGTGAGAGAGAGATCGGGTGAGAGTTTTACGACAGGTTTGCAGTGTCAAATGTCACCTAGAGGTTATATGTGATGAAAGTTAAATAGTGCTACTGCGATTGAGCTAATCTAAATGATCTGTGGTGTACCACGAGGAGGAAATTTGGATACATTCTGGCAGAAACCAAACTAAAGGTAGCAGAGAAATCAAGAGGTAAGAAACAACATAACCAGCGTACACAACTCACATAAGAAGTCTGGTTATAAATGGGGAAAAAGAAAAGCAAATACTTTCCAACAATACAAACGGCCACTATAAACATGAACTCCAGAAATCAAATTGACTACCTCTGTGAGAAGAGACCACAGAGCAGCTCGACATCAGGAACTAAACTCAAGTACGGGTCCAACATTTTAACAAACCACCAGTTGCTCACATGTGAGTTCAGATTAAAGCTGAAGAAAATTCAAACAAGAGCCCCAATACAGCCTTGAGTATATCCTACCTGAATTTCAACAACTCAAGAACAAAAAAGACCCAATTAACAGCAATGAGAAAAGATCTGATGAGGTACGGGATGACACCAAGAACATCATTCTTAAAGAAAGCAAAAGGTCATTAAGACAGGAAAAAAAGAAAAGGTCAAAGTGAGTGTCAGAAGAGTCTCTGAAACTTACTCTCAATCACAGAGTAGCTAAAGCAAATGGAAGAACTAATGGCGTCAATGAGCTGAAGAGAAATTCTCACCGGGCAGCTGCAAAAGAAAAAGTTTTACAATGAAATGTGCAAAGAACTAGAGTTAGAAAACTAAAGGGGAAGAACACACTCAGCATATCTTAAACTAACAGAATTGAAGGAAAAAGTCAAGCCTTGAGATGCAACATTGAATGATTCTATGGACAAAATAGTGAATGATGGAGGAAACATAAAAAGATGATGGAATGAATATACAGTCACTGTAATAAAAAAAAAAATGTGCCTGAATTCCATCATTACAGGAGGCAGCAGCCAAGAACCAATGGCACTGAAGGAAGAAGTTCAAGCTGCAATGAAAGCATTAACCAAAACAAAAAAAGAGAAAAGGCACAAAGAATAGAAGGAATACCAATTGAAATGTTTCAACAAGCTGCTGAAGTACTGGAAGCACTCACTTGTCTCTGCCAGGAGATTAGGAAGATAGCACTTGGCCAACTGACTGGAAGAGATCTCTATCTGTACCCACTCCAAGAAAGGTGGTCCAACAGAATGCTCAAATTAAAGGACAATTATCAATCTGCTATCACACGAAGCAAAATTTTACTGAAGATCATCTAACAATAGTTGCAGCAGTGCACTGAATTTAAAGAAGAATCAATTCATTTGAATTATGGTGCTGGAGAAGATTATTTCCAAGGACCATGGACGGCCTGAAGAACAAACAATCTCTCTTGGAAGAATTACAACCAGAAGATGGCAAGACTTTGTATCACATACTTTAGACATTTTGTCAGGAGAGTTCAGTGCCTGGAAAAGGACATCCTATCTGATAAAGTAGAGGGCATCAAAAAAAAAGAGGAAGCCCCTCAAAAAGATGGATTGACACAGTGGCTGCAAAAATGGACTTCAACATAAGAACAATTGTGAGGATGCCGCAGGACCAAACTGTGTCACTCAGTCACTGGTGAGTCGGAATCTACTTGATGGCATTAAAAAAATACCATTAGCTTTAGTTTAGAGCTGAAAAAACAAAAAAGCTTTAGTTTACAGCTTAATAGGTGTAGATAAATCAGATTTTGTGAGAAATTTTGTGAGGAGTATTCATCTGAGAGTTTCTTGCTATGTAACAGTAGGTAAGGCCATAATCAGGAGTTACGACAGACAGGGAGAAAGATAATTTCTTCATAATATGGGAGAGCATGTTGGCTAGAAAACTGGAATATTTTTTAAGCACAAGGTTGATGCTCATAAATTGAAACTGGTAAAAATTGTCAGAGTATATTTGATTCATTAGGTATACCCAACAGCATTGAAGTAGGTATAGAAGAAGAGAATAACTGGTCATAAAAATAAAAATTTTACCAAGGAGTCTGAATTACAAGGTAAAGGGACAGGCAGGATTAAGATGCAACCCCCACCCCCTACCCCCAACAATGAATGAAGCAAAGGTTACACTTCAGAATGAATACTAGCTGTGTGTCTGAACAACAAGGTAATGGGACAAGTATGATTAGGATACAAGCTCCTTTTTCTTCAATGAGTGAAGCAAAGGTTAGATATCAGAATAAATACTAGCTGTGTGTGAACTCATTAAGTGAAACTTCATTTATTCTCATCAATATACTACTTTAAATCTTTATCATAAGAATAAATTTAATTTAGGTAAATTCAGGTTAAGACACACATATGAACTATTCTCTCAATAAAAATTATACCCTGAATGCAGCATAATTCCAAACCATATCTCATTTCACTGGTCCTTTGGCTAAATATTATCTCTCTGGATCAGAAGGGTCAATTGGTATCAAAACAAAAATAGCTCACATTAAGAAAAATGGACACTATATTTAAAATCAGGGATTCTAAATTTTCTCCTACTGGTCATTCATCTCAAATCAAACCAACTTGATTTTAAGAACTAATAAAATTTTCTGAAGTGGAGTTACTATGGCATGTAGAAAAGAACAATAAACCTGTGGGGGAAATTCTAATAGCTAACTTATGTTTGAATAGGAAAACTACAGTTAGATATATAATGTGGGTACCAAAATATATCTGAAATGTTAGCTGAAAATATTTACCGTTCAGTAGTGTACATTATGACAAATAATTTACCTCATTAAGTCTTAGCCTTCCTTGTAACAGAAAAACATTCTCTTTAGTTTATAGCTTAATAGTGGTCAGAAAACTTATAAAATAGCACTTGATAAACAATTCCACTTATGCACTCACAACTAATAGTATAGCCGTTCTGTTCTATGAAGTGGTTTTGTTCTTTAAATGAGATTCTAAGGCTTGCAATTTAATAATTTTAAAAAACAGTCTGTTCTCTATACAAGCATTCGAGAACTGTTGAAAGTTGAAATATCAGAGGCCTTAATTTGTCTGAAAGTGAAATTGTCAAAAGAAGTGTGCAATGGAGAAAAGGGTTAGACAACGGTAGAGAGCAGACTTGCTATATTCAATAACGAAGAACTATGCAATGATTCAATATGGCACAGAAAAGCTAGAGACACACAAAGGTACAGCTAAGTAAGAAATACAAGTTTGTGGCAATTGGAAGTAAAACCAAGAAAGGCAATTTACAATGATAATCACAAGAATTGGAAGATTCTGCTTTTTCTCAAGGTTTCCTTGCAACTGTATGTAACAATCACAAGATAATTGTGAATAAAGTAGACTAAAATCTGATTCAGAAAACCGACCTTTGAATATAAAATTAAAATGTGTTAAAAACCACAAGAATCTTCATAGGTAAATGTATTAACTCTTACTTAACTGGAAAAAAATTAAAGAAAAATGTAACCATGATATTATCTTCATTCTTAAATGAGAAATAGCAATTAGAGGAAAACTGGAGGGAATTATGCTAAGTAAAGTAAGGCAAGCACAAAAGGACGAGTACAACTTGAGTACACAGAGGTCAGCAAAAAAAAAAAATCAAAACGGAACATAAGGGAAAAGCTAATAAATACATACGTGCCTGGGGTAAGATCCAGGCCATACGGCAGGTGACAAACCCAACCCAGGGATACATATGGCAGCCAAATAATGAGGGAGAGAAAAAATAGAGAGAGCGTGGTGGGAGAACAGGGCATTAACCCACCCAAAGGGAGGGTGTTGTTTATATCTCCACAGGAGAAGGACAGGGGGACCAGACTCCAACTTCATGCCAAGACGTGAATGCAACACACAGGCATGAGCCAGGCAACCAATAGAGGTCAGCAGGGCCAGCCCCCAATTTCAACTACGTGGGCACCCCACACCCCAAAGAAGTGCACTTCAGAGGACAGCACTGAAGCTGCAGCTAAGGAAGTGGGGTGCATCTGATCAGGAGCAAACGAAGAGGGAAGGAGAGAGTGGAACACACCCTGGTGCCCACCCAGCCTTGAGGACAATATCCCGGCTCAGATCAGCCAAAGCACAGAAAGGATCACAGGGCCGGTCCCCGCATGAGACAGGACGATGTTTCCTTCACTGACACAAAGCACTAAGGGGGACAACACTAGGGACACCGTGTGGGAGATGTGCCCGACCTGACCCCACTACATTGGGGTGAACACTAAGGTTGTGCAGAGGAGCAGCAAGGGGAGCAAAACAGTGAAGTCCCTGAAGAGTGCCAAAAGTAGATTTGGGGGCCAGGACATGGCACCCCAGCAGACCCGACGGGAAAACACTAATAAAGGTCAACGGACAGACCTGAAACAGTTTGAGGGCTTCTCAGTTTTTGGTGTTGGGTTTTCTTTTTTATTTATTTTTGTTGTATTAGCTGTTGTTGATTTATTTTTTGTCTTCTTTTTTATGTTTTGCTCGGCTTTGTGTTTGCACGTATTGGCTGTGCACGTCTATCTGGACAAGATAGGCAGGATGAACAATCCGGAGGAGAGAATAATGGGACCGACAGTTCCGTGGGGGATCTGGGAGAGGGAGAGATGGAGGAAAAGGAAGGGGGTACCAACAAACCCAGGGACAAAGGAATAAGTGATCGAAAATTGATGGCGAGGAGGGCACAGGACGTTTGGGGGGCGGGGGAACCTTGATCAAGGGCAACGTAGCAAAGAGGAAGTACCAAAACCCAAATGAAGGATGAATATGATAGTGAGATGAGAGCAAAGTAAAGGGAAAGAGGAAAGAACTGGGAGGCATAGGACAGTTATACAGAGATCTAAATACAGGCATGCATATATGTAAATATATTTATATACAATGTCAGAGGAAGAGATATGTACAAATATTTATTTATAAAGTATTATGATAGCACCTGGACATTGGACCGCCGACACTCAAGTTCTCCCTCAATGCAAGAACAGTTTGTCCTACTAACATGGCACTCTGCGATGCTCATTTTCCCTGACACGATTGCTGAAGACAAAATGGGTACATAAGTAAATGTACTGAAGAAAGCTGATGGTGCCCAGCTATCAAAAGATATAGCAGCCTTGAAGATAAATAAGTGGCCATCTAGCTAGGAAGCAACAAAGCCCACATGGAAGAAGTACACCAGCCTGTGTGATCATGAGGTGTCGAGGGGGTCAGGCATCAGACATCAAAGACCCAAAGCAAAGCAAACAAAAAGCGTATCAATGGGAATGAGGGGAAGGGCAGAGTGGAGACCCAAAGCGCATCAGGAGTCAAGTAGACACTCTGTCAGAACAGCCACAAGAGAAGAGCCAGTCAGAGTGCAGTGTAGCACTGATGAAACACAAAACCCTCCTCTGGTTCTTTAATGCTTCCTCCTGCCCAACCCCCCCACTACCATGACCCCAATTTTATCTCACAAATCTGGCTAGACCAGAGCATGTATACTAAAACAGATGGGAGCTCACAATACAGGAAATCCAGAAAAGATAAACCACTCAAGACCAATAAGGGGAACAGTGATACTAGGAGGGTAAGGGTTGGGGGCTGGGGAGATAGTAAGGGAGAACTGATCAGGAGGATCAATGTATGGCCCCCCATCCCAGGAGAACAAACAGAAGAAAAGTGGGTGAAATGAGGCAGCAGTTGGTGTAAGACATGGGGGGAAAAAAAATTTATAAGTTATCAAGGGGGCGGGGGAGGGTGCAAATTGAGGATCTGATGCCAGGGGCTCAAGTAGAAAGAAACTGTTTTGAAAAAGATAATAACATATGTACAGATGTGTTTGACAAAATGGATCTATGTATGGATTGTGATAAGAGGTGTAAGAGCCCCCAATAAAAAAAAAGAAAAAATAGTGAGGAAAACCTAAATCTGTGACACCCTTCAAGAAAATTTCTAGTGTATCTGCTGTGTTAAATTTTTGGTTACATAAGCAACATTAAATATAAGCTTAAGCAAATTGACGTCCCCACCCCCAGCCATTTTTTATGCCAAATATTACGGTTTTCTAAAAAGCCTGTAGACATACCTGTTATGTGGATAATGCTACATACTACCATAAGTTAGGTCAATATTAATAGCAATGTATCTGTTAATTGAAATGTACTATCATCTAAAAAGAATCTCTAGACTTACTAGTTTTGCTTGTTGAGCATTTACAGGATCACCATACTGGAGCAAAGCTTGAAACTGGTTATTTTTTGTAAATGTGATTATCTTCAATACAGCACCAAATTTAGAAAATATCTGTTAAAACATTAAATTCAAAATATTATTTCTGTACTGTCAATAGATCTCTACCGTAAGAGGTGAATGTGCAAATTAAATTGAACTTACTTGGTGAAGAACGTCAAGTGTTACAGGGTAGTACATATTGTCAATAATTATCCTAAGTACTGGACTCTGGGCTGGAGTCACCGCACTCTCACTAACTGCGGTGCCACTGAGAGGAGTATTTGCTGTCTGCACAGCGGTCACAGCTTGAAGTACAGCTTGAGCACGCTATCAATGGAAAGGAAAGATAAGTACTTTACACAGCCATTATAGACTTTGCTATATTTTATTCTATCGACTCACTTCTTTCTAGAACACGGATTAAACAAAATTTAATACTCCACTAATGTTCTTGAGCATATACTACTACAAGCCCAATTCTGTCTGTGTACAATTCAAACTCTACTAATACTTCATAACAATTATTTAGGGTTAGGGAACAATGGTGCAAAAGAACACACTTGATTCACATAACCAGAAAATGTTTTAAACAAACACATAAGAACAGAAATTCATTACAGACAGCAACATGGAAATTAATGAATTATCTAAGACAATTCTATAGAGTTTGTTATAGTTGTCCTTCGGTATTTGTGAGGTGTTTGTTCTAGGACTCCCATCGTGGATACCAAAAAATAGGAACCTCAAAAGCTCTTTCTATAAAAGTTTAATAAGTACATCTAACCTACACAAATACTCTTGTATACCTTAATTTTTTATCACCTCCAGATTTCTTAGAATACTAGTATAATATATAAGTATAATAGTATTTTAGACCCTCCACTCTTAGCCTTTGAGGGATGTATTTGATAATGTCATTTTTCCCCGAGTGTTTTCGATCTGCAGTAAGTTGAGTCAGTGGATGCAAAGCTGGCAGATACAGAGGGTTGACAGTATTTCTAAACAATGCTGCTGAACATCTGAATGTGTTTACTTGTGTCACAACAGATATGTATCAGACATATCATGGTAACATGGTTTAAAACATATCTGCTTAATACATACCATATGTCTGATACATATCTGTTGTGACACACATAAACACATTTTTCTCAAGTATGTAATTAGGAGTTAATTTACTGAGTCAAAGAATATGCACATACTCAGTTGTAGTATATATCCTAAATTTTACACGATTCTAGTACTTACATTCCTACTATTTGATATAAGAGTGTGCACTTCCTTATGTTGTCACCAACACTAAGCATTACCTGGCATTCGAATTTTAGCCAGTCTTGGTAGGTATACAGTAATTTCAGACTGTGATTCCAATTGGCATTAAAGCCACTCAATCCAAACCTAATCCACTCTTTGTAGATCACAGAATGGCTTTCTGGAAGAAGAAAAGGTAAAGGGAGACCTAAAGATGTTTAGTAACTAGGTATGTGAAGTATGTGAAGGGTAGAGGGCAGGCAGACCATAACGTTCCAGGGGGTGGGCAGACCATAATGGTTCCAGGTAAAAGTGACAGAATACACAAAAGACTGACAATAAGAAAACACATACACACACACACACACATTCTAGAGAGCTAAACATTTTATTTTCTGTTAGTATGTTTATGAAATTCCTAACGGGTTCTAGGCCATTTTATTACACTGACGCATACTCACTTGGTTTAATGTATTATCTGTCTTTAATTCTTTGTGATTCGAGTACTGGATATAAATGGGTTGGTTACGAAGATGAGGTGTCACAGCAGAATAATAATTAACCATAGTAATAGCTGCTTCCTCTGTTGCTAGTTCCAAAAATGCCTGAAATAAAATTAAGCAACAAAAAAATAGACAAGAAAATAGGCATTAAATTCAAATAAATATCATCTGTATAAGCAATTCATCTGATTTTTAAAGCAATGTTCAGAATATAACCTTTCAAATTGCATTCAGATGTTCTAATAAGTAGAATCAGAAATCCCTTATAAGCTTAAGAATGTTTAAAGTGAACCTAAAAAAAAGTTGAGCCATATAGTAGTGCTTTCACTTTTAAGCACAATCATCTGTACCTCATGATTCTATCCCCCATAACAAAGCTAGAGAAAATAAAACCTAAACCATTTCTAGCATTAAATACCCTACTCCTAACAGAGAACATACATAGGAGATGTCAAGAAAAATTTATAAGGCTATGCAATTTTAAAAGCAAAGAAAAATATTTAAGCATCAAACATCAGACCATTAGTGACATTAACCATATTCAATACCAATAAGTAAACTCATTACCATTGAGTCAATTCTGACCCATAACGACCCTAATAGACAGAGCAGGGTTTCCGAGCCTGTAACTCTTTAAAAGAACAGAAATCTCATCTTTCTTCCACAAAGCAACTGGTGGGTTCAAAGTGCTCACTTGTGGTTAGCAACCCAATACACAACCAACCACACCACCGGAAATACTAAATTTAGTTTTTAGTTTACCTTGACCCTAGCGCGTTAATGAATCTACTCAATGAAGACTATCCAGGATCAATGAATAATTTATTCTAATGTTCTCATATAAATAATTCTAGGGGATAATTTTATGAGATTACAAACTATTACTACTCTTTCTACTAGTTTCAGTTACTACAAGGTTAACAATAAAAGAAATGCTCTATTTTGACTTTCCACAGCCTCAATAAAATAATTATTCAATTAAGAGTATTAAAATGAATTCAGAAAGGGCAAGATCTGAAAACTATGATGATTCACCTATTCTGATTTTCTAGCATTAATTTCCCACAAAGCTACCAGGAGAATAATACTAGGCTTAAACTTCAATGATTTTCTTTCATAAATTTAACACAACACTGGACCCCTTACTATATTATCATTGATGTCAGCTGCATTAGTTTGAGGTTAAACATTTAATAAACCTTGAAAAACATGTACCTGATTTTTTCCTTTCAGCATAAGGATGTTGGTCACCTTACCAAAAGGTAAGCCTAAAGCAATAACTTCAGTTTCTGTCACTTCACCAGGCAATTTTCGGATATGCAGTACACGAGAAGGAGCACCATCCATTTTATCTTCTCCTTTAAATTTTTTACTATCATTTCCATTGGCTGAAAAACATTTTCAAAATGTAATTTTCATATATAAATAAAATAGCACACTATTATTTCTTATATGTATGAAACAAAACAAAAAATTAAAACATTGTCGAGTGTACTGGAATTGCTCTTAAAGAATAACAGCTTTCAAAGGAATGGAGAAATATACCCACCAATTATTAACAAATGAAATTATCATCAACTAGTTAAAGACTGAGGCCAACCAATGTTTCTGAATGATAACATGAAAAAAATAATAAACGACCCGCAAAAACATTAGAAGCTGTTTTATAAAGAATTTTCCCAAAAGCTAAAGATACAATTAGCATGCAATTTGAGAATATTAACTCTGTAGGACAAGGTAGAACTGCCTCTTTGGGTTTCCAAGGCTGTAAATCTTTACAAGAGCAGAAAGTCTCTAAAATACAAAGAGAGTGAAAGTGAAAATTTTGGACTGGCCAAAAAAGTGAGTTTATATTATATCTAAGAAGTTGTAAATTATTCAGTAAAAAATGTATGATATTCAATAGTAGCATCAAAGAGGCATAGTACAAGGGCGATGCTCTAAAAATGATTAACCCGAAGCCTCATTTTTGTATCATTCTGCTTAGTAGAACTGAATATTCTTTATCTAAAATGAGCCTTTCCTAATTGTCTAATACTTCCATCTTATTCTAGCTAACAAAGGAGCCTTTGTGGTGCGGTGGACTATGCACTGAGCTGCTACCTAGGTCAACAGTGCACACCTACCAGCTGCTTCTCAGGAGGCCGTCTACTTCCATAAAGAGTTAAGTCCCGGAAATCTAGAGGGGCAGTTCTATCCTACCCTATGGGATTGCCATGAGTCAGAACCAACCTGATTGCGGTGTGTTTGGATTTGGTATCTACTTAAATATTTTTTATTATCAACATCCTTTTAATATAAAATTACTCATGAGTTTGACCATTTTATTTTGGTAAGCTGATCTATTTCAATCTACAATGTAGATAGTTGCCTCGATCCCAAAGCTTCATCAAAGATAAATTATAAAATAAAACAATAAAATAGGGGGTGTTTTATGGAGAATTGTTTAAAGGGCCTATAGTCTATCAAGCAGGCCAGATCAATGGTTCTTAATCTCTTTGTAACTCAACAATCTTTCTGAGAATCTAACTAAAATGAAGATCCCTAATATATTGAGAAATACATGCATGTGCTCCACTTGGCATATACTTTCAGCTATTTCACAGAACTTCTCCTCACTGATAAAATTCTTGAGATTGTCTCAATCTCTCCATGACTTTAAACTCATTCTCTTAACCCGCTATGGGGCAGGTCTACTCTGTCACATGGGTAAGAGTCCAAATTGTCCAAATGGCAACTGAGAACAAAAATATAAAATTATACAGCATAAAGTTATTCTCAACTAAATAAGCTCTAAGTCATACTGTCTGAGTTTAAGTCTAAACCTATGATTTGTAAAGTTTGTTGCTTAAAAAAAAAACGCTTTTGATTAGGATTCTACAGGGATGAAACCCAAACTTGTGAATCTCCACACAACCTCTCACGTTATCATACACAATCATAGCTAATATTTGCTATGGTAAATAATCATAGGCATTCCTCATTTTAGTACCCTTCTAAGGGACTGTTTTTTGTGGCAATCCTGCATCAAGTAAGTATATTGGCACCACTTTTTTTTTTTAAACAGTATGTTCTCATTTTAAACGTCCATGTCACATTTTGGTAATGCATGAAACTTTTCCATAATGCTATTGCACACAGAGTAGATTACAGTTCAGTGTAAGCATAACTTATATGCATTGCTGGGAAAGAAAAAACATTCAAGTGGCTTGCTTTATTGTAATATTTGCTATTATGATGGTCTAGAACGGAACCTACATTAGCTTTGAGGTATGTCTGTATCAACACTCAGAGATAAGTGTTCAGGTTGCCTTAAACAAAATGAATAAAATCTAACACAAGGGAAAAATTAAGGCACGCATTGATTTTTTAAATATATATCAGTAGTAAAACATCTGGCAATGATCTAGACTTTGGGAGAACAGCAGTGAACAAGATGAGTAAGTGTCTAATTTTTTCCTAAATTCTAATGGGGGAACCAGAACAAGGTAATTTCTTTCAGTGATAAGTGATGTGAAGAAAGTACAATCAAGTAATGTGATAAAAAGTGTCTCTGATGAAGACTGCAAAGGGTTGGTGTCATGCCTTTATTTGATCATGAGAGAAGATGAGATAATATGTGAACCCACTTGGTAAGTTATACTTGTTATATTTTGCTTCTAAAGAGTTTCAATCAAACTGACCGCATTTAAAACATCTTTCAAGTTGGCTTTAAGTACTGAAAAGTAGTTGAGTGCTGGCTTCAGAATACAGAACCAAGAAAATCTTGCTGGCTATTCATCATTACAATATGAAAAACTACAGGGAGCTCTCCACCCCTCCTTTTAATTCTACATGACCTAAAAGGCATTCACTTAAAATCTTATGGGGGAAGAAAATATATTCATACACAGCCATTTGAACTTCTCAAAAAGAAAAGGCTATGCTTTTAATTTTGTGTTAACTTTTAATAAAATAATCATCAATTATTCTGTTCAATGAAATAGCTAAAGCAAGGAATGAAACACACACATACCTTAAAACACATAACTGGCATGCAAATACATATTCTTCCGTTGCCAAATTGCCTTTTTTGGGCAAGGTCATCCGAGTACAAAAGCCTGATAGTAGTTTGTTGCTAATGTTTGCCAGCCTCCCCACCACCCCCACCCACAATGACCTTGATTTTTTTTAAAGTAATCCAGTCAAGGGGCTAGTGAGTTATGGTATCAGGACACTCAAAACTACAAATCTTCACATTCTCCTAATCTCATCTGTCTTTTTTCTTCTAGAAGGGCAAGAAAAATCACAACAAAGAATATTAATAAAAGAGTTCTCGTGTTAAATGGTTTTTAGAATATGCCTGCCAAGAAATAGAAGGCTATGAAGAAAGTATCTTATTGTTTTAGATTTGTGTTGGATATTTTCTGGAGAGTGAATGGCGGGCATAATTACGAAAGAGAGCTAATAAATAATTTAGGGAGGAGATATACTTTGTATTATCAAAGAAAATTATAAAATTACATTGTTCTCATTTTTTGAGAAAACAGAAAAAAATTACTTTTCCTTCACATTAATATTTCACACTTATTTCAAGTTAACTACTTGCCAGTCACCTCAGAACTCCTTTTACATCCTATTCACTTCTCACATCAAATGACAGCACCACCAAACTGCCACACTACATCATTACATAACTTCCAACAACTGAGAATCCGGGCCAAGTTGACAAATATTTTAAGGGGATATAATTCAGACCATGACAGTAAGTATATAGGATGATCTAGAGATCTATCTGCTTTTATCAAAAAGGCCAAGCCAGCTATCTACCTTGTAACAACAAAATCTACACCGCTCTTCACAAAACACGATATTAAACTATTGCTTATCTTATTTTAGGAGCCCTGTAGGTGTAGTAGTTATGTGTTGGGTTGCTAACCACAAGGTCGGCAGGTAGAAACCACCAGGAGCTCCTCTGGAGGAAAAAGCTGCTTTCTACTCCTGGAAGGATTTACAGCTCAGAAATCCACAGGGGCAGTTGTACCCAGCCCTATAGAGTTGCTCTGAGTCAGCATGAACTCCATGAGGTCTTTTAGGAGCCCTGGTGGCACTGTTGGGTAAGTGCTGGATTGCTAACTTCTAGGCAGTTTAAAATCACCATCCGCTCCTCAGGAGAAAGATGAGGCTATCTACTCCCGTAAAGACTTAGAGTTTGCACTCAAGTACTCCATCAATGCAAGAATACTTTGTTCTATTAAACTGGCATTCTATGATGCTCACCTTCCTGACACAATCGCTGAAGACAAAGCGGGTGAATAAGCAAATGTAGTGAAGAAAGCTGATGGTGCCCAGCTATCAAAAGATATAACTTCTGGGGTCTTAAAGGCTTGAAGATAAACAAGCGGCTATCCACCTCAGAAGCTACAAAGCCCACATGGAAGAAGCACACCAGCCTGTGTGATCATGAGGTGCCGAAGGGGTCAGTTATCAGGCATCAAAGAACAAAAAATCATATCATTGTGTGCCACTCTCCCTGATACAATCGCTGAAGACAAATGGGTGCACAAGCAAATGTGGTGAAGAAAGCTGACGGTGCCTGGCTATCAAAAAATATAGTGGCTGGGGTCTTAAAGGCTTGAAGGTAAATAAGTGGCCATCTAGCTCAGAAGCAACAAAGCCCACATGGTAGAAGCACACTAGCCTGCGCGATCACAAGGTGTCGAAGGGATCAGGGATCAGGCATCATCAAAACAAACAATCGTATCATTATGAATGAGAGGGTGTGTGTGTAGTGGAGACCCAAAGCCCATTTGCAGGCCACTGGACACCCCCTTACAGAAGGGTCTCGGGGAGAAGACAAGCCAGTCAGGGTGTGATGTAGCAACGATGAAACATAACTTTCCTCTAGTTCCTAAATGCTTCCTCCCACCTCCCACTATCATGATCCCAATTCTACCTTACAAATCTGGCTAAACCAGAGGATGTAAACTGGTACAGATAGGAACTGGAAACACAGGGAATCCAGGGTGGATGATCCTTTTAGGACCAGTGGTGTGAGTGACGATACTAGGAGGGTGGAGGGAAGGTGGGTTCGAAAGGGGGAACCAATTACAAGGATCTACATATAACCTCCTCCTTGGGAGACGGACAACAGAAAAGTGGGTGAAGGGAGATGTCGGACAGTACATGATAGGACAAAACAATAATTTATAAATTATCAAGGGTTCTTGAGGGAGGGGGAAGTGAGGAGGGAGGGGGGAAAATGAGGAGCTGATGCCAGGGGCTTAGGTGGAGAGCAAATGTTTTGAGAATGATGAGGGCAATAAATGTACAAATGTGCTCTACACAATTGATCCATGTATGGATTGTCATAAGAGTTGTATGAGCCCCTAATAAAACGATAAAAAAAAGGAAACAAAAAAGTAAAAAAAACAAAAAGACTTACAGTTTGGTACACCTTGTACGATAGCAGCGATGCCAGTGGGTTTGGGGATAGCTTACTTCAGGAAAGTCTAGGTGGCACAAACTGTTAAGTGTTGTACTACTAAGTAAAAAGTTGGCAGTTCAAAAGTACCCAGAGGTAACTTGGAAATAAGGCTAATTTAGCAATCTGCTCACAAAAGGTAAACATTAAACAGCAGCTTTAATCGGTATATATGGGTCACTCTGAGTCATAACAGCAATAACCTGAAGTTAGGAGACCTAAGTGGCACAGTGGTTAAGTCCTAGGGCTACTAACTAAGAGACTGGTGGGTCCCATAGAAGGTCTATATCTACAACTGAAAACCCTATGAAACAGTTTTAATATGACATACATGGGTTGCCACGGGTCAGAAGTGAGTTTTATTAAGTTACCTCCTTAATCTTTAAAACAATAAAATTAAAAACTCATTACCGCTGAGTCAATTCTGACTCATAGTAAGGCAGAGTAGAACTTCCCTTTTGGGTTTCTAGGACTTTAAATTTTTATAGGAACACTCATCCTTCTCCCTCAGAACGGCCATTACACCACCAGGGCTCTCTTCAATCCCTAACCTTAGTGCTAAGGAATGTCTTCATATTAAATAACTGATTCTATGAAGGTTAAGTAAAAACATATTGCTACCAGGATTCCAGTTCATAGTTAGGAATAACTGGAAACAAGTTTCTCGCAGTAATATACTTATCTTAATTTCATTAAAATGCCTTCAAAAAAAAAAAAAGATCCATTCAAAGCAGGCTTCTGCTGGGATCTGCTAGGACAGTTCAAATCAAAGCAGAGAGCGCAGGAATTTAGGGTGTCTATCCCAAAGGGGTTATTTTGACACATTTTCTCAAAAAACAGGATAAGCATGGGGCTCATTAGATCCAAGTTTTAATAAATTTAAAACTCTACTGGTGACAAAAAGACCAATAAAATCTCACTGAGGAAATTTTTACATCATAACCAGGAACCTACTCATTCTTTTGAGGGCAGCAATGGCTGTCCTATTAAAGAACTGAATTGGGAAACCTTACCCCATATCCTCCTACAGTCATGATCTTGCCCCTTCAGATACCCTTTTGTGCCCCAAAGTCAAAGCACACTGATTGAAAAGTAACACTAAGTCCCTCAAGGAGTCAAAATAGCAGGTATGGAACAAAGGGCACAGCAGTCTTTGGGAAAGGGTTAGACATGGAACTAACACCTTCAGAAGTACATAGAGTTAAAGGGAGGTTATGTTGAGAAATTATAGTTTCATATTTTTATACTTTTAATATGCCCTAATGTAAAAATGCAAAATTTGGAGATAACAATAACTCACAATAATCAAATGAATTCTCACAGCTACCCTATCGGACTGAGTAGAACTGCTCCTGTGGTTTCTGAGGCTATAAATCTTTACCAGGAGAGTAGAGAGCCTCCTCTTTCTCCTACAGAAAGCTTGGTGGTTTTGAACTGCTGACCAACTCCACACAACTATGTGTTATTTTCACATGGATAAAACGTTAAACTCCAAAAAGGAAATGCACTGTAAAATATGTCACTTTTAGCTTCTGAAAAACTGACTCATTACCCTATCAAAGAAATAGAGAGGATTAGGTTTGCCTAGGTTATAAATCTGGTTTTTCACAGAAGATAAAAAATAAAATACTGTGGATTTCTTTTTAATTGATCCTTCACCAAAAATTGCTACCCAAAAAAACTTTTGTTCTGGGTATGTAAAACCATAGTAATTGAAATTAATGTTCTTGATAATTTATATTCAGTTGACAAGGACTGTGTAATGCATAAATAACTTACCCAAAACATCTGTGGACATGGAGTTGATTTTGAATCACAGCTCTATAAAAACTACTCTTTTTTAGGGTTTCCAAGACTAAATCTTTACAGGAATAGACAGCCACATCTTCTACCTTTGAAGACGGTGACTAGTGGGTTTAAGCCATCAACCACGCAGTCAGAAGCTCAACACTTAACCCAATACACCACCAAAGCACCTTTATACACGCTAAATGATATACAAAAAGCAAACCCATTCAAGACAAAACCCGCTGCCAATTCTGTCTGCTCTTAAGTACATAGAAATGTAATCACATAGTATGTCCTCTCATGTTCCTGACTTCATTTTCCTTTATATGTTTATTAAGATCCACTCAAGTTGTTGAATATGATGGGGTATGCAAAAAAAAAAGGGAAAAAAACTCTGCTTGGCAGAGCTTCTGTAGTTTGGCTATTTCCAGCTAGGTGAGCGTTAATCAACTCGCTCTCAATTAGTGCACCCACCAGCATTACCCAGGAAGGTTCTGTCTGGTCACAGTGAATTTTTTTGTAAAAGCAGTTTCGCTTGAACCTTGTTTTTTGTGATGGCTGATTTAAGATAACTTGCGGCTGTGAAATTCTGTTTCCTGCTTGGGAAAAATGCCACAGAAATTTGTGATAGTGAACACAGCTTACAAGGACAGTGCCATGGGAAAAATGAGTAGTTTCCTCATTAAAAAAAAAAGTGCAATGTCAACTGATGACAACCCTTTTTCTGAATGTCCGTCAACTTCCTGAACAGACAGAAGTATGGACTTGACGACCGACCACAGACCACTGAAGAAATGGGAAAGTTACCTGGATTATCTTGAAGCTCAGTTTGACGAATTTTATTAACAGAACATTTAGGAATGCGCCTCACCAGGAAAAAGACAGCTTCGAAGCAACCCAACTATTTTTCCAAGGACATTTCTCGTGAGGAACATGGTGCTGTTGGTAAGATCCCGAGAGCAAGCATCAAGCAAGCCAGTGGAAGACACCATTTTCACCTCGCCCCAAAAGCTTGTTCGGTAAAATCTAAGATCAAGACATTGCTCTTCTTCTTTTTTTTTAAATATGAGGGGGATAGTACATTTTGAGTTTGTTCTACCAGGTCAGACTATTAATTAAGCTTTCTATTTAGAGGTTCTGAAAAGATTGCATAACAGTTTGAAACAAAAAAGGCCTGATTTGTGGCATACAGGGGACTGGTTTTGCCACCATTACAATGCACCTTGCTCACACAGCCATCTGTGTGTGCCAGTTTTTGACAAAAAACAACCTGCCTATCTTGCTCCATGCACCTAACTCACCTGACCTATATCCATGCGACTTGTTTCAGCAAATGAAGGACATGAAAGGACAGCGATTTAACAATGTAGAAGAGGTGAAGAAAAAAACAAGGGAGGTACTCTCAGCCATCCAAACAGACGAGTTTGAAAAATGTTTCCAAGAATGGAATTGTAGATTTGACAAATGCATTAAGTGTAACGGAGAGTACTTTTAAGGTGATAGGGTTGTTTTGTTTAAAAAAATTTTGTTTTTAATAAATAACTTCAGGGAAAATAATTCCGGGGTTTTTTGAGTACTCCTCATATGTTTGTAACCATTCTTCTGTTATAAACAAGAAGTTATGTGCTATGTATACTATACTGTTATTTATTCCTTTTCATATCGATAAAATTTCTGAACATGAAAATGTGAGCTTATTTCTGAAACTGTTGATAAACATTTGGGGTTTTTCCAAGAAGGCCACTGTGAATCAAATTTTAAAACACACTATATAAGTCTTCTACTGAACACATGCTTTCAGTAGATAAAAATCTAGAAAACTACGTGCTTCTAAGAAACTGCCAAATGGTTTACCACACTCTCATCAGGAATGGAAAATAGTTTCAGTTGCATGGTATTGCAATCTGTTTTAGCCATTTTCATGGCTGTGAATTGGTATCAGACATTTTTTAAAATTAATTTTATTAGGGGCTCATATAACTCTTATCACAATCCATACATACATCAATTATGTAAAGCACATCTGTACATTCATTGCCCTCATCATTCTCAAAATATTTGCTCTCCACCAAAGCCCCTGATATCAGCTCATTTTCCCCTCCCTCCCTGCTCCGCCCTCCCTCAAGAACCCTAGATAATTTATAAATTATTATTTTGTCATATCTTGCACTGTCTGACGTCTCCCTTCACCCACTTTTCTGTTGTCTGTTCCCCAGGGAGGAGGTTATATGTAGATCCCTGTAATCGGTTCCTCCTTTCCACCCCATCCTCCCTCCCCGCTCCCAGTATCGCCACTCACACAACTGGTCCAGAAGGGATCATCCGCCCTGGATTCCCTGTGTTTCCAGTTCCTATCAGACATTTTAAAATTCATTCTTACTGATGACGAAAGCACCTTTTCAACTGTTTGTCACTTTACCTTATTTTGTTTATTCAAGAACTAAATGGATTGTCTATATTTAATTACTGTTGTAGATGTTATTTAGATACTCTAAATACAGGTCCCTTGACAGTTACACGTACTGTGAATATTTTCTTCCAGTTAATGCCTTGTTTCATTTCAAAACAATGTCTTTAGATATTTTATTTTGATAGAATTGAGATTGTGAATTTTTTATGGTTCAGTATTTTTATGTCATTTCTAAGAGGAATGAATCTGCAATACAATGGGGTACCAAAAAATGGGATCTCCCCCCCAAAAATTATGCATTTACATTATTTTACAAAACAATCATCACTTCCAAAGAATTTTCCATTACACGTAATACATTTGTCAAATCTGAGATTCCTTTTCTTGGAAACATTTTCAAACTCATCTGTTTGGACAGCTGAGAGCACCTCCCTAGCTTTTTTCTTCACCTCTTCTACATTGTCAAATCGCTGTCCTTTTATGTCCCTCTTCATCCGTGGAAACAAAAAGAAGTCGCATGGATCTAGGTCAGGTGAGTAAGGTGCATGGAGCAAAAGAGGCATGACAATTTTTGCCAAAAACTGGTGCACTGAGAGGGCTGTGTGAACAGGTGCACTATTGTAGGCATAAAACCAGCCCCGTCTGCCACAAATCAGGCCTTTTTGTCACACACCATTATGCTATATTTTCAGAACCTGTAAACAGAAAGCTTGATTTAACAGTCTGACCTGATGGAACGAACAAGTCGACATTTTCATCCTTTTGGGAAGTTGACAGAAGTCCAGAATGAGTTTTGTCATCAATCAACATTTCACCTTTTTTGAAACAAGAAAACCACTTGTATATTTGAGTTTTCCCATAGTGCTGTCCTCGTAAGCTGTGTTCAATATCGTAAGAGTTTCTGTGGCATTTTTCCATAAGAAGGAAACAAAATTTCACAGCTGCAAGCTGTTCTCAAATTTGCCATCACAAAAAAATGAGGTTCAAGCAACATGGCTTTCAAGGAAAAAATTCATTGTGACTAGAGGAAACCTTCTCAAGCAGCACCATTGGGTGCACTTACTTAGAGCGAGTTGCTTGATGCTCGCCTAGAGGGAAAAATGCTTTTTACAAAAGTTCCACTCAGCCTAGTGGAATTCTGTTGTTGTTTTGTTGTTGTTTTTTTTGGGGGGGGGTACCAGCTGTTTACATCCCTAGGTTGAGAACATGATTTTTCCTAAAAGTTTACTATAATAGCTTCTATGTTTACAAGTATAATTTTATCTCAAATTCATTTTTTATATATGGATTAATGTAGGGGTTGAGGCTTTTTGTTGTTCTTCACATGTATTCCGGCGACATTTGCAGAAAAAACTTTTTCCCTACTGAATATCCAATGCATCTTCATACTCGATTGACTTCCAATGTGAGCTTATTTCTGATTATTCTATGATAGTTACGATGTTAATACTATACTTCTGTGACTACTACAGGTTTTTTAATTCTAAAATTAAGACAACATGAGTGACCAATTTTTTTCTTTACTTTGTCAAAATTGTTTTGGCTACTCTCGTGTCAAATAAATTTAAAATGACAAACTTACAGTCTGATTATGTGAATTACATTAGAAATAAAACTGTAAGAAACAAGATTACCAAATATTTACAGAAATTAAACTGCACAATTCTGAACAACACATGGATCAATAAATAGAAAAAGCCTTACAAAGCCTGCTGCGGTTTTGATTGGGTTTACTTCTGGGTGTTTATGTTCTAGTTCCCCTGTGTCCTGTTGCAATGGGTTATGGAATAATTGATAGTATTCCATTTTAATTATTATACAGCCTTTCAAACAACAAAAGCAACCTGCTTTTTCAAGTACAATTCAGACACATGGTCATCTGTATCTATTTAGAGGTTATCATTTGCTAATTTTCCCAGTGGGTACAGTCTAACATTTTGAATCCCCCAGCAACTTGGCAGGAGAAAGATGTGGCTTTCCACTACTGTAGAGTTACAGTCCCAGAAACTCAGTGACTCTTCAAGGGTCACTAGGAGCTGGCACCGACTCGATGGCAGGGAGCTTTGTTTATTTTTCTTGGTATAGTAACATCTGCGAAATCTTCCTCACGATTAAGAGTATACATACAGATCCTGAACTTTCCTTGTGATTGCAATCTGCAATTCCTCTCTCCACCTCCCCCTAATTCAAATTTGAAACAACCATTGATTTGCTTTCCTTCATTAAATATTTCTTTGCATTTTTTAGAGTTATAAAAGGAGCCCTGATGGCATAATGGTTACATTTGGCTGCTGACTGCAAAGTCAGGAGTTCAAAACCACCATTTGTTCAGCAGGCAAAAAATGAGGCTTTCTATTCTCACGAAGAGCTAAGTCTCAGAAACCCACAGGGGCAGTTCTACTCTGTAGAACTATAAGGTTGCTATGAATTGGAATAGACTTGATGCCAGTAAAATATACCGTATATACTTGAGTATAAGCCAACCCGAATATCAGCCGAGGAACCTAATTTTATCACAAAAACTGCATTAAAAATGTGGTGAAAAAACTCGGTTTATACACAAGTATATATGGTAAATAGAATCCGACAGGATGGCAGTTTTTAATGTCTCTCTTCTTCCACACAGCATAATTATTTCAAGATTCAGCTCTGCTGCTGCATGTATTAATAGCTCACTCTACATTGCTGTGTAATATTCTACTTTAGTGGTAAATGGTCATTTGTTTACCCACGAAGCTCTTGATGGTCATTTAAATTATTTCCTGGCTTGAGTTTATAAAAAATAGAGTTAAAATCAATGTTGTTGTTTGCAACTATTTTTTGGTTAACATATGATTTGATTTTTCTTGAGTAAATGCCTAAGACAAACAGCAGAATCATAGTAATAAACTTTTGAAGAAACTGCCAAAAAGGTTTCAAAAGAACTTCTACCATTTTATATTTCCATCAGCAGTGTGTGTGTGTGTGTGTGTGTGTGTGTGTGTGTATTCTGGACAGAATTTTTTATAAACTATAAGTTTTGTAGAGATTGTTTGCCATTTTATGGCTTGTCTTTTCATCCTCTTTTTTAAGTCAAAGCTTTAAATTCTCATGAAGTCTAATAATCCATTTTTTTTTTTTTGTAAAGTCTACTTTGGGGAGGCATATCTTAAAAATCTCAGTTTCAGGATCCCAAAAATTTTCTCCTGTGTTTTCTTCTAGAAATTTTCCAAGTTGGATTTTAGATAAAACCAAACTTTTGTTAATTTTACATTTAGATAAAGCCAAAACTCACTGTCATCACGGTAGCATAGAACTGCCCCATTTGAGTTTCTAAGACAATTAACTTTTTCCAGGTGTAGCAAGCCCCACTTTTCTCTCTAGGAACAGCTGGTTGACGTGGCAGTTAATGCCCAACCACTACACCAGCCCTTACATTTGGAGAGTCTTATTATCCAAGCCCAATTCACAGCTACCCTAAACGGGGTTTCTGAAGCTGTAAATCTTCTTGGTGCAGATAGATTCATCTTTCTCTGAAGAGCAGCTGCTGAGTTTGAACTACAGACATTTCAGTTTCAAGTCTTATACGTCCTAGACAACAACACAAGGGCTCCCTTTCATTCCCAAAGAGTTTTGTTAGTGCATCATTTATAGAAAGGCTATTCTTTCTCTACTGAAGTCACACCTTGCACCACCTTTGTTAATAACCAGTTTTCCACATATGTGTGGGTTTATTTCTGGACTCTCTAGTCTCTATGTCAATACAATCCTCAATGGACTAATGCACTTTTATACTAATTCTTAAAAACAAAGTCTCAGATGGCCAACTTTATTTTACTCTATTGGCTTTGATCTATTGCTATGGGGAGGTGTTGGTAAGCCGATTTTGTCATCCTGTGAAGCAGACTAGAACTGCCCAAAGGGGTTTTCTATGCTGCAATTTCCACAAGAACACATAGCCGGTCTTTCTCCATGGGGCCACGGGGTGAGTTCAAACAGTCAAGGTTTCAGTTAGCAACTAAGCACTTAACTGATTTTTGTCTGATTAAGAGGCTGTTTTGAGGATTTTAATATGCAACCTTAGTGACCAGCCTATTAACATTAATATTGAATCACTCTGGTAAAATAAGAATGTTACCATCTTCAGAAGTCTACTTCTCTTTCCTTTGCATTAATTGTTGCCATAGAAGAGAGGGCTCCAAGTTGGAATTTTTCCATGAACATTTTGGGCCCCCCCACCATGTGTGTGTGCACGCACATACACATGTAAAATAAATCCCATGCTAGCCTGTCATTATCCAAAGAGTCTATTAAAAGCAAAACTAAAGTATAATAGCAGAACAATCTTTTTTGATTTATGCACCTATTTCCCATTCCCAGGTTTCTTCATTACCCCCTGTAGATTTAAATTTTTATTTATATCATTCTACTCAGCTTCAAAAAATAATTTTCTGGTTTTGTGTGCATGTTTTAGCAATGTATAGTGTTGCTGTACTGTTAAATATCTTCTTCCTGACTATATATTTCAATTTTCTACTTATGATTAGTGTTTATACTATTGACTATTGCCTGCTTAGATTCATTTCATTTTATGTATCCAACATAGAATTTATTCAAGTTTCTTAGAACTCTAGGTTGGTATTTGTTCTCTAACTTTGGCAGTTTGTGGTCATTACTACTTAAACAAAAATTCTCATTCCTCTCTATGAGATTCTAAGTATATATCAGATAACTTCATTGCCTCACTCACTGCCATTGAGTCTATTTGAATTCACAGAGGCCCTAAAGGACGGAGGACAGTGTAGAATTGTCCCTGTGGGTTCCAAGACTGTAATATGCTACATGAGTAAAAAGCTTCATCTTTCTCAGAGCTGCTGGTTGTTTTAATCTGCTGACCTTGTGGTTAGCAGCCAACCAACCAGTATGCCACCAGGGATCCCTATAGATAGACAAAACATTAAACACAAACTCACTGCCTTCTAGTCAATGCTGACTCATAGGGACCCCATGGAAGTAAAAGCCTTTTCTTTCTCCCGCAGAGCACAGGTAGTTTTGAACTGTTGAATCTGTGGATTGCATACCAACGTGTAAACACTATGTCACCAGGACTCTGTAAACAAGGGATCTTAAAAAAATAAAATTGTAGGTAAACTCCAGAATCATTTACTTCTTTTTTTCCCATGTATTTTTTGAAGATCCCTTGTAATTATTTCTCTCAGGTAAATTTAATAATTTTTAACTACCATTATTAAAGTCTTTCTTTTGCTTCCAATTTATTAATTCCATCTAGTGAATTTCAATTTCAAATTCTGTGTTTTTCCCTTAAGAGGAAGGGAAGGGGAGGTGGGG
>NW_022104341.1:21541082-21568803 GCF_000313985.2 Echinops telfairi
TGTGCTTTTTTATAGTTGTTTTCCTTCCTTTCTTAATACATTTCCTATTTGTTCTCTATTTCAATCTTTACCTTTATATCTTTGAAAATATTTGTCGTCCTTGCCTGCAAGGACCAACATGTAGGTTATTTCAGGATGTTTGTATTAATGGTTTCTTCTCTAAATTATGGACTATTTTCCAGCTTAATCACATGATTTTTAGTTTTTATTGTATGCAAGATATTGTGGGTAACAATTATACGAAGTCTGTCATGCTGTCTGCCTTAAGGGACACCATTTTTGTTCTGGCAAGGAATCAGAGTTTTAGTGAATCCTTTAAGTCCCATCAAGTTCAACTATTTCATTTTGTTACCTTACTCTTTAATTTTTATTTTATTGGGGGCTCTTATCATAATCCATATAACATATTCATTTTGTCAAACACATCTTTACACATGTTGTCATCATCTTTTTCAAAATGTTTTTCTACTTGAGCCCCTGGCAGCAGCTCCTCATTTTTCTCCCTACCTCCCCCATGTCCCCTTGATAATTTATAAATTATTCTATTCTTCTTCCCCCTCCCCATGTTTTATAGACTGCTGTATCATTCCACTCACTTTTCTGCTATCCGTCCTGGGATGGGGGCCATACATCAATCTTATGGCATGCTATTTATAGGGTGTGATTTTTCTCATAAGGCCTGATTTTTCTGCAGTATGAAAAATGTTTGAGGTACTGTTCAAGGTATCTCCATCTGGCTTCCTACAATTCCAACATCTGTACACCCTTTGGTATAACCACTTAGCATGCAGACCCAAAGCGAGCAATTTCTGAAAGACCATGCAAAATCATAGCCTATATGTACAACCCAGGTGTCATACAAAGCAGAGCAGCACAAATCCTCACACCAAATTCAACCCCATCCTATGCATAGAACACATCAACCTCCCTTCAAAAATTGAGCTCTTAGAAAAACCTTGCTTTCTAACAGAGGCTTTACAGCTCTATGAGACCTGGGTGGTCTCTAGGAGTCTACTTCTCTGTGCCACAGCAGTAAAAAACTCTAGGTCAGAAAGTTGGAATGGTCATGGGATTTACTGCATGTGTTTCTCTTCTTTCAATAAACACAGCCTTTCATTGTCTACCCATCAATTGTAGAGTTGCTGCATACATTTTATTCTCTTTCAGTTGTATTTATTTATTTTGGGGGGTGAGGGAAAAGAAAAGCTAAGACTGATACATAGTCATGGCCTTCCTTACATTTCAAACCCTAGTGACATAGTGGGTTTAGGTACTGGGATATTAACCACAGTCCAGAGGTTCAAATCCTCTAGCTGTTGCACAGGAGAAAGATGAGGCCATCTGCGCCATTAAAGATGTGCAGTCTCAGAAACCCTAAGGAGCACTTCTACTCTGCCCTAGAAGGTTGCAATGAATGGGAATCAACTCAAATGCAGTGGGTTTGGTTTGGGGTACATACTAAGTGAAAGAAAAATAACAGTTATAAAGCAGATTTACAAACACTTGAACCTATTTGATAATTTGGGACATGGTACAACAGTGCCTACTATATTTTGTTTGTAATCAAGGCGCTGTAAAGTCTATAATGATGGGCTGACAGGTTCATCTTCCCATATGAAGCATATCATTATCAATATATTTGGTAAGTACTTCATTATTGCTTTTAGTTAATTGAACTGTCAAGAATGTATGTGTGTGCCTATGTTTATATATACACATAACTACTTTTAAAAAGTCTCCACACCTTCTAATCTTTTACAATTCTTTTCATGCCTGATATAATTAATACCTCAAGCAACTAATTTAAGGAGAGGTAGAGTGTGTGTGTACGCACATATGCAACCATTTTGGTTGCAGGGAAATAATGAGAAGCACAGAATTATAAAATAAACTCATTCAATAATCATAATAGTAATAAACAAATAAAATTAGGCCTACCAGTCATAAAACTATGATCTAAATGTGTTTGTTTTTGAAGTTCACACAGACATTACAAACAGCCAAAGATGCTTATTTTACACATATAAAATTTTAGGAAAGCCTTAACCTTATAGATTAAATAGCTAGTACTAAATTCCCAAGGAGATTATAAGGAAACCCACACAAATAATTTAAATATTGTTAAAGCACAGAGAAAAGTTAAAAACACAGGAAGAAAGCAACTATGAAGTTCGATCATTTGGTTGTAGATTATAGTTTGTGCTTTGGGGCTAATAGGCTAGAGAATACTGTAAGTCAAAAACAAAAGTGTAAAGGAAGTGGTGAGGGGGCTCATAACTTGACAGAAAAATAATTATTTCTGTAGTTTTAAAAAAGCAATCAGAGCTACTTGCCTACAAAAGACATCAACTTTACTTTTGTTTTTTAACTTGGCATACATATATATATATATATATATAGAGAGAGAGAGAGAATTTAAAACATTTCAACATATAGCACTGAATCTGCTTTAACATTTGGTCCACAAAAAGGCAAATAAGGACAGAGGAGAGAATAACACTTACCTGTAACTACCATGCTGCTCATGTTAGAGTTTGGACTACTGAGAACACCTCCTGAGAGTAGTTCGTCAGATCCTCTCTATAAAAACAGTAACAAATGAGCATAAGACCACTTTTATTTTGAAACATTATTCTAAAAGTCTGTCCCATAGCTGTAACTTTTCTAATATTAACTGAAAAGTATGTCAAATATTACACTATTGGGGATAGCTGAATTTCTATTCTAAGAACAAATTTAAAACCAAAATTAATTTCATCCCTTTATTTTCCTTCGTTTCCATAAAACTAAAAATTTCAAAACTAACTCAAATTTCAATATAGGAAATGTTTTAAATGATTAGGTTTTATAATCAAAAGTGTTGAAAAGCTATATAAACAAACTAATAAATAAAACAGGAGATGTGCTGTGAATCTTCCATGCTTTTATTATATAGATTATTCAAGTTTTAGAAAATGTGAACTTTATACCGGTGGGTGGGTCATCATTTTAAAAATTAAACAGTTGAGTGTACAGTTCTGTGGCTAGAACATTGAAAACAAAAACTGAGAAACTTGTCAATATAAAGAATTCTTACTCATGTTCCAAACTGCAGAGAATATGACTAGAAACCATTATGTGTTGAAAACTGTAGTTATTCAAAGCAGCTAGTGCTCTTTTGGCTATTTCAAACTATGTGTTCATTTATATAGGTAGATACTAGTACTAAAAATAGCCAAATAGCAATACTGACTAAGCAAGTAGTCAACCAACCAATATATAGAAATAGAGTGCAACCATGAAAAAAATATATCAAAAAGATGTGAAAGCATTCCAACCCAAATTAACCATAAACTATCCGCTAGTTTGAATGAATGCTTCATTAATGAGCTGTATTATTGAAAAAATATATGTTTGAAACAAATAGAAAACTACCTCTCCTAAAAACATTTTAAAAGCTCTCCACTCACTAGTATTAAACCTCAAGAAGTACAAGAAAAATAAGCATAATATCAAACCATACAATATTATAATTACATTAAAATCTGATTTATCAAGGAATAGGATAAATCAAAAAAACTAAACTGACTGCCACTAAGTCAATTCCAACTCATGGTGGCACTATATGAGGATGTCTCTAAGTGTGATCCTTAGCTTTAGTCATTAGCTTTAGAACTAGAAATTTGTTTGCTATGGATTTTTTTCTAGCCATTCCAGACACAATGAATAAGAAACTCGGGTTGGAGCTTTAAGAACCTTTTCTGACATTTTAAGAAGGACTACAGTATACCACCACAGGAGCCCTTTGCAGTGCTTACGTGTTGGAGTGTAAATCCAACAGTCGGCAGTTCAAAACTACTGGGCTTTCTATTCCCCTAAAAAGTCAATGAAATATGCAATTTTCCTCTAGTTCTTAAATGCTGCCTCTCCACCACTACCATGATCCCAATTCTACCTTACATATCCGGCTGGACCGGAGGATGTACACTGGCACAGACAGGAACTGGAAATACAGTGAACCCAGGACAGATGAACCCCCCAGGACCAGTGGAGAGAGTGGTGATGGCGGGAGGGTGGAGGGAAGGTGAGGGAGAAAGGGGGAACAGATGACAAGGTCTGCATATGGCCTCCTCCCTGGGGGACGGACAGCAGATAAGTGGGTGAGGGAGACATCAGATGGGTCAAGATATGATAAAATAGTAATTTATAAATTATCAAGGGTTCAGGGAGAGGGGGGAGCGGGGAGGGAGGGGGAAAATGAGGAGCTGACACCAAGGGCTCAAGTGGAAAGCAGGTGTTGTGAGAATGATGAAGTCAACATATGTACTAACGTGCTGGACACAAATGATGTATGTACGGATGGTGATGAGTTGTATGAGCCCCTAATAAAATGATTATTTTAAAAAAAATCAGTAGTCTTGGAAACCCACAGGTGGTGACCTACGAGTCAGCAGTGACTCAATGGCAATGAGTTTGGTGTGGACAGTATACCACTGCCTGATCCAAGCCATAATATCTTCAATTGCCTCATATGCATGTGAAAGGAAGATCACAAAAGAATTGATGCATTTGAATTACAATGTCGGCAAAGAATATTGAAAGTACTATGGACTGCCAAAAGAAAAATGTCTTGGAAAAAGTACAGTAAGTAGACTACTCCTTAGAAATGTGGATGGTGGATTACATCACATGTACTTTGGACATGTCATTAGGGGAGACCAGTCTCTGGAGAGGAACACCATGCTTGGTAAAATGGAAGGCATGAAAAAATAAAGACTCCCATCAAGGAGACAGACTGACACAGTAGCTGTGTCAGTCTGTCTGGGCTCAACAATCATAAGGACTTTGAGGCTGACACAGGGAACATTTTGTTCTGTTGTATATAGGGTAGTTATAGGTTGAAACCCACTCAGTGGTACTTGGCAAAACAACATAATTGGTTCAATTGATTTCATAATTTTTCAATAATCTGTTAAGAAAAAGAATTTTGAAGGCCAACTTCCACGATTCTTATTTATATCACTGTATAGATTTCCTTATTTTCCTCAATTGCAAAAACAGAGATAACATATACGTCAGAAGCTTTAGGATTACATGCACTAATACGAGAGTAAATCAGAAATTATTACTATAAAATCACAGACCCGTGACTCAATAATACCAAACTAGGAAGCTATGTTTCTCAACATATCCTCAATCTAGGTCAGTCCCTTCTGAAGTCAGTATTTTCATCTCTCTAACCCTTCCCTGAAGAATTCTGCACTCTTCCATTTACACCAGATCAAAAAAGCAGTGTGGGCTTCCTCATGGAACACTAATCATGTTCTCTTAAATGGTGAGTACTGGAAACAAAACAAAGAATGAAGCAAGATCAGGTTATGGTAGATGGGATAAGACTTCCCAACATTTTCTTAGGACACCCCTTTAAGACACTTTAAGAATGAGCAGGTACATTGTAGTGATAAAAATAAAAATGAGATTCCAGAGCTCAATTTTCTTGGCCTTTTTCTCACCACTGCAGTTTTCTATTTTGTTAAAATTGTTTACATAATAAGCCCCCAAGATCATCCTATGCTCTGAGAAAATCTATGGAGACTGCTCTAATGGATATTCAAAAAGCAGTTTCCATAACCTTGTGTGCTGTCAATCTTATGTTGAATTTAACTTTAAGGACTCCAGCAGATCCTCTGAAAAATCACTGCTTTAATTGGACCCGTTGTTTAAAGGCATCCTAAGAAGATTAAGAGAAATGTATTACTGACAAAACTTGTCTGCACCCATCCACTGGTTCCAAAGACAGGTTTAATTATGCTTTGTTTGGAGTAAAGCCATGCTGTATAAACCAGGACGCTAACAGTAATAATTTTGTTCATATAAAGTATACTGGTAAGGCAAAATGGCCCACCTCAGTAATGTTTTTTATAATAGAGTTCAACCAAACACAGGAGCTACACTTTTTTTCTCATTAACCAATTAATTAGTGCTAGTCATTATTACTAATAATTGCTAAATGCATATATTGGTCTCTGTTCAAATAACTGAAGTCAGGTTAGTCTGTGCACAAAAGCAAAGTCAACATGCTACCATACCAAAAACAAAACCAAGCCTGTTGCCATGGAGTCAGTACTGACACGTTTGAACCCTAAGTAAGGCTATGCATCAAAGATGAGAACCCGCTATCTGTCAAGGGCCACTTGGATATCTTTAACATCAATAATGGGCCATAAAAATTAGTCTGCTACATGTGGTCAAACATTTAATGAACTCATCAGCAATGTAGTGGCTAGAAACTGTTTTTCTTTGGTGAAGCAAGTGATGTTAGCTGGTATTGATGATTTCTCTGGCCTTATCCAGTCTGTGGGCTGGGCTGGGCTGGGCTGGGCTGGACTTTCCTCACTGCAGCTATAAATCTTTATAGTGAGCAGACAGCCTCATCTTTCTTGCAATTTGCACCTGATGGTTTTTAACTGCTAACCTTGCAGCATGGGGATAACTGAAAAAGTTTGGGGAACACTGAAGCAGTAAGATAAAGTTTACCCAATGAATAACCACATGGAGCAAATTAGTAACATTCTCCTAGAGACATAGACTAACAGGGTTTTTTTTAACAAGAGAAATATTCTAGCCCATTTTATGTCTCTCTAAACTTGTTACACAAGCCTAGCCTTTTCTCTAAGATGCAACCATCCATAATATAAAAGAAATGGCACTGCCAACTTTAATTTAATTGGTAATCCCTTTAAGCGCAAAAAACTAAAAGTGGAGCCATACCAAATAAAATGTGCACAAGAAATAATTTTCTGATGAATTAGTTACAAACTTGAAAGCAAAATTAAAAGTTTTTAAAAGAAAATACCTTTAAGACTGGGGAAAAGTAATGAATTCTAAAACAAAGAAAGCAACTAACCATAAAAGAAAACACTGATATAATCAATTCTACTACAAAGTGATCATAAAACATAAAAAATTACATCTCGGAAACTTAAAAAGACTTCCAACAATTTGCATGGAACACATTCAAAGGAAGGGTAAACTAGGAAGAGGATGATGGGAACATAACATTTTCTAAGACAGATGCAAAAGTATTAACTTCTCACCAACCGATATAGAGAATTGAAAAGGCAAGCTAAAAACTGATTTAAAATTAACAATACGTAAAACGAAAAGAAAATAAACACCCATTGTGTATGCACACATGTGTATGCATGCACATGCTAAACTAAAAATCCAAAACTAAAATTACAAAGGACATACTACTGACCTCACAAAATTAAAACAAAATATGATCAACAATTCTACTATCAAACCAGATAACCTCAATAAAAAAGCACCTATACACTATTTAAATGGACTTAAGGAGAAAAAGAAAATTTCAAACAAGTTTGAACAATTCAATAGATGAGCTGTGTAATTCAATCCCTCCCAATACAAAAAGTCCTAGAAAAGACAGTGTCACCGGAGAATTCTATTTATTCATTTAAGCCTTCTGAACACTTTCAACTAATTGAAGACTAGAAAATAGGGATCATTATAGATCCTTGCTTTTCAACACTCTAAAAAGGTCTGGTGCAGATTTAACCAATGCAATGTGTCTTTTGACCTCCTGAATGCTGCTTTCATGAGCACGGACTGTGAATCTGAGCAGGACAAAATCCTGGTCAATTTCAATCTTTTCTCCATTTATCATGTTACCCATTGGCTCAGTTGTTAAGAATTTGGTCTTCTTTACATTGAGTCATAATCCACAATGAAGGCTGCAATCCTAGCTCTTCATCAGCAAGTGCTTCAAGTCCTCCTCATTTTCAGCAAGCACAAGGTTGTGTCATCTGCAAACCACAGGTTGTTAGTAAGTCTTCCTCCAATGCTAATGCCAATTTCTTCTTTACATAATCCAGCTTCTCTGGTGATTTGCTCAGTCTACAGATTGAGTGAGTATGGTAACAAGATTTAATACCATCAAATATCTGCCCTGATTTTAAACCATGTGGTATTCCCTTTTTCTGTTCCAACAACTCCCTCTTGTGTTGGCTGCAGCATGAGTACAATGAAAAGTTCTTGAAGTACCTTTCTTCTCAAGACTACCCAGAGTCTGTTATGATCCACATACTCAAATGCCTTGGCATAGTCAATAAAGCACAAGCAAGCATCTTTCTGGAATTCTCTGCTTTCAGTCAAGGTCCATCTGACACCAGGAACGATATCCCTGTTCCATGTTCTCTTCTGAATCTCCTGCAGCTCCTTCTCAAAAGTACTGCTACAACCGTTTTTGGATAATCTTCAGCCAAATTTCACTTGCATGTGAGATCAATGATCTATAATTTGAGAACATAATTTGGAAAGGGTACAAATATGGATCTCTTCCAGTCAACTGGCCAAATAGCCGTCTTCCAAATTTCCTGATATAGGTCAGTGAATGAATGCTTCCAGTGCTTCATCAGCTTGTTGAAACATTTCAGTTAGTATTCAATCAATATCTGGAAACTTGTTTTAAGCTAATGCTTTCAATGCAGCTTGGAATTCTTCAGTACCATTGATTCTTGCTTATAAGCTACATTCTGAAATGGGAAAATGTCAACTAGTTCTGCTTGGTATAATGAGTCTGCGAGTTTTTTATTTCCTTTTGATGCTTCCTTCGTTATTCAATATTTTGCCCACAGCAGCTTTCACTATTGCAACTTGAGGCTTGGATTTTTTCTAGCGTTCTTTCAGTTTAAGATATGCTAAGCGTGTTCTTCCTTTTTGGTTTTCTAACTCTCAATCTTTGCACATTTAATTTTACTGTTTTTTTGAGCTGCCCTGTGAAATTTTCCACCGAGTTCTTAAACTTCATCACTTCTTCCATTTGCTTTAGCCATTCTATGAACAAAAGCAAGTTTCAGTCTCGCCTGACACTAAATATTAAGGAAACGCAAACCACAACAAGATAATGCTTCAAACCCACAAGGATGGCTAATATCTTATAAAACAAAATACAAGAGCCGATAAGAATGTGGACAAATTGGAATCCTAACCCAATGCTAAAAGAAATATAAAATGGTATATCCACTGTATTAAACACTATGGGGATTTCTCATAAAGTTAAACACAGAATTAATGACTCGTATTTCCACTCCTAGGTATATACCATTATAACTGGTAAAGTATAGGGGCAGTGAAAAATTGAAAGGTCTTCAGCCAGATGGATTGACACAGTAGCTGCAATAATCGGCTCAAACATAAAACCAATTGTGAAGATGGTGCAGGACCAGTGTTTCACTCTGTTGTATACAAGGTCACTATATATCTGATATTACGTGATGGCACTTCAAAACAATAGGACTACCATAAATAACTGTACTAATAATTATATTTCAATGTTCATGCATCATTACCAACAGTCAAAAGGTAAACATCTAGTGTCCATTGGATAAATAAACAAAATGTGGTGTATTCGTATAACGGCATTAACTCCAATAAGAAGTTCTGACATATGCTACAACATGAATATGTCAGCTAGCCTGCTTAAACAAAGTGTGGCCAAATAGTTGTTGAAAATCCTTAATAGAAGAATTCTAACTTATATAATCTCATTCTTCTCTACAAATAAATTATGTATTATTCAAAGTTGGGGGAGGGCTCTCGCTCCTCCAACAATAGTGCAACCCCCTCATGTGTTCACTTTCTATGAACACTGTGTTTAAGTGTATGTGTGTGTTTACTATCACCATTTTTGAAATAGCTAATAAAGGATACAACAGCTACAAAAATCCATTAAATAAAAGGATGATGAAGCACTGGATGTATCAAACGGATGCATCAGGCTAAAACCTGAATCAACAAATAAATGTTAACGTCACAAAAGGGGAATTAGATATTATATGATAGGAATTGCATAACATACTTATAAAATAATCTTGGTAAAAATAAACCTGCATCTGATCAAGCCTCCTCTATAAATTTACTGAGGAATATAAACTAATAACACAAACACACAGGAAACCAAATCTAGACTGTTTCTCTAACAAAGAAATAGGAAGAACCGGTGTTAAATGTAAGAGATTTAAGAGAAATAAACCAAATATGTAGCCTTTGACCGGTTCATGATTCAAAGAATAAAGAGGTGAAAAATATTTTGCAAGCAACGGGGGAGCTGCTGAGCACTACTAAAGATTGATTAGATGATACTAAAAATTATTTTTATTAGGTATAGTAATGCTATCAATGCTAGCTTCCAGAAAAGGAGCTTGTGTGTTACAGGTATAGACTGAAATATTTGGGGATGCTTTAAAATGACCTCAGATTCGCAATAGTATCTCCAAAAAGAAGGAAAGATAAGTAATTACATCATTTTCTCTACCATTGTGTATTTTGAAATTTTTATAATGACGTTAAATACATAAGAGATCTTTCAATGCCAAAAACTACTGCCGAAAGAACAATAATTGAACATTCGTAACCTTGAATACACTAATTTTTCAAGAAATTACTTACAATGTTACTTAAATTGAACAAAAACTGGTGAGATAAATTCAATGTAAGGCAGAAAAAGAAAGATAAAGCAGAAACTTGTGAATTAGAAAACAATTAGAAATACAAAAGCTGGTCCTTTGAAAGCACTAATAAAAATAAACCTCTGGCAAGACAAATCAATAAATGGGAGAAAACAAAATTTTCAGCATTAGTAATAAAAGCAAAAACTTTAAATGTTATATAATTCAGGGAAATTTGAAATTCTCAATAAATATACTTTTCCATAAAAGTTCTATATATAACTGAATAAACCAATAACCTTGTGAGAAATGGAACTATTTACCAAAGCATCACACTGTTTCTCACCTCTAGACTACCCTTCGAAAGGCACGGGAATTACACATAAAACTCACTCCCATCAAATCGAATCCACACAAGCTGTTTAAAATCCTTCTCTTCCACAGAAGAAAGTATGGGACATACAAAGAAGGATGATTAGCTTTGGTGGGGGAATTACTGGTGATTAATTTATTTTCCTTTTTGTCTTTCTGCATTAAACATGTCTTTATAATTAGAGAAAGTATTATAGAGAACAAAAAGGAAATTCGTCGAAGGAATGTTACAGTTCTCTGCCTCAGAGCTCAAGCAAACATTGTCATTTTATTAAATATGCAAATATGATACTCAATTAACTTATAAATAACTTATAAAGCAATGCAATTTGAATCAAAAACCCAAAATGTAATCATGGAACATAGCCAAGTGACTTTAAAATACAAAATAAAAATGCCAAAATAATTTTAATGAACAAATTTACAAAACACATTCTACAAGATTTCAGGACGTATTTTGATGCTATTGTAATCAAGACAATGTGGTATTGGTATCAAAATAGACAATAAAATAGTAAAGGTAGTCTAAACAGATATAAAACCTGACAAAGCTAATATTGAAGCTTGGTGAAGAAAAGATAAATTATTCAGTTTCCTGGTATCCAATTTGTCATTCATAAGAGAAAAAAAATAAACCTTTACCACACACCGCACACAAAAAATAAAGTCCACATGAACCGAGGCCCTAGATGAATTTCCTAACAAAATCCACAAAACCATATGTAAGATGCCAAATTAGAATAAGAAATTCTGAGATTAAAAAAACTCCCACAAAATTGAAGTTAAATGTTAAACCTCTATTCATCAAAAACAAAAACCTAGTCACAAATGAGAGTAGGACTCTGACAAATTATCAGCCAAGTATTTAACAGTGTTAACTGCATCCAGAATACATCAACTCATATATATCTGTAAGAAAAAAAACGATATCCACAAAATATATTAACTATGTAAGTACATGAAGAAAATTGATATACCGTTAAGAACTGACATTTAACAAAGACATAAGAATAGCCAATAGCTAATAAAATTTATCCATAATAAACCAAAATTCACTGAGCTCATTACCAGGGAGTTTGTTCTGGCTTATAGCACTCAATCAGAGAGAAGTGTCCTATGGAGTTACTAACCTCACTGCCATCAAACAGAAGTTGACACCTGCCTAGTGACTCTAGAACTGTCCCTGCGGGTTTCCAAGATTGTAACTCTTTATGGGAGTAGAAAGCCCTGTCTTTCTCCCACAGAATGGGTGATTTTGAACTGAGGACCTCACAGATCACAACACTCCTGTGGGGTTGCTAAGGCTGTAAGTATTTACAGAAGCAGACTGCCATTATCATTATTATATGTAGTTTTGATATGTTAAAACCACTGACCATTTGGTTAGCAGCCGAGCACTTTAGCCACACAATGGGAATTCAAACTAAAATCCACATGAATCCATTTACATACACATTAGGTTGCCAACAATTTTTTAACGCCCAACCATAATAATTATCAGAAGGGAAAAGAAGAAACAAAATTTCATACATTGCTGATTAGAATATAAATTAATACAGCATTTAAGTCAGCAATATAAATGACCTAATATATATAAATAAATGTAATATCCTGTCCACTCCTGTCAAGTGTCTCATTTTGTGGAGCGTTCAAGGTAGCCCATCATTCTTTCAAATACCATTGGGATTGCTTGTGCTAAGTAGGTTCTAAGGAGCTTCCAGACTAAGGCAAACATGGACGAAAAGACTGGAGATCTACTTTTGAAAATTAGCCAATCAAAACCTTATAGACCACAAGTGAACATGGCCTGACTCCTTGCTTTGGCTGAATTATCAGGAGAAATCAGTCACTAGAGAAAGGCAAGGTGGTGCAGACAGCAGGCAAGGGCGAGCCTTGGTGGAATGGATCAATAAGCACAACAGCACTGATGAAGAAGTTGGGCATTTCAGCAATATCGTAAGGCTTATTGTAGGACCAGATATTTCTCGTGGTGTACACAGCCATGAGTCTGAGTCAACTTGACAATATTCAACTATAATCCAGCAGTCATAATTCTAGAGAAATTCTAATCGAGATACATATAGAAATGTGTACATGAATGTTCACAGAAGGAAAAAAACCGAAAACTCAATATTTGTCAACTGGATAATGGCAAAGTCATAAAATCATAGTCTAAAATCAGTAAAACATAAATTAGAACTACACGTATAGACTTAGGAATAAAAATAAAAAGCAAAAATTGTTTTTGTTTGTTATTAAGTGTCACGGAACCAGTTTCAACTCAAAGTGACCATTCATATAAAAGAATAAAATACTGCTCAGACCTGCACCATCCTCACAAGCATTACTGTTTGAATCACTGTTGTAGCCACTGTGCTGATTCTGCTCATTGGGAATCCCTCTTTTTTGCTGTCACTCCTATTCTTTTGGAAGTTCATAGTATAATCCATATTCCTTGTCAGCACCAAAATTCAAAAGCATCTATTCTTTAGTCTTCATGGCCCAGATTTCACATTCATACAAGGCAAATGAAAATATCATGGCTTGGATAGGCACAGCATACTTTAGTCCTCAAAGCGATATCCTTGCTCTTAACACTTTAAAAGAGTCTTCTGCAGCCGATTTGCCCAGCAATACGTAGTTTGAATTTCTTGACTGTTTCCGTGAATACTATGTGTTGTTGTTGTTAGGTACCATGGAGTAGGTTTTCAGACGCATAGCAACTCCACGACAACAGAAGCAAATCCTGCCTAGTCCTGTGCCATCTTCACCATTCTTCCTACACCTGAGCGCACTGTTACAGCCACAGTATCAGCCGATCTCGAGGGCCTTCCTCTTTGGTGCCCCTCGACTTTCTCAAGGAACTGACCTCTCCTAACAATGTATCCCAAGTATGTAAGATGAAATCTTGCCATCCTTGACAATAAGGAGCACTCATGTTGTATTCTTCCAAGGCAGATCCATGTATCCTTTTAGCAGTCCATGGCACAATTCACACATACCAAGCCTTCTTCAGACTTCCTTACGCAAGGGCCAACTTTCAAATGCATTATGAGGCGACTGAAAAGACCATAGCTTGGGTCAGGCACACCTTCCTTGCCGCAACTAACGTCCTTGCTTTTCAATATTCTAGAGAGGTCTTGTGCAAGCAGATTTAACTAATATTGATGGAGAACCAAGTAAAATGAACTTTTCTGTGATTTTAAACCCCACAGTATTCTATTTTCAAATGAATGTTTCTCAGAATCCACATAAGCACAATTAAGTGTTCTGGATTTCTCATTCTCTGCAACGTTATCCACAGTTTATTATCATAAAACACAAGTAAACATCTGCAATAAGATAGGTTTTGTGTCAACTTGGCTGGCCAGGTCTCTCCTCAGTGATCTGGCAGTTAAGGCACAATAACTTCCAATGATGTAATTTAACACAGTATATCAACTCCATAATGTGATCTGCTGTGAACAACCAATGATTAATAAGATCATCATGTGAAATTAAACCTTTTTACTCAAATTACAGCCCTAATACAATTCAAAGGATGTTTCCCAGGGGGTGTTTGCCAGCTTTAGAGATAAGTGGACTCTGTGTAAACATGCTTGCTTTTTGCTGGGTCTAGATCCTACATCTATCTGGCTCATCTACCTCGTTTTTAGGGTTTGAGTCAAAACATTGCCATATTGCCTGACTTCTCTGCAGTCGCCAGCCTGTGGTCTTCCTGGTGATCTCCGGGGTTCATCAGCACCCAAGGCCTAGGCTTCTACTGGACTTGTCTCCTTCTACAATTGTGTGAGCCATGTTTTTAGTGTGTGTGTGTGTGTGTGTGTGTATGCGCATGTGCATTTTGAGTGGTGGTGCATCTCTAGAGAATCCAGACTAACACCACCTTTCTGGCATTCTTTGCGTTCTGCTAAGATACATCTGACATCACAATAATATTCCTCAGTCCGTATCCTCTTCTGAATCCAAGTTAACTTTCAGGCAGTTTCCTGTACATGAACAGCAGCAACCATTTTTTATTATCTTCTATCTTCTGTTAATTATCATTAACGACAATGTTGTTGTTGTTTCAGTTAGGTGCCATTGAATATGGTTCGAACTCATAGTGACCCTATGTACAAAAGAACAAAACACTGCACCATCCTAATTGCTTTGTTTGAACTCGTTGCAACCACTGTGTCAATCCCTCTTATTCACTGACTCTTCACTTTACCAGGCAAATGTCCTTTTCTCTCTTGATAACATGTCCAAAGCATGTGAGATCAAGTCTGGCTACCTTTGCTTCTCAGATTGATTTGTTTGTTGTTTGGCGGTCCGTGGCACTTTGAATATTCTACTCCATAACCATAATTAAAATTTATCTGTTCTTCTTAGTACAAGAAATTGATGAGTGGTGGTGCAATAACTTCTGCATTCTGTCAGGATTACCTGTAAAAGGGCACATATATGAATCTCTTATAGTCAGTTGTTGAGGTAATTGGTGCGACGACCAGTTATTGATTCCAGGTTTGCATCAGTTTGTTGCACATTCCCTCATCTGGTATTCCGTTAATTCCCAGAATCTTGTTTTCATCAATGGTTTCAATGCAGCTTGCCGTTCTTAAATACCATTGGTTATTGATCATATGCTACCTCCTAAATGGTTCAACATCATTGACCAATTTATTTTGGCAGAGTGATTCTGTATTCTTTCTGCTTTCTCTGGATACTTCTTGGATTACTCAGTATCACAGAATCCATTGATAATGCAATCAGAGGCTGGAATCTTTACTTCAGTTCTTTCATCAGTGTTCTTTCTTTTTTGCTTTCTAACTCCTGGCTGTGTATTAGATTATAATATTATACTTTGTGTTCTCAAGTTGCTCTTTGAAATTTTCTGCTCAGCTCTTTCATCATTTCTTCCATTTGCTTTAGCTACTTTACACTCAAGACCAAGTTTCAGCTTCTCTTCTGACATCCATTTTGGTCTTTTCATTCTTCCCTGTCAATAACTTTTTGCTTTTCTTCATGAATGACCTTGACATCACCCCACAACTTTGTTTTCAGCCTTTAGTGTTCAGTACATCAAACCAATTCCTGAAATGGTCTCTAATTTCAGGTGGGATATATATTGAAGATGGCTCTCCTGGGCTTGTTTTAACTTTCTTCGGCTTCAACTAGAACTTACATATGACCAATGGATGGTCTGTACAGCAGTTGCTCCTGACCTTGTTTTACTGATAGATTACTTCATTCCACAGATATAATAGGATTCCATTATAATTCTTCCACAAAGGGCCATGCATATAATTGTGGTTTGTAGTATTAGAAAACAGTATTTATAACGATTAAGTCACTGGTCTTAAAATCTACCTTGCAATCTTCAGTGTTGTTTCCAACTACCAAGGCCACATTTTCCCACCACTGACTGATCCTTCTTTGTTTCCAACTTTTGCATTCTCATCACCAGTAATTCTCACTGCACCTTGATTGCATGCTTAATGAATTTCAAACTACAGAAGGTAGTAAACAAAAATCTTTAATTCCATCATCTTTTGCTTTAGATATTCTTGCATAAATTGTGTAAGTCATATTAATTGTTCTTCTTCATAAAGTATGCATAATTCTCCAACACATAGTGTTGTATTTCAGGAGAAATATTGAAATGTTATCATTAACAATTACTGCAAAAGCCATTCTTCTTCAATTTATCATTCTCAGCATAGATCATAATTGTTTGATTCAAAATGGTCAATCCCTTTCCATTTTAGCTCATTAATGGCTAGGGTTGTCAAACAAAACCAGCATCACACAAAAATACCACATTCATGGATAAGTCAAAAAAATATTGCCACTAAGGTTCCAGTTGATATAAACATTGGTTTATTCCACACAAACTGGTTTACTTAATCAGTTGATGGCTGCAAGCAAGTTCTCTCAGTTATCCATTTATCTTTGTCTTTTTAGGGTGCTTGTTAAGAGTTTGTTTTGAAATCAAGGCTAACAAAGTTTAAATTAAAAATTTTAAGTAGACAACTTTCCAAATCATTGAAGCTTTTTAACAAGTTCACGGAAACACTGTCCCACATAAACTGTGCCAGCAGTTTTCAGATACATCAAGTGTTTTAAAGACTTCAAATTCAAAGATGATCCAAGAGGGAAGACCATCAGCCTAAACTAATGAGGAAACAGTCCAGAATGTTATGGTAGATGACTGTAGAACTGTCGTTGATATAACAGATACTGAAGTTGGAATTTCATGTGATTCAGCAGCAAAGCTAAAGGAGACAGTGCTAAAGAATCAATCATAACCAGAGGATAGTCTTGGATTTACCAATAAAAGTCCATAGTGACAACGCAACTGCTCATTCTTCACAGGCAGCAAAGGATGTCTTACAAAAATTTAACTGGGAAACCTTCCACTGCCACCATACAGCTATGATCTTGCCCTTTCAAACTTGCATTTGTTCTCAAAATTCAAGGAACACTGTCATTTTGATGTAGCAGTAACAGAAGAACACATGTAAACAAAGAAAAAAGAAACCTACTACTACTACTACGACTACAATGGTTTTCAAAAAATCTGTAACAAAATTCAAGAATAATCATGTTTACTTACTTAACAGTAAGTAGGTTGTATCCAAAGGTCCTCACTACAAATCCTCTGCATTCACAGCTCTTTACATCAAAGTCCAAACTCCTTCATGACTCTGATTTTGACTCTGATTTTGTCATATACTGTGCTCCATCTCATTCTACATTCCAAAGTTATCTTCTATGTGCCCATTTTCCTGATTGTTCTTTTACAAAAACTTCTTCTACTTGAAGAGAACAAGAATAATTCATTCTTTCCTATAACCCCCAGAAATTCTGCTTAGAGGTTTCAAGAAATTCTCCTTGAAAGCCTCTCTTAACAAGATAAGAACTTGTTGTGTGACCTATTCCACTGCCTTTTTACTTATCTCTTCCCTCCGTGTGAATTAAAAATATTTCTAAAATATTCAGTACCCCTCAAAGCCAACTCATTCCACTTCACTGTAACCATGAATTGTGCCATCCTGTCTCCACAGTTCTGACTTTTTAAATTTCTCCTAGGGCTTATCTCTAAGAAACAAGTAACAACCACTTATTTTCACGAAATCTACTAAGATTTTACCAAGCAAAGTAATCTTTCCTTCTGTAGCAATATGGCACTTAGTTAGAATTAAGACCCTATAGGTGTAACTAAACAACATGAAGTTTTGGGAGATAATGATCCTTTTTAGCTCTACAACAGGAAGACTTTGCACGATACAATTGGTATTTATCTTTTTACGCATAAAAGGTTCATGAGTTATGAAGTGAAACCAATGACCTTTCTGTGAGGTCCAGTCCTACAACTGAATGGGTTCTGAAAGGCGATCATGCAATTAAAGAAAAAGACTAAAGAACAGACAAAGCGTGCAAGAAGCTCATCTCTTCCATGAAGCCAGGAACGAAAGCAAATGTATTTTTCAACAGGTATATATAGTCTTGGGACATGCAAGCCCCATCAGTGATGTAAGTAACCCCAGATGTACCTGAGCTAACTGGGGGAGTAACCTAAGACCAGTACTGGGGACAGGCAGAGTCAACTAACCCTGGAGTGGGGAGAACATAACATGTCTGCTCCTAGAGGTAGGCCAAAGACCGCATAGTCATCAGTCATGTGCTTGAGAGAGGTATCTTAAAAGTAGCACTATGGAGGGGGGATGATTTTCAATCTGGAGAGTATGACTGGGATTCATCTCTAACTCACAGAAGCGAAAGCCTTCCTCCATCGTCTTGCCCCCTTCCAGCTCTTAATTATTATGAGCACAGAGAATTTGGCCGCATACACTCTTCGCCATCCTTAATTTCCCATACCTTTCAATAATTAAATCCCAACAAAACTCATTGTTGTCAAGTTGATTCTGACTAAAAGTAACACTGCATGACAGAGAACTGTCCTGTGGGGTTTTCAAGCCACAAGGGCAGCAATTTGACCCCACTAGCCACCCTGCCAGAGAAAGAGGAAGCTATCTCCTCCCACAAAGATTTACAGTGCTGGAAACCCTAGAGAAGCAGGTCTACTCTGTCCCATTGCATTACATGAGTTATAACTGACTTGGGGCTACTGGTGTCGTTTTGTGGTAATCTTTGAGGAGCAGACTGCCAATTTTCTCTCCCAAAGCAGCTGAGCATGTAACTATCGCACCACCAAGGGTATAGGACCTGAAGTTCTAAATGCGGGTATTCTATGTGTGGTGCTCATCATTTTGTATCAAATGAAGACCTCCTTTATAGAAAACACATTTTATGCATAATCATGTTTAATTCTCACATGTATTATAACCCCAATTTTGAACATTAAAGACACAAAAGTATTAAATAGATGGAAACAAGATTAATTATATATACTATTAAGAAGTATCTTTACACCCAAAACTATGTATATAAACTAAAAATTTTAAATGCATAATAGTTTTTTCGCTACACAAAGAGTTTTAATAAGATAAATATGATCATTAAAATAGGTCAAGTATGCAAGAAGGCAGTTCACAGAACTATTAGTAGTCAAATATTTTAAAAATCTCACCCATTATAAAATGTATAAGCCATACAATATTTTTATGTCTAAAATTAGTTAATACGTTAAATTTGAAGAAACTCAAAGCTGGTACATAGCTCATACATGACAACTGTGAGGATGGTGCAGGACTGGGAAGTGTTTCATTTTGTTGTACGTAAGGTCACTTTAAGACAGAACCAACTTGATGGCCCCTAACAACAACATATTGTGGACTCGCTGGCATTCAAAAATATTTTAAGTTTTACTTAATGTAGCGTTTTTATTTCTACCCTACACATATCTATACTTTTAAATTATAAACAAGAATCAAATAAAAATAGCCATCAATTTAGGAAAAGTTGGTGTGTCCATACCCAAATATCATACATTAAAATTAACAGTGAGACAAAAGTAAAACTGCTAACAATATATTAAGAAATTAAACCAAAAACCAAACCAGTTGCTTGGGAATTGACTCTGAGTCATGGGGAGCCCATATATGTTAGAAAGAAGAGTGATCCATAGGTTTTCAACGGCTGGATTTCTGGAAGTAGACTGCTGAACTTTCTCCTGAGGCACCTCTGGATAGAACTGAACCACTAACCTTTCACTTAGCAGCTGATGGCGTTAAAAAAAAAAAAAGGTAGGAATCTAGATAATACAGTAAGAGGGACTGGATTTACCTGCTGGGAACAACTAAAAAAATGGCACAAAGGACATGTGAAAGCACGGTTTGCAAACTAGTGCACAGAAGCAATGAAGAACAATGATTCCAGAAAGCCTGAAAATCAAGTGAGGTTTGAGTCCATGGATGAATTCTTTGAGTGTATGTTTAGGCTCTACTACAGGTCAAGTAGGGAATCTGGGCAGACTATAAGAGCCCTGAACTGAAAAGGAGCCAAGAAGCTAAAGCAACTAGAGTACAAATGGCACAGTCCCATAGAAGGACAGTTGCAGAGAGAATTCCAGAGATCTAGATAACGCCCTTTGAATACTCAACAGAGTAATAATAAACATATGTACTATGGGGAGAAATATAAAAGCTATTTTGCTTATTACTAAAATATTTTTAAAGGTAACCATAAGCAAATAATAATCAATGGTGTGGAGTTTAGCCTAGAGTAAAATGTGTGATAATTGCACAAAGCCATTCTAGAAGCACTGGTGGCACAGTAGGTTACGCGTGGGGCTGCCATTGGAAACCACCAGCTGCTTCCTGGGAAAGAAGATGAGGATTTCTTTACCATAACGAGTTATGGAAACCCACAGGGTAGGTTTGACCCTGCCCTATATAAAGAGTCGCTATGAGTAAGAGTCAACTCAATGGCGGTGAGCTTTTTTTATTGTGTAATACTCACATTTGAGAGAGGATTGGAAAATTAAAAATTTCTACTACAAATAAATTCTAAAGCAGTCACTAAAATAACAAAACAATTATATTTAAGCAACTAACACATGAGGTAAAATGGTGGGGATAGGGGAGCAAGAGACAGCAGTAAATGAAGGAAAAGGGAACACAATGCATAAGTAGAAAATGGCAAAGTAGTAGATTTAATATTAACCATATAATACCATTAAATTTAAATGGCCTTAATAATCAAAGAAAGGAATTGCAAGATTGGATAAAAAAACAAAGAGACCAAAGGCCGCCTATATGAAATCATATTTAAAATATTTACAAATAAATTGGTTAAAGTAAAAGGACAGGAAACAATATGCAAACACTGGAAAACATAGGCTCCCAAATTTATTTGGCCTACCGCCTTATCAGAAAAGAAAAAAATTAATCAGTGTTCTCCTGGGAATTAAAAATTTTTGTGCTGTAGCCCATAATCCAGGATAAACTGTGAGTATCTCTTTTTGTCATCTCCCTGGATCATTCTAGTTCCCCTGGGATGTGGATGTGGTGGTGGTGGTGGTGGGTAATAATCTCATAAAAGACTTTAGTGTGGGGAGAGGTCAGAGGCTCACAGGCACCCTCCCAGAGGGAGATCAGTTGCCAGACTGCAGTGGCCCCCCACCCTCCTGCTGGGGACAATGGATTACTTCTCCCTAAGGCTTGCGACCATTAGCTTGGTTCCTGTAGGTGGAGTTCACACTCTACTGATAATGGTTCCTATGGAGATCTAGAAAACAGGTCAAAGTTAAGCTGCCATCCTAAATCTAGGATCCGCCCATCTTGTCCATGTATACCCCCAATCCCTCCTCTTCCTACTGCGTGTATGTCCCTAGACCACCCCCTCACTGCTGTATAACCTATAGTGCAACCCCTTCCTGTGACGTATGACTTTACCTGTAATTAGTGGGCTTGCACATCCCCAAAAGGTATATAGGTCTGGGTTAGCAATAGAGATCTCTCTCTCTCTGGCCCCCTCAGTCTCTGGGATCCTCCTCTCCTCTCCCGTCCTCCTTCCCTTCCCCCTCTCTCCACATGGACCACCATGTGGGGCTGAGGTGAGCATTGCAACCATGAAATGTGTCTGACTCCATTATTTGACTCTCTCTTTTATTTCATGCTCTCGGTGACTTTTGGAAGAGATTTTAGTACCTTCTCTCAATAATTCACAGAACAGAGTAAGGATATATAACCTACTGTGCCACCAGTGCTTCTAGAATGGCTTTGTGCAATTATCACACATATTATATCTCAACCATACAACTGTGCTTACTGAACCCGGGACTAGCGTTGGGGGGCTGGCCTCCCCCCACCTACTACTACACTGAAGTAACAATACCAGAATTAAAAACCTTAAAGCTGAAAATACCACCAGGGACAAAAAAAAAAGTGTTGGGGAGAAGAGAAAAAGCAATTCACCAAGAATATATACATATAGCTATCCTACACATTTATGTACTAACAAAACTTCATAAAGCCAAAATGGCAGACCTGTAAGGAGAAATACACAAACCAATATGTTTTGAAAGAGATTTTAGTACCTTCTCTCAATAATTCACAGAACAGAGTAAGGATATATAAGATTTGGGCATCACTATTTAACAAATGGACCTAATTGACATTTACAGAACACACCACCACCAATGGGAAAATACATATTCTTATCAAGAATAAATAAAATATTTTACAATATAAATCATATTTGGGATATAAAATAAGCCTCAACAAAACTTAGAAGGGTTCAAGTATTAGAAAGTATGTTCTCTTGACCACAATAAATGAAACTACAAATAAATCAACAGAAAGATAAATGGAAACCCCCAAATCGTTGCAAGTTAATAGTGAAAGTATTTAAGCATCATATGGCACTAAAACACCAATCAGCTTCACACAATCGGCTAAACACAAACAAAAACAGTAAGTCAATAAAGTAGGAATGAAAAAAAAAACCAAAGTAAAATCCATGAAATCAAAAATAATTTTTTAGATTAATAAAAGCAATACACCTCAATCAGACTGATCACGAAAAAAAGATAAGGCACAAATAGCCAATATCAGGAATAAGGAAGGTGAAATCATTAAAGGATAAAAAGGTAAAATCATGAGTAACTCTAAGCAAAAAAGCTATCAACCTAGACAATGTAAACAAATTCTACGGAAGACACAAATCACCTAAGCTTACTGGAAGAGAATACCCACTTACCTATACAATAAATTGAGTACGTAGTTTAAAACTCCCAATCCCCACAAAACACGGGCCTTCATGCCTTCCTAAGTGAACTCTACCAATTACTTAAGGAATAAATACCATTTAGGGCTTTTAGCCTTTTATCAGGAACAGAGTACAGATGCCTGCTCTTACATTTCTTATTCAACTTTGTACTAGAAGCCATAACAAAAAAAGATTGTAGATTGAGCAATATGCAACAACTATTATCTTTAAATTTATATTTATTAGCATTTTGATAATTGCAAATGAACAGGTAGGGACCAAAATATTTTAAATTACTATTTACAGTAGCATCAAAAAAAGTAATACTTAGAACAAGTAAAAAAAAAAAAAAAAAATCTTCTACCCTGAACACTACAAACAATGTTTAAAGAAGACCTAAAGATATGGGAAAGTCCCTGGCGAGTACATACACTTACTATGGTCAGCTGCTAAATGAAAGGTTGGAAATTTGAGTCTATTCCTAGAGACAACTTGTAAGAGAGGGTAGGCAATCTACTTCCGAAGAATCCGTTCTTGAAAACTCCATGGAGCACACAACAGGGTGGGGTCAACAGTAGGAATCAACTTCAAGGCAACTAATTTCATGTATAAATTATTAATTTCATGGCAAAAAAGATAAGGAAACCAAAAGCAGTGTTTTAAAGTGATTACCTATGCCTAAGTGTAGGTGCCATCAAGTCAGGGAAAGCACGTTTTACTTGAACTTTCGAGCTATTCCTGACTGCAAATATTTAAACATTGCAATTTAGAAATTATCACTGCTAAATAAAAAAGGAACCCTTGTGGTGTGGTGGATCACACGTTGTGCTACTAACCCCAATTCGGCAGTTCAAAACCACCAGCAGCTCTGAGGGATAAAGATGAAGCTTTCTACTCCTATAAGGAAGGATTTTGGATCTCAGTCACAGTTCTACCCTGTCTTACAGTGTTGCCCTGAGTCAAAATTGGCTCAATGGAAGCAAAGTGAATTAGACAAAGAAAGTGCTCATTATTTCTTCCTCATTCTATTAACTATGAATGCAGAGAATAAGCCCAAGTATTAAAATATGAGTATAAGGCAAGGTTAAGAAAATACCCAAGAAAAAACAGATTTAACAAGATAATGCCAAATGATATCATTGAGAGGTTTTGAATCAGATAATAGGGTAGGCTGCTATTAAATTGAATGCTTAGGGTAGACTTAAAATGTCATTTAAAATATTCGTTCAAGAAGAAGCTAATATACAGGTTGGAGGATTTAGAGGATAAAGTCAGTTAGTGCAAGGGCACCAAAAGGTTCATTGTACAAGAATACAAAAATGCCCCTGTGCCTGGCACACCAAAGTCAAACCCACTCCCATTACGTCAATTACTATACAGTGTTAGCTATAACTCTTGATGGAAGTACACTGCCTCATTTTTCTCTGCTCGAGTGGCCGATGGATTTGAACTACCCACTTTGCCAGCAGCAGTACAACATTTACCCAACAGGTGCAAAAATAGTATAGGATAAATATTAAAAGTTGAGGTCTGATCACATGAGGCTTATCAACCAACATGAGAATTTCAACTTTACTGTGAATAGACAGAGCATAGGGATCTATCCAGGGGAGTAAGAAGCTAAAACTTACATTAAAATGGTGGGTTTCAGCCATCCTAATGCCATGACCCTTTTTAATACAGTACCTCATGTTGTGGTGACACCCCACCCCCAACCATAAAATTATTTTCGTTGCTGCTTCATAACTGTAATTTTGATACTGTTATGAATCAGGTGACCCCTCTGAAAGGGCTGTTCCACCACCAAAGAGGTTGCGACGCACAGGTTGAAAACCGCTGCATTAAAAGATCACTGGCTCTACGTTGAAATGGATTGTAGAGAGGGAACATTGGAAGTAGTGTCTAAAGTGCTAGAACTTTGGTTCTGAAAGCATGACATCCTTTTCCAGGGACTGTTTCTCTTGGTAACATCGATTCATTTAGATGACTGGTAGGGTTAACTTTTTTAGTAGGGAAAATTAAGTAAAATAGATTTGGGAAAGTGAGAGGACGCAAGAGTTCAGTTTAGCCATGTAAATTTTAAGAAAATTATTAGATATCAAAGTGAATACATCACGTAGGAAAATAGACAGAGCTGTCTTAGAGATCAGTGGAGCGCACCAACGTATATTGAATTACTAGATAACTTAGGAAGAAAAGATGCCATCAAAGGAGAGTAAGAATGGTCTGAAAGACAAGAATACAGTGCAATCAGGTCCTTTCAAGAAAGGAGCAAAAAAAGAGTGCAGAAAATTAAATGCACAGGTCACTTGCACACATCCCTCAAACTTAGCAGCTCACCATACTTCTCACCCTATTCCAACAAGTTCCAAAATCGTAACCGTGAACTTTTAATCGTTATATCTAAGAATGTCCTTACTCTTCTAGACTTTCATAAAACTCAACTTCTTGTTTTAATGTCTCTTCCCGACACAGGTTTCCTCACATCTCATTCATTATCTCAGTTATGGTCAAAATCCTCTTAAAATACTTTAACATCAGTACCATATACATTAAATGTACTATTTTTCACATACTAGTCCTTTTCTTACTGCCCACATTTAGCGCAATCTAATACACATCACTTTCAAATTTTGATATTATCCTTCAGTTAACCACCTCATTTCCACTAGGTAGCAACTACACTGAAAACATTTTTGGATGGTTTTGACAATTTACAAATCACCTAATACTACTAGTATTACTAATATTTACCTTATATTTAACTTCAATGTCAAAATATGTACTACCAAAAAAAAATAGACTGGCCATCTCCAAGAAAATTCTAAAGAATATCACAGTTATGAATGCCATTTTAAGAGTTGCCAAAACAATTACCAAGGTTCAGCATCCCTGGAGGAAGCAAGCCCACAGCCTCTCAAAACTACTAATGGGGGGCCTTACAGCATTCACCAAATATTTGCACACTGGGCTTGGAAAGTGAAAGTCTTGGGAAATAAAGAACTGAAAACAAGGACCCAAAGAACAGAACAAGGCAAACAAGCTTGCAAACAAAAATTCCGTACACCATTATGTTAAAAAACCTGTAAAAACCAAAAGGCCTCAGCATTAGAACTGGGACTAAGGCTGACAAGGTATATAGGAGTTGGCCCGGCCAAAAAGTGGGTGAGGAAGCATTCCAAACCATCTCTACCCCCACAGGCCTACATACCTTTAACAGAAGACCACCAAGCCCCGCTCTTAATTTCTAACTCAAATTTGAAGCTAATTGCCTAAACAAGTTTCTTTTCAAGGGTCAGGATGAGTGATTTTAAGGTGCCTTATTACTGACGAAATCATAAGGTAAAGATGTCTTTGATTAATAAAAGTAGATACTCTTAAGTCAAATCACTCTCAGAACTATAGTTTCCCCTCAGAAAATTGAACTAACATTTTGTATTCCCAGGAAATCATGCTTGAAAAGCATTTTTAATCCCTTGGCTAGCACTCATACTATCAAATATTCTCACAGACTGCTACTTCCAGAAGAACAGTTATCTATTTAATGATTTACATAATACAACTCTATCAAGTGAAACCTTTTGCATTGGGTTTTGGTGGCTTTAACTAGTTTCCAGCTAACTGAAAACTTCCATTAATGATGGAAACAGATTGAACAATCGGTTTTCATATTAGCTTCAAACAATCATATCCTACCTTCACGCCAACTGCGACCTCAGTGACAATTCTGGAAAGAAAAAAAAAAAGTTTCAATCTCTTATTTTTAATAGACTAATTTGCCTCTCTGAAACTTTTAATAGTTTATAAATGTTCTAGATCCTCACAATGCTATTACAAAAGTTTAACACACAAATGGGCAGTGACACAGCTACTTTGGCTTTCAAACAGTAAGGCAATTTGTGGTATTTCTGAACAAGTTGCAGAAAGAGCAAGACCCAAAACACTACAAAATGTCATTTCTGCTAGGATAGGGCATGTAGATTAATCATTTAACATTAAATCAACTTTTTGGTGAATTCTGAAATAAATCCCATTGGAAGTTTTGCCAGCAATTTCCATATTGAACTAGGAGAATACTGAGCCTCTCTGGAGCTGTGGTTTAGAATGTAAAACATCCAGGAATCTCTTGGTAACCTGGGAGAGGACCACAATTCTGAGTCTGTAACTTCCAAGTGATGTTCATTTTATTACCTTACAGAACTGAACTCTAGACCCTACACCCAAAGTGAAATTTACTGTACTTCTGAACCGTCTGGTCCTCACAGATGTACTTTTAAAGCGCTCTTGTTGTTAAATTCTCCCAGGCAGGCTGCCTACAGCTTCCCTTCCTCCCTGAAGTAGGAAGCGCCCTCTCTAATGAGGGGTCAATTGACTAAGTCTCTTCAGATGTGGAGGGGCCGTCGCACCAGTCTATAGGTCACCCAGCATTCTCTCTCCACTCTTGGGCTCCAGAAGATGCAGCACTGGCAAGGGCTTTACCAAAAAAATAATAATTTTTTTGTTTAATAGTTGCCTTTGTGTTGTTCCAGAAACTGGTCAAAGTAGCTGGGCATTTGATGGATCGGTGCTATCTACTCTCGTTCCTGCCAGCGGGGTTGGCCTTTGCCCGTGTGATGGAGGTGGACCACAAACACTTCGTTTTGGTGATGATTTCATGGCGGGCCCTCCTGCCAAGCCCTGAGTGTCCCCAGGCCCCACAAAAAGGCGTTTTTCCCAGCCCTCCGCCCCCGCGACCGACTCCCGGG
>NW_022104341.1:21569832-21578761 GCF_000313985.2 Echinops telfairi
CCCCTGAACTGTCGAGCTGCCCCGAAGCAGCTTCCACTTTCCTCTAAATGCCAGCTTGGCTATTCCCGACCATTGCAGGCAAAGAGAAAATTATATATAGTTTCCCCCCCCTGCTATCTTTTACTCTCAGACCCTCTCCATCCCATCCCCAAAAACACTTTATTCAACACCATTGCTAATTAAAAACAGTGCTTTCTAAAACAAGCACAGCTCATAAAATGGACAATAGGTGTTTCCAATCAAACACTTGTAGTAACATGTCAAATGGAGGAAAGTTTGAGTCTCACTTCAATTAATTAGATGCATCGATTAGAAATTTGCACCATAACTTGTGTCGAAAGGACCCAGAGTGTGGACTATGTTAGAGTTTATACTGAACATGCATTCCAACGTCAGGAGTTAACATTTGCAAGTGTGAAAGGGAAGGTGGGGATGAAGTGGGGGCAGCTGAATCTGAACACATTTTGACTTATACATGCCTCGCAATCCCAATTTTTTTAATAACATTGGGCATTCTTTTTTTATGACTCAAAAAAGTTGGAAAAGTCAGTTGCTTTGAGAGAATGTTTGGTGGGTGTGACTTTTGCCAACATCCTGTCGGTCACATGTCATCACACATCCAAACACACACAAACTCACTTATTCCTGAAAATGGAAAATATTACTTACATCTCTCCAGTTAATCTCAGTGCCACTCTGAGATCTTGAGACTCCTGAAGGCCCCAATACCTTACCCTTTTACTAATCGGAATTTCATTGGGCTAAATGGGAGTTTACTCTTCCAAATACTTAATCAGAACTCTTCAAAGCAGCCAAATGTTTAAAAAGTATTTATTTGCCACAAAGATGGGTACTTTTTCTGCAATGACTTTGCTTATCTTCATCTTAAAGATTATCTCGGGTTTCAAAGACGACCTATTATCACTGACATTAACAATCACTTTTCACACATTTGTGGTTTTGCACATGTGGAGTTACTCAACTATTAAATGTGTAAGCTTCCAAAGGGCAGGGACTATAGCATAATTTTCTATTTCCCTATTCAATCAATATTGATTGATTGATTTTATTTTGTCTTGGCAAAGACAAACTGTTCCATGAGAGGAAGTCTGCCCTTACATGGCAGAAGAAATTCTAATAGCTACAAAATCACATTTATCCTAATTTTTTTCTTCCTAATGAGATACCAGACTACAAACCTATCATAATATGTTTATGAATTTAAAACCATCATTTCCTAAAAATAACTTAAGGTAGGCTACAAGTCAGGGCACATAAAGTACTAGATGAAGTAAGTGAAGTGAAATAGAATACAAAAAAGGACAAAACATAGCAAGGAGCCAGAAAGAACAGTATATCTAGCAAGAAGCATGATCAAAGCTTTGGTTGGAAAAGAGCTTTCATTGAATGGCTATGTGATTTGTACATGTTCATAGCTTCCCCAAGGAAAAGTTTCCTTTACTGTAAAATAGGACATATCTTAATGCATGTGAAGCACTCCCTACCCCACCCCCACCTACTGACTATACTAATAATACAGGGTGTTATCATAATCCTTATTATTTTGGTTATTACTATTGTTGTTCACTTGAGAAGTGACTGGCCACAAGTTCGGATCTTGGATTTTTAAAAGTCAACAATATTCATATGAATTTATATAGAGATTTGCACAAAGGTTAAGCATGTCACTAAAGTAATTAGATTGGCCGCTATCTAGGGGAATAAATCTGGGGAAATGTCATTGATTAGTTTCTAAAGCCCTTTAAAATCTAAATTTGTATGATGTTATGAGTTAACCATGGGGTAGATTATTAATCTCAACATTAGCAGATGGACAACCTTTGTCATAAATGGCAAGATTTTATTGGTGTTTATGGATTCCTAACAAAATCTGGCAATAAAAATTGAAGTGCTTTTGCAGTATTATTTTCATACCCATATCTTTTTTCAGTGTAATGATTTGTTCTTTCCCATTAGAATGGTAATTTTTTGACCTTTTGCAGAGATTTACACTTAGGTGGAAAATAATTAAATCTAAATTTCAGTGCATGTTAAGCCAAAATGAGCTCTAATATTGATGCCATAAGAATAGGAAGTAGAGTCTTGTTCTAAATTTTCTGATTTTATTCTTAGTCCCACCCCCTCCTTTGGTGTACCACTGAAGACACTTAACTCATTCACATTGCAATTTCCTAATAGGACGGACCCATTAGATAACATTTTAGTCTTGTATGTATTTTGAAATCAGTGCTGTAAGCGCAAAATTGGCAAAACAAGTTCAAAAGATATAAAAGCATCTATGAAACATACGGAAATGAAAGTGCATGTGAGAGAGGGAAGTTTAGCAGTTACCTAGGGCTGTGAATGAGTTTAGCCATTGCCTAGCGCTGTGAATGAGAAAGGAGGTGAGCGTCAAGGGGTACAAAATTTCTATTTAGCATGATGACAGTTCTTTAAAACCAGACAGTGGTAGTGGTTATAATCATCGATAAATATATTAAAATTCATTGAATTATACACTTACTATGGGTAAACCCTATAGTATGGAATGTCTATCTACTGAAACCCTATAGTATGGAACTTATAGCTATTGAAAAGGAGGCGTATTATCCACTCCTACACCCAGTGACTGAGTTCCCTGCTCTCAAGCTGCTCCTTCTGACCAGTTTATTCGCTTATATATTCCAGTTTATGCCCATCCAGAAATGTTCTAATGGGTATCTTAATTACACAGCTTTCCTTTTTATTCAAAAGAGGTCATGATTAGCCAAACTGTTCTACAACTTTAACTTAAAATTTTCATCATAGAAGTCGTTCTCTATCAATACATTTAGAATTGCCTCATTTTTCCTATATGACTGTATAATATTCCACCAGATTAATGAATTATAATTCTTTAACTAGATCCTATTGATGGACATTTAGATTGTTTCCAAACTTGCTACTTACCAACAATTCTGCAGCAATTATCCTTCTTATTAAGTCATTTTCCATATTTTTGGATATATCTGTTGGATAGATCTACCTATAACTAAAATTATTGGGTAATATGCATTTATAATATTTTAAAATGTGATCAAATAAATTGCCCTCCATGCAGCTTGAGTTCTAAGGTGAGAACATTTTCAATACCTATTTAAACAAAGAGCTGATTTGTTTAATAGAGAGTTCCTACAAATGAAGAAGGACAAACAGCCCCAATAGGAAAATGGACAAAGAATAACAAAATATAAACAGATTGGTTACAAACAAACAAAAACAAATATGCTCAGCCTTACGTATAAAAAGAGAAATTCAAGTTAAAACTACCAATATGACCCCTACATCAACTACCCTCTAGTCAACCCTAATCACAGTCATCCTACAGGAGAGAGTACAAATTTTCCCTAGGATTTCTGAGGTTGTAAATCTTTATAGGAAGAGACAGACAGCATGATGTGTCTTTCCAAAATAAATAGTGGTTTTGAAATGCCAGTCTTGTGTTTTTGAACCCAGTGCACAATCCACTACATACCAGGGCTCCTCCTGTCCCTTCTAGTACAAGCTCATAGACAAAACTACTTGAGGACAGGGACCTGAGGGTGGGGGGGAGAATTCCTTTCCAAACTATCAATAAAGCATGAGAACAGAATAAAGATACATGCTAGGGATATTGGTGTCCCAGTTATAATCATAGCTTTCCATACAGGAGACTCAGGTTTGATTCCTGACCAATGCACCTCATGGGTAACCACCGCCCTTCTGTCACTGCAGGTTTGCATGTTGTTATATGCGGAACATGTCTTAGGTACAATTCCAGATCTAGTTGTTCTCATCGGGAACCTATGCATGCATCAAGAAGCAGTTGTGCAAATAGTTGCGCATGGTTTATCCTCTCATCCTACTTATGCAATCTGTATCCTGAGGAATTAATCACAGAGCCGGATTATATGAAGAAGAGTGCTGTGTCAGGATTGGAGAAAGGCTAATTAGCAACCTTTGATAGGCTAAGAGGAGGACTTGAAGCACTTGCTGATGAAGATCAAGGATTGCAGCCTTCAGTGTGGATTACAACTCAGTGTAAAGTAGTCTAAAAATCCTCAGAACTGGACCTATAGCTAACATGAGAATAAATGGAGAAAGGGTTGCAATATCAACCCTTGCTTGAATTGCCTTGCTTGAATTCTCAGTCACTGCTCATGAAAGTACCACTCAAGAGATCAAAATACACAATGCATGGGATAAATTTGCCGCACAAGACCTCTTTATTTTTTAAATCATTTTATTGGGGGCTCGTACAACTCATCACAATCCATCAATCCATCCATTGTGCCAAGCACATCTGTACATTTGTTGCCATCATCATTTTCAAAACATTTTCTTTCTACTTGAGCCCTTGGAATCAGCTTCTCATTTTCCCCCTCCCTCATGAACCCTCGATAATTTATAAATTACTATTATGTTGTCATGTCTTACACTGTCCGACGTCTCCCTTCACCCACTTTTCTGTTGTCCATCCCCCAGGGAGGGGGTTATAGGTAGATCATTGTGATTCGTTCCCCCTATCTCCCTCTACCTTTCCCTTACCCTCCTGGTATGGCTATTCTCAATATTGTTCCTGAGGGGTTTATCTGTCCTAGATTCCCTGTTTCCAGCTCTTATCTGTACCCATGTACATGCTCTGGTCTAGCCAGATTTGTAAGGTAGAATTGGGGTCATGATAGTTCTAGTTCATTAAAGAACTAGAGGAAAGTTGTTTGTTTCACTGGTGCTATACTGCACCCTGACTGGCTTATCTCCTCCCCTCTGCCCTTCTGTCAGGGGATGTCCAATTGTCTACAGATGGGCTTTGCATCTCCACTACGCACTCCCTCTCATTCACGATAATATGATTTTTTGTTCTGGGTACCTGATCCTGTCGACACCTTGTGATCACACAGGCTGGTATGCTTCTTCCATGTGGGCTTTTTTGCGTCTCAACTAGATGGCTGCTTGTTTATCTTTAACCCCTTAAGATCCCAGATGCTATATCTTTTGATAGCTGGGCACCATCAGCTTTCTTCACCACATTTGCTTATGTCCCCGCTTTGTCTTCAGTGATCATGTCAGGAAGGTGAACATCATGAAATGCCAGGTTAATAGAACAAAGTGTTCTTGTGTTGAGGGAGTACTTGAGTAGAGGCCCAATGAACACGTCCTCTTTAAAGTATTGGAAAACAAGAATGCTATTTTGAGAACTAAAATTAACCTGACCCAAGTCATGGTATTTTCAGTCATCTCACATGCATGTGAACGTTGAACATTGAGTAAGGAAGATTGGAGAAGGAGAGATGCATTTGTATGACGGTGTTGACAAAGATTATTGAAAGTACATGGACTACCGAAAGGACAAACCAATCTACCTTGGAAGAAAGGTCCTTAGAGGCAAGGATGGCAAGAAAGACATTGTCTCAGTACTTCGGAAATGGTTTCAGTAAAGACCAGTCCCTGGAGAAGAACACCTTGTTTGGTAAAGTGGAGGGACAGCAAAAAAGAAGACCCTCAAGAAGACTGATTGACCCAGCTGCTGCCACAATGGGCTCAACGTAAGAACAACTCTGAGGAGGGCACAGGACCAAGCGCTAGTTCACTCTGTTGTACATAGGGTCACTAGGGTTGGAACCGCCTCAATGGCACCTAACAACCAGACAGGGTAGAAAAAAGCTACTTCCAGAAAACCCTCTGAATCACGATGGACTGATCATCAGGGAATCAGACAGAAGATGCAGGACCAGACCACACTGTGTGCTGCTAGGCATGAGGTCACCATGAGTGGGGGCGGACTAACAGCAACAATAGTAATCCCAGCATAGATATAATTGAGAGCGTGAAGAGTTGTCTCGTATTGTTTTCCAAATGAGAATTTTATCTGGAGAAATATAATGACAAGGGTATATCCAGAAAGATCATACAAGATCCAGGAAACTAGAAATCTACCATAAGAAAGAGAAGGACATTTGGAGGATTTCAGTGAAGAAGTCCCAGGACAACGGTTGATACAGCAGACCTAGGGTTTCAATGGCACGTGAGGTCAGAGGTCTCCAGAAAAGATATTGCTAAGAATAATAAAATACTAACAAATAAAATTCCAAGGAACTGGTATATCAAAAATGTTTTAACAGTATTAACCAGAGTGTTATACTACTGCTGGCAAGTATAGGTGAAAATGAATGAAAAAATATATGGAAAAATTTTTTGAAAATTCATACTACTTTGGTTCAGTTGTAAAAATAATTCTATCTTTGATAACACAAGCACTAAATATTAACAAAATCAGTATGACGATGGAAGAAAAGTATGAATGTGTGCATGTTGTATGTTGAAAACCAAGAAAGCCAAACTCGTGGCCATCCATTCAATTCTAACTCACAGCAACCCCATAGAACAAGGTAGACTCCTTCAGAATTTCCAAACCTATAGTTCCTTAGGGGAGTAGAAATCCTTGTCTTTTTCCTGTGGAACGCCTGGTGGTTTTTATAAACTGCTGACCTTGAGGATTGAAGCCCTTCTTCTGTGTGTGGCTGGGATATAAATTTTCATCTTCCAAAGTAGGAAGTCAACAGATAGTATAGAGGGTTCGTATGAGAAGAAGTAGCCATCTCAGCACATTATTTGGATGGGATATACCAGGAGAACCAGGGAGAAGAGTTGAACATGTTTGCTTCCAAGGTTGGTACTTAGGGGTAAGGAAGGATGAGACAGTTAAAAGTTGTTTGGGCTTTTGTGTATGTCATGCTATATCTTCCAGAACCATTTACTTTTTAAGCTATGTTCATGCGTTACTTTGATAAAAAAGAGATTTTACATTAAAAAAAGAAAGCATTAGATGGAAGCAGGCAAAAAACCGTCTTAGACAAACATTGTCTATTTTGTATTCAGCAATAGCGACTACTTATCTATATGTTCACTGAAAAATGCTCACATCGCTGGCTCTCCTTCCTGTACTGTGCACATAATAGAGATTATTCTTGGAAGGGAACACAATAGTTTGAGTGGCTCAGCAATTTTTAGAACAACCATGCATAAACAACTAATCCAGGGCAGGGAATGGGAAAAGAAAAGAAAAATTACACAGAGAAGTGAAAGATGAAAAAAATACTGAATTTATATAAAACAACATCACCTAAAAGAATAATATTATAAACACGAGCTATTATAAAAATACTATAAAATCCGCATAATATGTATGAATTTATTCAAATGGGCACATAAATGGAAAACAATGACTAGAGATTTGCAAATATAAATACTGTATCTGAAATCAACAAACAGGTTTTAAGCTCATATCAGGATAGAGTAGCTTTCCCAAATGAAATTCTTTTGTGAGAACTTCTGAAAGAAAGGAACCAACACAAAACAAACAAACAAATGGAAAAATTCCATTGTGGAGTCGTTTACATTACGGCCATCACATCATGGGTTAGGTGTGCTCCCCTGCAACCACTGAGACTCCTGGCCCAGCCAAACTGACACAAACCCGAGTACTGCAGCATCCCTTTAAAAAGGAGAAAGGGCACATCATTTTGTTTTCATTTAATATTTAGAATGAAATACATTTATCAAACTTGCTTAACAAATCAAAGATACTTTATATTTAAAAAATGGAATCCTCCTTCATAATGATATTAAAAGCTCTACAGTAGAAAGTACAAAGTTTTTACTGCCTAATTGCTCAGAATTTGCCTATTTCGTCTATGTAATCTGTTCTTAGCCTGGAAGCTCTGGCGAAACCTATTTGAAATACCAGTGACATAACTTCCACCCTCACAGAAACATTCAAGCCACAACAATACAACAAACTGATAGACAAGTGGTGCTGGTTTTATATAGCTATTATAACGAAAGCTACAAACACTTAGAGGTAGAAAACTAAAAAGTGGAACATGCTCAGCATATCTTTTTTCCCCCAGCATATCTTAACAGAAAGAATTCAAGAAAAAATTCAAGCTTCTAGTTGCAATATTTAAAGATTCTGTGGTCAAAATGTTGGCTGACACAGGAAGCATCAAAAGAAATACACAGAGTCAGTGTACCAAAAGAACTAGTCAGCATTCAATTGTCTGAAGACATAACATATGAGCAGGAACCAATGGTGCTGAAGCAAGAAGTTCAAGCTGCACTAAAATCATTAGCCAAAATCAAGGGTCCAGGAATTGATGTATTACTGATTGAAATGTTTCAAGAAGTTGCTGAAGCACTGGAAACACTCATATATGTCAGGAAATTTGGAAGACAGCTATTTGGCCAACTGACTGGAAGAGATCTATATTTGTACCCATTCCAGAGAAAGAGGACCCAACAGAATGCTCAAATTATAAAGCAATATCATTGATCTCACGTGCAAGTAAAATTTTGCTGAAGATCATCAAACAATGGTTGCCACAGTACATTGAGAGGGAGCTGCCAGAGGTTTAGACCATTTATAGAGGAGGCTGTAGAACAGAGATATTGTTGCTGATGCCAGCTGGATCTTGTTTGAAAGCAGAGAAAACCAGAAAGATGTTTACATGTGCTGGAGTGATTGTTACAAGACATTCAACTGTGTGGATCACAACAAACTGTGGATCACCTCGAGAAGAATGGGAATTCCTGAACACTTCATTGTGCTCCTGCTGAATCTGCACACGGATCAAGAAGGAGTTCTGCAGATAAAGCAAGGAAAGGCTGTAGGGTTTAAAATGAAGAAATGCGTGCATCATATTTCTATCCTCTCACCATATTTATTAAGTCTGTAAGCTGAGCAAATATTTAGAGAAGTTGGTGTATATCAAGAAGACTGTGATAACAGGATTGGAGGAAGGCTTTTAGCAGCCTGCAATATGCAGATGAAACAGATCCTTGTTGAAAAGGGGGGGTAAATTTGAAGCACGTGATGATGAAGATCAAGGATTGCAGACGTTAGTATGGATTA
>NW_022104341.1:21580119-21581357 GCF_000313985.2 Echinops telfairi
GTGGGGGGCGGGGTGTGGGGCGGAAACATTCAGGAACTAGAGGAATGATTTGCACGTGCTATACAACACCTTGGTTGAATCATCCCTTCCTTATAACCTTTCTGTAGGGTGATATCCAATTGTCTACAGATGGGCTTTGGGTCTACACACCAACCCACCTCATTTGCATCGACATATTGTTTGTTTTGGATTTTTTGTTACCTGATACCTGATCCTGTCAAAACCTCATGATCACATAGGCTAGTTTGCTACTTCCATGTGGGTTTATTTGCTTCCCTGCTGGATGGCTGCTTGTTAAACTTCAAGCCTTTAAGACCCCAGTCATTATATCTTTTGATAACTGGGCTATAAAATTTTTTTTAATACACATATAATCATAATTATATCTTGGTCATTTCAGAAGGCATTATTTTTGGCATCCTTGCACTCATTTTATTGTAGCTTTGTGAATCAGTCATACAATTTTATTGGGTTTGACTACTGTTCCCAACTTGAGGCCTAAACCAATCACGGTAATGATCTCTCTTCTGTAATGATGCTGTTATTGTGGTTGTTAGGTGTCATTGAGCCAGGTCTGACCCATAGTGACCCTCTCACAACAGAAAGAAATACTGCCCAGTCCTGTGCCATCCTCACGGTTGTTCCTCTGCCTGAGCCCATGGATGCAGCCACTGTTTCAATCCATCCTATAGAAGGCCTTCCTCTTTTCACTGCTCACTCCCTTTACCAAGCACAATAGTTGCAGCAATCCGGACTTCGAACCAATCAAAGAAGGACACTTCCTTAACTCCATGGGTTGGCTCAGAGATGAATAATTGGCATAAAATTTATATTTGATGATGATGTGAATCATCATTTCTCTCTTGATGGATGCAAATATGGGATCATGTAGCTGTGATCAATCCTGGCTGGCAGCTAACACAAAAGGATAAAGCCTACATAAAGACAGAAATGCTTGTCTCTTAACTTTTCTTTTCATGATCAAATGTAACTAAGATCAGATCACTCCTTTGACCACCCACTGCCAAAGAGTCCATGACAACTCACCGCGACCCTATAGGACAGAGTAGCGCTTCTCATTAGGGTTTCTTGCTTGTTTTTTTTTTTTAAACCCTCTCTCCTCGTTAGGGTTTCTAAGGCACTAAAGCTATACAAATGCAGACCATTTCATCTTTATCCTACAAAGTGGCTAGTGGGTTCTAACCAGTACCCTTTCCGTGACCCTCTCAATGCTTAAC
>NW_022104341.1:21581457-21582541 GCF_000313985.2 Echinops telfairi
TATTTGAAATTCTATAACATTGGTAAAATTAGTGATACCATAAATAGAATTACCATATGCCCATGGAATAATTTATAATGTTCCCCAATAAAGGGTGACCCTCTCAATGCTTAACCCACTGCTCTACCAGGACACCTTCTCCTCTACTCAGATCCTTAACATGGACTATGGCTTCAATTTCATGTGTCAATGCCTTAGTCCATAAAAGGCTTCCAACTCTTGCAGGATTTAACTCAAAACCACTGCCTGCCCCAGGGAAGAAACATAAGACTTTCTGCTCCTATAAAGAATTGCAGTCTTGGAAACGCACAGGAGCAGCTCCGGCCTGTCCTGTCGGGTTGCTATGAGTTGGAACTGACTCGATGGCAGGGAGTTTGGTTTGCAGACTTTCTCTCGTCATACGCTCTTTCACCACTACTGCCCTGACCTACTTCTTTTGCTTACGCTAAATACCGCCTACCAAACATCTGCACATCTGTGTTCAAATCTCTTCAACTCAATGAGAAGTACCCTGAAACACTATTTATACTGCTGTACAACAATAAACTGCAGTAGTTTTTTTCTTGCTCTATTCGCCCCACCCCCCCAAAGCATTTGCCTCATTTTAACTTACTATATAATTTGCTTATATTTTTACATTTGTAATTTATTAGCTACTTCCCCAGGAGTCCTGATAACACAATCATTGATATGCTAATTGATTGCCTACTGAAAAGTCTATGATTCTAATCCACTAGAGATGAGACATTCTGCTTCCATTAAGCTGCACAACTTTGGAACCCATGTGGGCGCTTGTACTCTGTCCTTTAGGACCTCTTGAGTTGGAATCAAATCGATGGCAATGAGTGGGCTGTGTGCATCTATTTTCCTCTGCTAGAATTTAGTCTCTGCAGGATCAGTTTATTTCTGATTTATCTGAAACACCCCGAATAATGCCTGTCATATGAGGGCATACCCAAAAAAGCTGGAATTTTTTTCACAGCGAGTATTTAAATTGTTTAAAATAAAACAACCTTATCACCTTCAAAATACTCTCCTTTGCATTTAATACATTTGTCAAATCTGTGATTCCATTCTTGGAAAC
>NW_022104341.1:21583002-21589746 GCF_000313985.2 Echinops telfairi
GGTGTGTTCCAATGGCTTTATTGATGTTTGCTTGGGGGGAAGGGGGGGTCATAAGAATAGCACCATGCATCATCACCAGTAAGGACCTTGGAAAAAATCTGGGGGGCTTCCACCTGTTCTTTCAAAGCCCAGCATGTTTCCACTCCATTCTGTTTCCTGGTCAGTCTGAACCCGTGGCACACATTTCCCAGGGAGCCTTCTTGTTCCCAAATCATCTGTTAAAATTCACTGAACCGAGCTCCAAGATTGTCCAGATAACTTCCCCATCTCTTCAATGGTCTATCATCAATCTTTGGACACAAGTCCATTTAGAACATTGACGGATGTCTAGAACGAGATTTTTCATCGATTGACATTTCACCTGCTTTTAAAATGAGAGAACCGTTCGTACCTTTGAGTTTTTCCCATAGTGCTGTCCTTGTAAGCTGTGTTCAACATCACAAGAGTTTCTGCAGCACTTTTCCCAAGCAGGAAACAAAATTTCACAGCTCCAAGCTGTTCTCTTAAACTGGCCATCATAAAAAAATAAGGTTCAAGTAAAACTGCTTTATGAAAAAATTCACAGTGACCAGAAAGAACCTTCCCAGGTGATGCTGCTAACTCAGAGCGAGTTGCTAGGTGGTCGCCTAGCAGAAAAAAATGAGCACTATGAAAGCTCTGCCCAGTGGAGGTTTTTTCCATTTTTTAAGGGGGTTATATCATAGAGACTCCATAACAATATTCTGAAGCATGAATGAAGAACAAGGTGTTGGGTCACCCACCATCTGAAGGCTAACTCTCGGCTAGGAATTTCATTTTCAGACAATCAAAACTAACAAAGCTATTAAAACAGTGATGGATGAAAGTTCTGTGTCATTGATCAAACAATGTTTGAAGAAATTGGAGATGTTTAACCAATGAATGTGTTAGTTTTCTTCAAATAAAGACTGTCACATGAAAAATAAATTATGTATCTTATTTTTGTTCCACCAAATAGAAGGATTAAATTATAGAGAACCATATTTCAGCTAAGCATAAGAACAATGCTATTACTATACCACCCCTTGCAAGAACTAAATACGAAGGCTACGTCAAGTACAGCATTAGAGAGTGATTGTAAGGGCACATAGGAAACAAAGAACATCTGATCAGCTCTCCATCAATATGTCATTCCATTGCCCAAAGAATGGCAGTTCAGGACTACCAAATATTTGCTATTTTCATAACTCTTTGCTTTCTGTGACATATCTTAGTCTAATAGGTGTGGTTTTGCCTTTGTGAATGAATATTATTGAAAGTGTTGCCCCATCTCCACTCCACATTGTTTGTGTAGTGCTCAGTCACTTGAGTTTTTTGCCTGCACAGGTCAAAATTCCATGTATTTTGGTCTAAAAATGTGTCCTATACATGTATACTTTCCTTTTCTAAAATTATTTGAAATTCTATAACATTGGTAAAATTAGTGATACCATAAATAGAATTACCATATGCCCATGGAATAATTTATAATGTTCCCCAATAAAGGGATGAGTATAGTCACATGAACAGATTTTGAGCTCACATTTATTAATAGCCTAATCTAAGAACAACTCATTCTTTTTTTTAAATCATTTTATTAGGGGCTCATACAACTCTTATCAATATCCATGCATACATCAATTGTGTAAAGCACATTTGTACATTCATCGGCCTCATCATTCTCAAAACATTTGCTCTCACATGGCCCTACTCAATACTTGCCCTCATGAAGAGATCACTGAAAATATGGGTGCTATAGCAAAGTGTGACTAAGAATCAGACAGTACCTAGCTATCATAAAGAATAGTCTCTGGGCCCTTACAGGCTAGCTTCAAACAAGCTTCCATCTAACTGAGGTTATGATTAAGCCCACATAGAAGAAACACACCAGTCTGTATGATTCAAGGATTATAAATAATAAAATCCAACACTGGGAGATGGAGCAATTTTAGAGCTAAAATTCTGAGCACCAGTTTGCAGAATGTTATGAGTGACAGTGAAAATCCCAAATCCATTTACAGGGTCCCCACTTGGATTAAGGCGCCAGTGAATTCCCTCTGGTCATTGCTCAGCGATGCGTATAACATGCCTATCAGAGGGCGTGCATTGTAGTGGACTCATGCAGATGGTATCACTGTTGGGTGCTGTCAACTTGGTTCTGACTCAGAGGCTCTATGTACAACACAACAAAACACTGCTTGGTCATACACTTTTAAATGTGTTAATGTAGAGCCTCTACGTAGACCAAGAAACAGTATTTCCAATAGAAAAAGGGAATACTGCATGGATTAAAGGAACCCTGGTCATACAGGGGTTACACATTTGGCTGCTAACTGCTCAATTAACAGTTCTAAACCACCAACAACTTCAAATGAGAAAGATGAGACTTTCTACTCTGGGAAAGAATTTCAGTCTTGGAAAACCACAAGGGGCAGTTCTACCCTGTCTGCAAAGGTCACTATGGATTAGAGTCAACTTGATGGCAGGGAGCATGGTTTAAAGGGAATTAAACAACTGTAAGCATCCATTAATGATTGGAATGTGGAATGTATGAAGTATGAATCTGGAGAAACTGCAAGTCATCAAAAATAAAACAGAATGCATAAAGGTTATCACCCTAGGCATTAGTGAGCTGAGATGGATTGGTATTGGTTCTTGGGAATCTGAGAGTCATACGGTCTACTAGGCCCAGGATAACAAATTGAAGCGGAGCACTTCACATTCATCATAAGGAAGAACATTTGAACATGGATACTGAAGTACAGATCTGTCAATGATAGGAGAACATCCATTTACTTATAAGGAAAACCAATTAATGCAACTATTATTCAAATTTACACACAAATCACTAATGCCAAAGATAAGGAAAGTAAGGACTTTTACCAATGTTTGCAGTCTGAAATTAATAAAACATCAATCAAGATGCCCTGATAATAACTGGTGATTGGAATGTGAAAGTTGGAAACAAAGAAAGATCAGAAGTTGGAAATTAGCATGATAAAATTTTTGCCAGAATTAGCATGACAAAATTTTGAAAAACCAATGAATTCATTGAACCTTCCTTATCCCCAAAATATAAATGGTGACTATGTCGGTGGGCCTCCCCAGAAATCAAATGGACTACATTTATCGAAAGAGCTGATAAAGACGTTCACTAACATCAGTCAGAACAAGAGCCAGGACTGACGGCTAACACAATCATGTACTCATATTCAAGCTTAAATTGAAGCTGGGCGAAATGAAAACAAGCCCAGAAGAGTCAAAGCGGGACTTTGTACATAGCTCACCTGAATGTAAAGAACATCTTGAGAACAATTCTGACACAAGCAGCAATAACGACCAAAGACGAGGTGAGGGGTGGGATGCCACTGAGGATCCCGTGCATAAAGAAACTTAAAGAGCACTGAAAGGAAGGAAAGGGAAGATCAAAAAGGATGCCAGAAGAGATTAAAAAACTTGCTGTTGATGTAAAATACCTAAAATGGAAGAAATGATGATTAAATGACTAAGCAGTAGAATTAATGTGGCATGTTGAAATGTGTAAAGACCTGGAGCTAGAAAACCAAAGGGAAAGAATATACTCTATATTTCTCAAGCTGAAACAAATGAAGAAAGTATCAAACCTCGAGTTGCAATATTGAAGGGTTCTATGTGCAAAATATCGACTGATACAGAAGCATGGAAAGAATAGAGAACCCCATTGCTAAATCTACTGCCATCAAGTCTTTTCCAACTTCTAGTGACTTTATGTAGAGTTCCTGAGGCTGTAAAGCTTTGCAGAAGCAGCTAGCTTTCTCTTTCTCCTGAGGAGCATTTTGTGGATTTGAACTCCCAACCTTGTGGTTAGCAGTTCAACAGCACCACTAGAGTGCAAAAGAAGACAGATGGTTACATAAAATAATTTAAAAACAAATCAAAATAGGTTTACAGGTTTGATAAACACTAGTGGAATCCATAAGACTATGGCCCTTCACTACACTTACAGCGTAGAATGAAACTCACCCAGTCTTAAAATAAACATAGCTAAAAGGTGAACAATAACATCAGGGAGGTTAACACTCCTTAGAAAAATCAACCATAGAGACCGACATGGCAACATCTGCCCAGAGTGGAAGCTATGAAAGCAGCCAGGGATAAAAGAAGGACATAAATGGAAAGAGGAAACACAAGGAGGAAGTGGGAAGAGTGTTGTTAGGAGCATTCTGGTTTGATTTCTTTCAATACAGATCCATTTGTCCTTTTAGCAGTTCATTGTACTTTAAATGTTATCCTCCAGCACCACAATTCAAATGTATCTACTCTTCAACAGTCTTTCTTATTCAATATCCAACTTTCACATCCATATGATGCAATATAGGATACCATGACTCGGCTGAGACTCACCTGAGTCCACAAAGGAAAAAGCTTTATTGGGTGGGACTATGCAAATATGAGATGTTTATGATCCACCAGAGGGACTGGATAGCTAGGTCAGATGTGGAAATAGGGTACATGCAGCCTTGTGGGTTGGAAGCATGCAAATAAGAGAGATAGAACCCTAATACAGGGAATGGTCAGTTTTGCCATCCTGATGAGCTTAAATTGAGCCGTCGTAGAATAGAGGCAGAAAGTGGAATCTCACTGTCATCGGAGAAGTTGATCCAAGAATGGAGCATTTCCTCAGAACCTGAAATCCTTGTGCTGGACCTCATAGATCCAGGAGACTAAGCTGTGCCCACTGAATGGGGAGCTGCAACAGCAGAGAAAAAGGTAGTGATGTAGCAGAACTCAAAGTGCAAGATGTAGCAGTGGACACCTTGGCCTGCCACTTGGTGTGTCTTTGGACAGGGGTATGTCCCTGGTGCACTTTAACAGGGGGCAGGGGAGGAGCTAGTTTTGCTAGTCTACCCAACTAGAGCAGAGTGCCTGGGCAGGGATCAGCAGAGTTACTGAGAGCTTTGCAACACTGGTCTGAACAATGTAGAGTCTAAGGAGCAGAGAAAAGCCAAGAGGCTGAGCGTGTTTGAAGGAAAAGAGGCTGTCTTGGTAGAAGAACTATACTGGGACCAGGTTCATGATTTTAAACAGGTCCATTCTCATAACTGTGAGTTTTGTCTGTGAGTTCTGTGTGGCCATTGCAATAAATTATCCAATCCAATAGAGAAGTAGAGAGTACCAGGAAAGGGATGATTGGTAATACGGTTGGAAGGTGGAGACATGTTTGACTCTGCTTCATAAGAATCAATTTTTATGGAAATTCACCTCCTCCTCCCCTGTGAAGTTCAAAGATATCAGATACCACTTCCATGCCATTTACAAAAATTAGTTTATTTGTTTTATTATTTTAAAAGTTTTATTGGCATATAATTCACACTGTCATACAATTCAATAATATAATCACATTAAGAAGAGTTGTACAAAAGGAGGAAAACAGCTAAGCCCCTGAAAAAGTGGGTAAAAGAATTGAAAAGAAGTTTCACTCAGGAGGAGACCCATATGGCCAATAAACATATGAGAAAATGCTCCCAATCACTAGCTATCAGAGAGATGCAAATCAAAACAACCATGAGATACCAGGTAACACCCTGGAAGTTAGCCCACATCTGAAAATCATAGAGCAACAAATGCTGGAGGGGATGTGGCGAAATAGGTACTCTCCTCCACTGCTGGTGGTCATGTAGATATGTACAGCCTTTATGGCGAAGCAATCTGGAGATATTTAAAGAAAATGGAAATTGAATTACCTTGTGAGCCAGCTGTCTGGGCATCTACCCAGAAGAGGTAGGAAGTAAGAGGTAGGAAAGAAACTATGACCAGTCGTCTGCGCTCCAATGTTTATTGCAGCACAATGCACAATCACAAAGAGTTGGAAACAACCAAAATTCCCATCTGTAGACAAGTGGATCAGTAAACTTTGGCACATACACACAATGGAGTACTATGCACCACTAAAAAGTACTGATGATCACATGAAACATAGCGTATCCTGGGAAGAGTTGTAGGAAATTAAGCTAAGTGAGGTCAGCCAATCACAAAAGGAGAAATACAGCATGAGTCCCCTGAGGTAACTAATCTGCACGGTAGGTAAAGAAGAGAAGCCATCTACATCACAATATTCAGGTAGAGGTACAGAAAGTTGGGAGGAGGCTAGACCAAACCCAAGGAGGTACATGTAGTTCCAACACAAAGAAGTGGAATGCGGGGAGGGAGGGAGGGAACAAGATGGAGATGATGACAGAGGGTGAGCATGGCACTAACCCACCCAGGGGGAGAGTATTGGTTTTGTCTCCACAGAATTGGGAGTGGACATGCAGACCCTATCACGGTGTACCAAACCATGAGGGAAAGGTGGCCTCATGGAAGAACGTAGGAAAAGATTGGCCCCCAAACAGAGCCAATATGACTCCATCGCTAGAAATATGGGTGACAGAGAACATCACTAAACCTACAGATTGGGGAGAGGGGCCAGCATGCCATGCCCTCACAGAAGCTGACCTGGAAGGAAGAAGAGAAAGGGGTAGTCAGTCTGGACCCTATGCTGGCACACCAGGCCCAGAGGATGACATCCCTGTGGGAAGTGACTGGGACACAGAGGGGACTGTGGGGCCGACAACAGATAATGCCATGTTAACCCCTTACTAGAGGATACTGTGACAGAGGACAAATCTGGGGTCACACAGTGGGGAGGTAGTATGGTCTGAACCTCCCACAGCGGGGTGAACCAAGAAGAGATCATAACAGATCAGCAAGTGAAGTAAAGCTATGAAG
>NW_022104341.1:21591077-21594673 GCF_000313985.2 Echinops telfairi
CGTTCATCAGAGAAGCAACAAGCCCATATGTAAGAAGCACACCATCGGTGTGATCATGAGGAGTCATTGGGACCAGGTAATAGGCATCAGAAGACACATAACAAACAAACAAACAAAAACATATTGTGGAGAACGAGGTGGGGGTGGAGCAGTGACCCAAAGCCATCTGTAGACAATGGAGCAATCCCCCCACAGAGGGAAGGGATGAGTCAACCAAATGCAGTAAAGAATTGATGAAACACACCATATTCCTCTGGTTCCTCGAGGCTGCCTCATCCCCCCACTATCAGGACCCCAGTGCTGCTTCTCAATTCAGACTAGACCGGAACATGTACACAGGTATAAAAAAGAGATGGGGACACGGAATCCAGGAACAGGAGTGGGAATAGTGATACCATAAGGGTAGGGATAAAGGGGGAGAGGGGAAGGGGGAAAAGGGGAACTGATCACAATGACCAACACATAACCATACACCCCTATTCAGGGGGAAAGAACAATAGAAAACACAGGGGAAGGGAGACAGAGTTCGATGTAAGACAGGAAAATAAAAATAATTTATAATCTACCAAGGGGGTATGAGAGGAGGAGGAAGGGGGAGGAAATGGGGAGCTGATACCAGAAGCTCAATAGAAATGAATGAAGGTCTGGAAATGAATGAAGGCAACATATGTACAAACATGTTGATGCAATCTATGGATTGCACCAAGAGATGTAAGAGTCCCCAATAAAATAATTTAAAAAGTTGTACAATATCTCCACAATCAGTTTTACAACAGTTTCTTTGTTCTTGAACTCATCATTATTAGCTCCCTATTTCCCTCCAACTTCCCTACTCTACCTCTAAGGAACCATTCATCCAGTTACTGTCTCTGTAGATTTACCTATCTTGGATTTCATATACAGAAAATCATTTTAAAAAAGAAAACAAACTAACAACACTAACAAAGTAAAAAGTGATATCAACCTCAATCAAAAAGAAAGCAGAAAATATTACAAAGTAGAAAAAACTTTAAATGCACCAAAAGGGAAATAAAATAATAAGGTGTTAAATTTAAACCTAACGGCATATGTAATAATCCACTTTCCTATGCATTCTGCATTACAGCATGGATATTCACATCCTTGTATAAGGTTGGAGAGAATTCACCAGAGGCCAATCCACATCTTTCCCATCCCCCCACCCTTTTTTTTAAGTGAAACAAATTTTAAATGGGTCAAAAGGGATATCAAATGATAAGATATTACATTTTAACCTAATGATGCTGCTATAGATACCTTTACAATGCTCTCTGTGTGATAACAAGGCTATTCACATCCCTCACCTGTGATGTGAGTTTACCACAGACTTAATCTCTGTGTGAACCCTGCAAATGGATCATGGGCGTCCTATGTCATCCATAGCGTTCTTCAAACAAGGTGTTCATAATGTAAGCTCTGACACCATTCTCGCCTTCAGATTTGGATTTCATTATTTATGATCCTAGGATCACACAGGTTGGTGTGTTTCTTCCTTGTATACTTGGTTGACTCTTCATTTACATAGCTGCTTGCCTGAGGACAAGCCTTTAGGACCCCACACTCCATTTCTTCTGATAGTTGGGCAACATATAGTTTCTTCACTGCACTTTGCGATGGTACCCATATCTTCAGTGATCTCTTCTGAAGAGGAGCATCAAATTGAGCTATGTCATAATTATTCTGTGATTGGGGCTAGAATTAAGGGAAAGCCCCAAATCCATTTGTACATCTGTGGTTTATATGTCTCTGGTTCATGGACATACAATTCACATTTCAATAGTTCAATCATATTCATAATCAGGGAGGATTCACCAGAGGTTATATCCGAACTGGTGACCCTGTTAATGGCTTTTGAGCTTTCTTTTTTTGTTGTTGTTGTTCATTAGCATTTTATTTGCTGTGCACAGGGATTCAACTGTGCGGTTGAGATTATGGATAACATTGAGCAGAATGCGAATTCCAGAACAGTTCATTGTACTCCTTTGGAACCTATGCATGACCAAGAGGCAGTCGTTTGAACAGAACAAGGAAATACAGCATGTCTTACAGTCAGGAAAGTTGTGTGTCATGGTTTTCTTTTCTTTTCTTTTTTTTTAAAAAACATTTTATTAGGGGCTCATACAACTGTTATCGCAATCCATACACACATCAATTGTGTAAAGCGCATTTTGAGAATGGTGTACAAATGGGCTTTTGAGCTTTCACTGTCATCCACAGCCTTCAGCAATTCAGGGGTTCAGAATTTAAGCTCTAAAACCATTTCCTTCTTTAGGTCTGGAATTTACTGTTCACAGTTCTTGGATCCCATAGTTCCATGCTGTGTTAGGCCGCGTTGGTATAATGGTTTAAACATTGGGTTGCTAAATGCAAAGTCAGTAGCTTGAAACTACCAGCAACTCAGCGAGAGAGAGCGATGAGGCTTTCTATTCTTAAAAAGATTTACAGCAGCAGAAACCCACAGTGACAATTCTGCCCTGTCTTATAGGTTCACTATGAGTTGGAATCCATTTGAAGGCAGTGAGTTTAATTTTTTTTTATTTTGCTAATGTGAAACCTGTACACAGACCAAGAGGCAGTCATTTCAACAGAATCAGGGGTTACTGCATGATAAAAAATCAGGAAGGGGGTATATTAGGGTTGTATGTTTTCATCAATCTGTTTGCTGAGCAAATAATCTATGAAGCTGAGCTACACAAAGAAAAAGTATCTTGATTTGAAAAAGACTCATTAAAATATGCAATATATAGATGAAATGATCTTGCTGATTGAAAGCAAAGAGAATTTATAGCACATGCTGATGAAGATCAACAAACTATAGGCTTTAGTCTGGATTGTACCTCAGTGTAAGGGAAACAAAAGTCACAACATGACTGATAAGCAACCTTATGATAAATATGTTAAAGTTTAAATTGAGGATTTAAGTTGTAAAGGATTCCATTGTATTTGGATCCTCAGTCAATACCCATGGAAGCAGCAGTCAAGAAACCAAGTGATTGTATCCTGTTGTACATCGGGTCACCGCGAGTCAGATGACATCCAGCAACATGTGTGCAAGTCTTACAGAGGCACACGTCTCCTCTACAATCTCCCCTCCGCACTGCACTGGGACACAGGCAGTAGTGTGTTTTCAAATGTTTCATAGCAAGCACTCTTGGACAAAAATACTGAATTTAACATTTGCCAATTTCCCTGGTGGAAATATTTATACTATGGCTAAATTTCAAGCTACAGAAATGGTTAAATGTAGGACTTGGATGGGATGCACATTTAGCTCTCCAGAGCATTTACTAGCCAGCCTCAGCACAACCCACTCTGCTCTATCTGGAACATAAGCAGGTCGGCCTTGGGTTGTGCTTTCTACTTGAATACCCTTCTCCCTGGTTTTTGAATGGCATTCTCCCTTACCTTCAGGTATTTTCAAAGGTTCCATTCAGTGTATGTCTGGCGGTGCTATCAGGTAAGCATTAGCCTGCTAACTGAAGGCATGATGGTTTGTATTAGTCTGAGTGCTTTAGAGAAACAAATCCACAGAAACTCATGTATAAGAGAGTTTATATAAAGGTTAAGTGCACATCAAG
>NW_022104341.1:21596308-21597848 GCF_000313985.2 Echinops telfairi
TAAGAGGATAAATAGCTCGCTGGAGGTGGGACACACAGACTCTCTGTTTAGTATTCCTGATGACAAGACACATGGAGTTACGTTAGAGTCCTGGGGCTGAAGGAGGCACATGGAGTCCACTGCCAGTGCTGAGATGCTTACACCACCACTATATCCACAACTTTCCACCCACTGGCCTGTGATTTTCCTGCATTTATCATCATTGCATGTGCTGTGTGAGTCTGAAGAGGACTTTATAGATTGGTATCAGACATATGGGCTAATATCGGACTTATGAACTTGATCTGGACTGGGCTAGGATATTTTCTCAATATATAATTGTTCTTGTATATAGAAGTCTTTCTCACACACATATGAATGTCTATGAGTTTGTTTCTCTTGTCAACCCACACTAACACAGTTGCTAACCGTGAGGTCAGCAGTTGGAAACCACCAGCTGCTCCATAGGAGAAAGCTGAGGTTTTCTGCTCGCACACAGAGTTACACTGGCAGAAACCCACAGAGGTAGTTATACTGTATTCTACAGGGTTGCGATACTACGTAAGAAGTGCTCTATGGCAGAGAGTTGGTTTTGGAGTTTTGATGCTTCGTTGTCTATTACTTGTCTCACCTTGAAAAATGCAAGCTGTATGTGAGCAGTGACTACAATTTTTCTTCTTTGCTGCTCTCTAAACACCTAGAGAAATGCCTGACAGAGTAAATTTTTAAAGATTTTGAGATAAATTAATGAGTAAACTGCTAAAATCAAGTGGCAACTATCCCAGGTATCCCTATTATTTAGCACAGTGTCGTTCTAGAATTGGCACACAATTCAAATGTTTGAACATATGAAAAAATAACTAGATTATGCAAGACAAGTGGGCTAAAGTGGAGCATTAAAAGATGTTCACTTCTAGAGGATCCCATTTTATAGCTTGGAAGAAATACAGCAATAAAAGTTTACCTAAAGATATAACATATATTGCATTTGTATAAGGCTAGTAGATTAATTCAGAAATGAAAGTTCAGGTGGAAAATAACCTGGTGTAATAACAGAACTGCTGATTTGTAGGTTATCCCAAGATATGTCGTTTAGTTTCTTTTCACCAGAAGAAATAGCATGCATGAAATTAAATAAAGTATACAAATTTAGTTGCAATTTGAAGATTCTATGTTCAAGTAATCTTATTTTAGATGATAGACCTCCAAATCATTTTTTACATTAGCAGGAGTACCCTATTAAAAAAAAAAGTAGTCATTCTAAATGTTTCTTTTCCTGTTGTTGGTGAGTCAAAGTTAGCTAACTAATTCAAGTTCACACACACACACACCCCAAAGTAATTTCCATTGAGTCAGTTCTGACTTCTGGTGATCTCACGGAAAATATATTAGATCTGCTTTATAAGATTTTCTTGACTATTATCTTTATGACAGCAAATTTCAAAGTCTTTCTCCTATGGTGGCCCTATCTGGGTTTGAAACACCAACCGTTAAGTTAGCAACTGTTTATAAATTCGTTGTGCCATCCAAGGACATTTATATACATAGTAGGTAAGCTGAG
>NW_022104341.1:21612210-21613625 GCF_000313985.2 Echinops telfairi
ATATGTGGATCCTTGTGATTGGTTCTACCTCGTCTTCCCTCCACCCTCCCAGTATCACCATTTTTTTTTGGCACCAATCTTTATATTAATTCACACATTTGATAAACATGTCAAAGATTTAGGATAAAATAATGACAATGACTTATGTGACTGTACAAACAGACCCCATGTGCAGAGTCAAGCTGCCAGGAATCAGCACACAAAACAGCAAATGACTTCTTAGCACTGGGCCCACGTACATGCTAAATCTCCCTCCTGCCCCCCACAAGCCCTCCAACCACAGGAGTCAAGCACAGACGTAAGCCAGCAAGCTCTTCCCTGGCTTCGGTCTGGCTCGGGGGTGAGATGAGAAAAAAATCATGGAGAAGCAGCTGGGCTTGCTCCACACATCTCCGCTCTGCCAAGGACTCAGGCAGGATGAAGGGCCACTTAAACTCAGGGCAGAGAGGTCAGCCCAGAAGATAACGGCTCCTGCTATTTTGGATTTCAGAGATCATCTTGATAAATTCCACAAAGAACATCAGATTATTTTAGGACTAGGAATAAGAATTAGCTTGATGGCAGTGAGTGAGTTAGAAGGATAAAGTTTAGAAAATGGAAACTGCATTGGTGAGAAAAAAGCCCAGGAATTGTTTCCCCATAGCAACAATGCACCTCATCGTTTTTTGAGGGTAGCAAGGGCTACTGTAAGAATAGTGATGGAAAACCTTACCCCGTTCCCCTGGTTTTGCCTTGCTGTTCCTTTTAGTTCCAAAGGCTCAAAGAACATTGAGAAATACGTGCTTTAGTTAGTCCTTTGCAGGTGTGGAAACTGTGCTTTGATGTGGTGTAAATTGAAGAGCACAGGAGTCTTCCGGGAAAAGTTAAGAGATGGAAATGGTACCTTCAGAAGTGTATCGACCTACATGGAAGATACACAGAGAATTAGTAGCTCCACATTTTGACATTTTTGTTTAATAAAGGTTTCTATGATTTTGTAGCAATACTTTTGATTTACTCTGTATAATATTTTCCTATCTGTATTAATGTTAATAGTATGTTAAAATACTGATGTCTTCACTTTGGTTGGCACAATGCATTAATATTTTCCTTGATATTAAAAAGCAACACAATTAAATGATGTCTCATCCAAAATGAACCCTTTCACATGCTTTTGATGAACACAGAGAGGCCTGTTGCTTCTTTGCAACAACAAAGACAACAGCCTTGCCTGACTGCACACGTTGCTAGACTTACAGAGAAGACACCAGTTGGACTATCCTGATGTTATACCTGCTTAATTAGCAACCATTATGGCGTATTTTACAATAAGAATTTAATAATTTATAATACGTATCTTTGAGCCTTCTGTGACTGATATGCACATCTTGATTGCTTTCTCTATGCCTCAAAAAAAAGAAGAAGAAAAGAAAAGG
>NW_022104341.1:21614839-21616281 GCF_000313985.2 Echinops telfairi
GCTATTTTGAGTTACCTTAAACCAAAGTTTAGCTTGCTCATTAGTTACTTCGCATTAGTAAAACGTTTTTTCTTGACGATGTTACGGACGAGCTAGAAGAAACCCGAGTCAGCATTTATCTTTGGAAAAAGTTAGGTGTAGATGGCTTGGATACTGGTTGTTATAAGAGTAGTTTACTTTATAGCTCAATTAAATTAGTTTGTAATGACTGAATGCAGATGCCTCTGGCTATCTGGTCTATTTTAGAAAATTTCCAGGTGCTATTATAGTATTCTGATGTTTGAAAATGCCATGCCCTTGTTAAATGAAAATGACAGTACTGAATTGTGCTTTGAGTTGTTTCTTTGAAAGCATAGAAAGATCTAAGAGAGATCCAGTCATTCTTTCTCTCTTTCTTCCCCTCATAAAAGGTAGCATGTGTCTATGAAAGGGATGCTGCCAAATTAAGTTTTTCCATTGGCTGCTTTCTCTATAGATGGTGTATGCTGTGCAGTCTAGAAATACAGAGTAGGATCAGTTTGAATCCTGTCCTTCAGAAGTCATGGTGAGTTCCTTTCTCAATTTCACAATATATGAAAACCCACGCACGAGAGCTGCATTGTTGCATTTTCCACTCTGCTTCCATTTCTTGAATCTGTGGACTCTGTGATCTGTTCATTTTGCACTGGCCTCTATGTAAGATTCAGTCCTTTAGTTGGTTATACAATAAATCGCTTTACAGTGTTTGCGAGGCTTGGGGGTGAAAGTGAGGCATCACATCCCACAGAAGACATTGCTCTACCCTCTCATCATTATTTGTCATTTGAACGTGACCTTGAGAGTCTCTTCTTCAAACCCATTCTTTCCAGTAATAATATGCATTGTTTACCTGAAGAGGAGTTCTGATTAATATCTTTTTTCCTACCCCATTTTGGGATTATTGGGAGAGGAAAATTTTAAATGTGAGTTTTGATCATCTAAAGGAAGCTCTAACTGTTGTACAGCAACTTTGAATACCTATCTTCCCAACTCAACCAAAGAAAATTCTATTTATGATTTCAATTTGTCATCTACTCTTTCCCACAACTGAGCAGGTGAATACTGTTAGTAAAAAGTTTCCCAATCTTAAGGGTTTCTGTCCCACCAAAAGCATATTTTCAAACCTCATTGAGATTCTTAGCTTCTCCCATTAATCTTTTAATTTTTACTTATCCTTCTCTCCCACACACCTCAGCTACTGCGCTGATCTGAATAAATCTTATTAAATTCTCCTCTTACTCTTAGTGGACAACTTCATTTAGGAGGCTGTGACCTATTCTTAGTTTTCAGACCTATTACCAATGGTAAAATTGATATAAAACATTCACCTTTACTCCCTTTCTCTACTCTGGAGGAGGGAGGTAATTCTTCTAAATCAAAATCAATGTATCTGCCTATGATCTGGGTCTTTGAGTCATCAGTTA
>NW_022104341.1:21616707-21632999 GCF_000313985.2 Echinops telfairi
TGCAAGACATCCCTGAGGAGAAGCCACATGGACCTACCCCGATGCAGCCCTGGGTGCTGGAGCACGCATGTGGAGACCCTGCCAGCACTGAGATGCTTACGCATTCACTGACTCGGCTTTCATCCTGCAGTCAGCGTCATTGCATCTGTTTTGTGAGATGGGCCTGTTTTGTGAGATGAAGGAAAACTTTGTGGATTGGTGTTGGACATATGGGTTAATGGGTTAATATTGGACTTGTGAAGTTGGGCAGACTGGGTTGGGATGTTTTCTTCATGCACTCTTAACCTTTATATTAAACTCTCTCTTATACATGAGTTTTTGTGGATTTGTTTCTTTAAAGTACCCAGACTAACACAAGCACTATCATGTCAATTAACTGAATTTTGCCCCACCAGAGTATGTGTCAATGTGCCTAGGATATGATTCTCAGTGGACTGGAAGTTATATAATAATGATGGGATATAAAGTGACCAGCCAACCAATTGTAAGGGGATTAGGGTGGAATGCAATACCATCATACAGATTGTAGCCCTGATATGTTGTAAGGGGGACTATCCCAAGTTATAGTCTGCATCACCTTGCATACATCCATGGTGTCAAGCACATTTGTACATTTGTTGCCATCATCACTCTCAAATCATTTGCTTTCTGCTTGAGCCCTTGGTACCAGCTTCTCATTTTTTCCCTTCCCTCCCTGCTCCTCTCTACTTCATGAACACTTGATAATTTATAAATTATTATTATCTTGTCATATCTTACTCTGTCTGATGTCTCCCTTCATCCAGTTTCCTTTTGTCCATCCCCCAGGGAGGAGGTTATATGTAGATCCTTGCAATCGGTTAGATCTTATAAGAGATTCAGCAAAGAAAAGCAAGCAGAAAAAGAGAGATTTGACTACCACCAAGAAAGAAAAGAAAGATTATTGTGTAATTACCAGATGCCATAGTTCATGAGCAAATTTCATTCCTTTCTGACATTCACGTTGGTCTTTTTATTTTCCTCTTTTTAGTGATATTCTGCTTTCTTCATGAATGATATTTTTGCTGTTATTCCATGAATCATCTGGTTCTTGGTCATTAGTGCTCAATGTGTCAAACATACTGTTGAGATGGTCTATAAATCCAGATGAAATACACTCAAGGATGTATTTTGACTTTGTGAATTTATTTTAATTTTATTTAGCTTCAACCTGAACTTGCATGTAAGCAATTGATGGTGCAGTTCCACAGTCAACGCCTGGCCTGGCTTTGACTGGTGATACTGAACTTCTCCATTGTATCTTCCCACAATTGTAGTCAGTTTGATTCCTGTGTATTCCATCTAGTGAGGCCCATATCGACACACAGTCACTGCTTACGTTGTTGAAAAAGATTTGCAATGAAGAAGTCATTGGTCTTATAAAATGCTATCATGTCATCTCTAGCTTAATTTTTATCACAAAGGCCATGCTTTCCAACTACTGACCCTTCCTTTTTGTTTCCAAATTTTACATACCAATTATTATCAATGCATCTTGATTACGTGTTTAATCAATTTAAGATGGTAAAAGATGGTAGAATACTTTAATTTCTTCATCATTGGATTTAGTGGCTTTTATATAAATTTGCATAATAGCTATATTAATGGGTCTTCCCTATAGACATGTGGATTTTATCATACCACAGACAGCATCGTACTTCAAGATAGATCTTGAATGTTCTTTTTGATAATGGATATGATTATATTCCTATCCAATTTGCTATTCTGGATAGAGTAAACCAAATAACTGTCTGACTCACCAGTCCATTTCAGTTAACTACTGCCTGGGTTAGGGGAGCCCTGGTGGTTTAGTGGTTACTCATTGGGTTGCTAGTCTTAAAGTCAGTAGTTTGAAACTGCCAGCCACGCAGTGGAAGAGAGATGTAGCTATCTACTCCTATATGGAGTTATAGTAGCAGAAACCCCCTAGGGTCATTTCTACCCTGTACTATAGGTTTGCTATGAGTCAGAATTGACTTGATGGCAGTGAGAGTTTACTAATGCCTAGGACATTGAATTTTTAAAAAATTAATTACTATTTTAATAATCATGAATTATATTGAATTTGTTTACTAGAGTAAATGATAACTGATTAAAAATAGATGCACCAAACATTAACTCTTGTAGTCAAAGTAATATGGTTTGAGCTGGAATATTTTCTTTAAAAATAATCATTTTATTCGGGGTTCGTACAGCTCTTATCACAATCCATACCTAACATCCATTCTGTCAAGCACAGTTTTACATTTGTTGCCATCATCATTTTCAAAACTTTTTTTCTCCTTGGTATTGGCTCCTAATTTGTTTGCCCTCCTGCCCCCATGCTCCCTTCCTGATGAATCCTTAATACTTTATAAATTATTGTTTTTTCATGTCTTACATTGACGGATGTCTCTCTTCACCCACTTTTCTATTGTCCACCCCCCTGGGAAGAGGTTATTTGTAGATCATTGTGATGTTTCCCCTTTCTCCTCCTACCTTCCCCTTACCCTCCTGGAATCGCTCCTCTCATTATTGGTCCTGAGGGGTTTATCTGTCCTGGATTCCCTGTGTTTCCAGCTCTTACCTGTACCCACGTGCAGGCTCTAGTCTAGCTAGGTTTATAAGTTAGGATTGGGGTCATGATAGTTGGTGGGGGTAGAAGCATTATAGAACTAGAGGAAAGATGTATGTTTCATCAGTGCTATACTTCACCCTGACTGGCTCATCTTTTCCTTGTGACCCTTCTGTTAGGGGATGCCCAATTGCCTACAGATGGGCTTTGGATCTCCACTCTGCCTCCCCCTCATTCACATTAATATGATTTTTTTGTTCTGCATCTCTGATGCCTGATACCGGATCCCATCGACACCTCATGATTACACAGACTGGTGTGCTTCTTTCATGCAGACTTTTTTGCTTCTCAGCTGGATGACTGCTTGTTTATTTTCAAGCCTTTAAGACCCAAGACACTATATCTTGCCTGATAGGGCTTGATCAAGGGCAATGTAACTAAGGATACTGAAACCCAAATGAAGGCCAAACATGATAGTGGGACAAGAGGAAAGTAAAAGGAAATAGAGGAGAGACCTAGGAGGCAAATGGGCATCTATAGAGGTCTAAATACAGGCATGTACTTATGAAATATATATTTATATTTAATGATAGGGAACTAGATCTATTTAAATATATGTATATGTTAAGTATTAAGGTAGCAGATGGACATTGAGCTTCTATTCAAGTACTTTCTCAATGCAAGAACATTTTGTTCTAATAGCCTGGCATTCCATGATGCTCACCTTCCCGACATGATCGATCGCTGAAGACAAAATGGGTGCATAAGCAAATGTGGTGAAGAAAGCTGATGCTACCCAGCTATCAAAAATATAGGACATTGATTTTTATGCATTCCATGTGATTTTTGATAGCTTTCAATTTTCTAGATTCATTTGAATATTTCATGTTCCAATTATTAGTAGATATTTGCACTTGTTTCTTCTTATTTTGAGTCACACTCCATCAGCACATGAAGTTTCTGAAAGCTTTACTCCATCCTTTAAGGCTGATCCTACTTTGAGGAGGTAGCCCTTTCCCAAATGTATTTGCCAGGTCAGCAAGTATGACCTAATCTGTTAGATGAGGACAGACCAAGGATAGTCCTCTTTGTTTGACATTATTACCAATCAACCAACAAATATGTAAATAAAGCCACCCTAGACCTGTCTAGAAGCCCTGGTAGTAGCATTGAGCTACTAGCCACCAAGTCAGTGGTTCAAACCCACCAGCGCTCTTCAGAAATAACATGAGGCTCTCTGCTCCTGTAAAAATGTACAGCCTGAAAAAGCCTGTAGAACAGTGTTTGTCTCTAACACTGAAGGATGTTGTGAGTCAGAATCAACTCTTGGTTTGGATTGGTAGACCAGTCATGTCTAGATTATCACATGCATATAAGTAAGCCTAACAAGAAAGAATGGCCTGACCTGATCAACTTAGCCCCCCACTGTCTCATTGACTCATGAACAATAAAAGCTTAATGTTTTTATCCAATGAGTTTTGGGTTGTTTTTACACAATACTAAAACATAACCCACTTCTATCATGTCAGTTCTGAGTCATGACATCCTTATAGGACACAGTAGAGCTGCCCACACAGTATTTCCAAGACTGTAAATCTTTATAGAAGCAAATTATTCACACCTTTCTCCTGTGGAGAGCCTTGTGGATTTGGAACTCCACCTTTTGATGAGCAGGCAAGTAATACTACCGTGCCACCTGGCACCATTACACAACAATAGATACTGATATATGTAGATATATTATCATTGACATACTTGATCACAGGAACTTAAAACAATTACATTAAGATCTGATTTTTTCCCTTTAACTCTTGGTACCAAGTTACTGTCGATCACATTCTTAGATAGGGCTTTTATTAAATGTGTGAAGGGGATTTCAGTATATATTTTTTCAAATTCAAGTCCAATGGAAAATAGAAAAGCTATTTCTCAATAGCTCCAATAGAAGTTTTGAGGTTCCCTGTAATTGGATGGTTTAATTCATATATTCAGCTCTGAACCACTGTGCCTATTGAGAGCTGATACATTGATCCACTCACTTTTCAATCATACCCCTGGATCAGGGGTTGTTTGCTTCCTGAGACTTGTCTTTATTCTGCCAGTGCATACTTTTCTTGCTCTGCCAGTTGTTTATAGGTCATATACATTACAGCTAGTTAATTTGTTTTCTTGTATTTCTGCTGTCACAGATTACCACACATTTAATAGTTTAAAGTAGCATACATTTATCATTTTAGATTTCTGGAATTGAAAGGACTAAAGAATCTTAGGTGGCTAAAATTAAGGAGTTGGAGACTCCAATCTTCCAATTCCTTCCATACTGAAGACTGCAACCCCTGATCTTTATTAGTAAGTACTTCAAATCTTCCTCACTTTCAGCAAGCATGGTTGGGTTATCTGCATATTACAGGGTAATAAGCCTTCCTCCAATCCTGATGCTGCATTATTTTTCATGTAAATTCCATAATATACAGCTAGGAAAAACCTATTGATCAGTTCTACTTTGTTGCATGTTATCACTTTGAGTCATAATTTCCTCAACAGCCCCCACAGCACAGCAATTCCTTCTGTAGATTCCAGGGGAGAATCCCTTTCTTTGCTTTTCCCCACTTCTAGGCTGTCCTTGGTCCTTGTCTGTGGCCTCTTTCTCCAGCTTCAAAGCATATCACTTTGAAGTCTAAACTCTATTTTCATAATTCTCATTCTCCTTTTTCTCCATAGCCTTTTGCCTTCCTCTTCTAAGGACTCTTGTAATTACATAGGGCCCACCTAGATAATTCAGGTAAACCTTCTCATATAAGATTCTTTATGCAGCCAAATATGAACAGTCCCTGTTGCCATGCAACATAATATAATCACAGGCTCCATGGATTATGACATGAACATTATTGAAGGGGGCATTATTCAGTTCACTAAAGTTGGACAGCTGTTCCATTTTAGTAAAATAATGTTCTTTGTAGTGAGTGTCTTGCATTGTGATGCTTAGTACTTTGAGTATGGCCTTTGCATCCAGTGGGATGAGTATTAGGAAGATGGCTGAAACCTTAAAGAAAATTAATCAGTATCTCATGTTAACAAAATGAGAATCAAGGCAAGAACCAATAACCGCTGTGCTCAAGTTAACACGGTAAGTGCAAGCACCTCTTAATGTCGTTTCTGAGCTGCCAGATGATGTTTTATTAACATTGGCTCATTCACCTTCCCATTCCAGCTCTCTTTTCCTCTCATTCACTTACCCCACATACTACTTCTCTAGAGTTTGCCAGGATTTCAGTGGAGAGTACAAAGACAAAAATAACAGCTCCTCCTTTTTACTTCCTTTCCCTTGATGATTTTTTTAGACCAGCTGTATAATGCTGGTTAACTAATGTGGTGTCTCTGGCCTTCAAATCTCTAGACTTAAAATATGAGTCAGAAGAGTGTGAACTTGGGTGGAGGGGAAGGTGCTATACACCGAGAAGGAGGTCGGCAAAAAAAACGATAGGGGTAGGGGAAGACCTTGGGAGTTCTGCTAGAATTAAAGGCAACAGAATTAAATATTGTTATATACATAATCCTGCAAGAAGGGTAACCTACAAGTAGATCTATGAATAAACACATGGGCTGAGTAGGTATAGGAATGAGAATGAGAGTATATGTCTACAATATGTATATGTATGTAACCATATAAAACAGGATATTTGAATATATGTATTTATTTATTTATTTAGTATTTAGCCTTAGTTTTCTCTTATGTAAAATAAAGAGTGATACATTATACAACATAATATATTTATATATATCATTTATACCACATATAAAAATTCATATATAATTTATAATTTGTATACCCATGATGCATTAATGTTGTTTATATTTGTAATATTTATTAAAACAATACATATGTATACCATTTAATATATCATATACTTATCTAATGTATTATTTTATAAAATATATTAGATGATGAGTTAGTTAATTTTGCCAGCCTGGCCAATAATCACATGTGGGGCTAATTGAAAGGCGGAGGGATAAATGGGTGGTGAAGCCTCGCCTTTCTAGTTCTCAGGTCTCTTGTTTTGTGATGGTCGCACCAGGGTGCAGCTGCCTTAGCAGTTTCCTGCTTCAGCTTGCAAGATTGACTTCCTACAAGACATCCCCAAGAGAAGCCACATGGACCTATCCCGATGCAGCCCTGGGTGCTGGAGCAGCCGTGTGGAGACCCCTGCTAGTGCTGAGATGCTTATTCGTTCACTGACTCAGCTTTCCTCCTGCAGTCGGCATCATTGCCTCTGTTTTGTGAGGTGGAGGACTTTATGGACTGGTGTTGGGTTAATGTTGGACTTGTGGGCTTGGGCAGCATTGGGTTGGGATGTTTTCATGATGCACATTTTCTTTACATAAAAGTCTCTCTTATACATGAGTCGCTGTGGATTTGTTTCTCCAAAGTACCCAGACTAATACAGATGATATGTTATATTTAATCTTATATGGATTAAAGAGGAGCTCTGGTGTTGTGATGGTTACTCACTGGGTTGTGATCTGTAAGGTCCACAGTGTGAAAGCACCGCCCACTCTTTGATAGAAAGACAGAGCTTCCTACTCCTGTTAACAGTCATTGCCTCAGAAACTCCCAGGGGCAGGTCTACCCTGTCTTATAGGGTCGCTATGAGTTAGCAGCAACTGGATGACAGTGAGTTGAGTTTGAGGATTAAATTGGAAATACATATGCCAAGTCCTTAACATAGCCTAGCATAATTTATTAAAAGGCAAAACCAACAACAAAACAAAAATGAACCCACTGCCATTAGTTGATTGTGATTCATAATAACCCAACATAGGGTTTTTGAGGCTACATATCTTTATTGGAGCAGATACTGTCATCCTTCAATAGTTATAATCAAAATTAAAATTCACTTTCAGTTTAACAAGCATTGTACTGTTACTGTGTGCCATGTTCTGAACTAGATGATTTCACATACATCACTTTTAGTTCTTTAAAGAAAGGTATGTTACCAGAGGTGGTATGGGGAAGCGAGAGTAAATTGCTCACTCGAGGGTAGGCATATGTTAGCTGGGTGACAAGAGAAGCATGGATACACACACACACAAACACACACACACACACATATATAATCTCCATGACAATATAAATCAAGTTCCCTACTCACAGGGAATTTGCATCTTAGGTGAGGACACAAGACAAACAAAATAACTTGGGAGCCAAAAAGTACATAATAAAATGTAAAGCAGTACTCAAGACTGTATGAAAAATTTGTAGTCCACATAAGATAAAGACCAAACACCAACCAAACAAAAAATAGTTGAGTAAAATAAGGTTCTTTGCAATAGGCACCTTGCCTTCTTTTTTGGCTGAGGGTGAGTTAATTAACACATTGTAGCCGAATGCTTACAGTGGCAAGTAACTGAAAGCCCATTCACCTAGCTTTAACAGCAGAGAGCATGTACTGGTTCACAAAACTAAAAAGCCCAGCAATAGAGCAGAAGAATATGATGCTTAAGCTCTACGTGTCTTTGCTGCCCCAGCTTCATCTCCCTCTTGGCTGACTTGTCCTCAGAGGATTTCACTCATGGCCGCCAAACGGTTGCACCAGCTCCAGCGTATGACATTTGTGCAGCATCATTGATAAGGGAGAAAGACTTCTTTCCTCTTAACTTGGAATCCAAGTTCTGGGTTTTATCCTGCATTGTGCCCATCCTTTTACTAATCATTGAAGCTGGAGGATTGGATGTGTTTTGATTCGCTGGAGCAGCAGGTAAAGTTGGTTCTACTAAAGATGCAGCACTAATTCATAGTTAGAAGCCATGGAAGAGTTGCTGGTGAGGACACCAACAATGCGTACTATATATTTAATAAAAAATGCACACGGACAAATTTGAGATTTAATTACAATTACCTTGGCATTGAGAAATCTTGTTCCTAATTACTACGGTTCTTCAAATGGGCCATCTACATTAACACTTGCTACTTCAGGCAACACTCTTGTTTGCAAGTGATAGAAAACGCATCTTAAATGCATGAAAACAGTAAAAGGGAATGCATGAACTCATGACACAGAAAGAACGGAGATAGAGAAGATCAGGCAGAATTGGAGTCACAGGTTCAAAATTCATCAGGGAGCCTCGGTCTTACCCTTTCTCTCAGCCCTACTCTGTTCTCTGTTGGTCTCACTCAGAGGGCAGCCTCTGGAGATTTGAGGCCTACAGAGCTTTGCTTTACCAGATTCCTACTTAATCAGAGGGGAAAGGGCTTCTCTTTTCTAACAGTTCCAACAAAATGCAAGAATCGATTCTTCCTTGGCCAAGGGTGTCTCATATCCCACTTTAGAGATAATAATCATTAGGGTACAGGTCAGGGGGAGGGATTACATCCATTAGACAACTATATGCCTGGTTGTTATTTCTAGGAGAGAAATGAAAGCAAAGCTGGAAAATTATTACTTATGCTGCTGCATTGCATTAGCTAGGTTATGTTATTATTCACCTAAACAACAAATATTTATTGAGAGATACTATAGACTTGGGTTTGTATTAGACCTGGGTTTGTGTTAGACTGAGGAGGGAACACGAAGTTATTCTTCGAAGCAGACAGTCTCCCACAGAGGGGAACTGTTAAAATTGCCCCCTGAAAGCTCACAATACACACCAGAAGGTGGGACAAGTACCATGATAGGCAACACATAGGATACCACGGTTAAATCATCTTGTACAAGAACTAAAGGGACTCTAGAATATATTAGTATATTTGCAATTAAAAAAACCACTTTGATCTCTCTTTGATCTCTCAAAGTTAGCTCTTTGCCCTTTGAATTACTTGATATTTACTTGCCATAATTCCATATATATGAAGACTGCTACAAAATTGCTGAAAGATAGCTGGAACTTAAAGATATCTCATGCACACCCAAATATTATTAGATACCTATATTTTTAAAAAGTTAGAAATGTTTTACTATACTGTTAAATGCATACTCACCAAATGCCATTCTAAAATGGTCAACGATGTATCTGTGATTGCATAATTCTCCAAATAATTCAGCTCACTTTCACAACTACTTATTGCAATTGTTTACTGAATAGATGAGGGTAAGTCAAAATGTATTGCTACAATCATTGCAACCTCTATTAAGCAGAAATATTAAACAAAACTATCTTGATATACCCTGCATCTAGGTCTGTATACTCCAGAAGGTGTTCTTCCATCTATGTAACTCTTCCCTAAAAAATTCTGAACTTTCCCATTTATGCCATGCTAAAGGGATAGTTTTGGCATCTTTTTGAGATATAAATTCTATTACTCAAATTCTTTGAGTTTGGGGGAAAAAAGTCTGTAAGAGTTATAGGGTAGATGGAATAAGACTTCCCCACAATATTCTCATTGGATAGCGCATGCACCATCAAAGAAGAAGCAGGTGCATTGTGGTGAAACACCAGTCCTCCTCAGAACACATTTCCTGCATTTTTCTCACAAATGCAGTTTCCAAATTTCTTCAAACTTTTTTTTTGGATATCACCCTATAGGATCTTGTGTTTTTCTTGTATGTGGGGGAATCTATCAAAATAAACACTTGGAATCTCAAAATGTAATTGTTATAACTTTCTGAGCTGGCCTCTCTGCCAGAATTGAACTGGCCCTTGGAAGCCACTGATTTGATTGGAGTTTATTTTTGAAGGCATCCTAATGAAACTACGACAAAATTATTACCAAGAGAACTTTTCTGCAGCCGTCCACTGGTTGCACATATATCTAAACATGTCTTGTTGAAAATAAACCCATGTATCACCTGGAACCCTGGTAGCAGTACTTTCTGATTTATCCCCATATTATAAAGAATGGCCCCTCAAGCATATGGCAGCCATCAGGATTAAATCTGACAAGATGTATGATTAAACAATGTGCAAAATGTTCAGGAAATTCAGCCAAGCTAGAAGATGTGCTGGGCTTTTGGATGACCTTGGTTGATAAACACGAGAGTTAAAAATGGAGAAGTTTCACACAGCACTCAAGAGTCAGAACAAAGAAATCAATCTGATTCTATTACAGGTAACGTTGCCCTCTGACTCCCCTTCTTCTTTTTACTGGCCATGGAAAACTGTTGAACTACAGACTGGCAACAGGAAGAAGTAGGATTTGGGCTGAAAAAAATGCTAAAACTGAGTCAGAGTTCAAAAGATAATATGAAGATTACTGAGTGATCCTTATTCCAGCACCCGAATGAGACAGTCTAAGAAAAACCTGCGCAAGCATCCGTTTCATCCACTTAACCTCATTGAGCCTTCACTACTGGAGGGAGTGGTCATTCGGAGGTGAAATCCTGCATTCCATGCAATAGACCAGCACTCAATTCTTGACCAATTCATGATTAGTACATGTCATAAGAAAGCAAAGGGGGAGGTGTACCAGAATAGCAAGCACATGGTAGTGTCAGGCCACCATTCATTGGGTATCCTCAAAGCATAGGATCTGAAACAAAGTTCAAGGACTGTCAATTCCATAGCCTTGGGATAGCAGTCATCTGCTTCCTCTCACACTAGGGCATTTCAGCCTATGCCCACTGGCATATAAAAATTATTTCTTATGACATGGTCCTGTTTGATGCTCACTCTCATGAAGAGATCACTGAAGATAACGGGTGCTATAGCCAAGTGTGGTAAAGAAACCAAATGGTGGCTGGCTTTCAGAAAAGAACAGTATCTGAAGTCTTAAGGACAAGTCTTAAAATAAGCTGCCATTTCATATAAATGCACACTAAGTCCACATGGAAGAACCACACCAGCCTAGTTGATCCAAGGATTCAACAAATAACAAACCCAAATCCAAGGGGGGATTAGTTTCAGAGCTTAAATTGTGAACATAGTTGACAGAAAGCTATGGGTGACAATAAAAGTCCAAATTTAATTTGCAGATTGCCCATATGGACTAAGCTTTCAATGAGTATCCTCTGACCATAAGTGAAGGATGTTAATAGCCTTGCTGTCAATCTAGGGATGTAGGCTAAAATGTCATACCTTGTCATTTGATCTCCTTTCTAACCCATTTTAAAGTTGTTTCAGGTTTTAATATTTTCTGCTTTCTCGTTGAGGTTTTTTTAAGCTTTATCTAGTCATCATTGGGTTTTGTTTATTTGTTTGCTTTGTTTAATTGTGCTTTGTTTTGTATTATTTTCCATATATGAAATCCAGGATAAGTACATCTATAGAGACAGCAACTGGATAGGGGTATGGTAGGGGAGGATGGGGGTAAATGGAGACCTAACAACATTGAGTATGAGAATAAAATGTTCTGAAATTGATTATGGTAATGATTGCATACATCTTTTTAATATGATTGAACAATTACATTGCACGATTTGTGAAGTACATGCCATGAAAATGATATTTTTAAAATTAATTGTTTTTATCTAAAATATGGAGCTCCTATATTTTTGGCATCTGATGTTTTTGTTTGCCAATTATGGCAACCCTAAGACTATACAGCAGACACATTGCTAGGGACTGAATGAAATACTAATAAAATGACACATAATTTCAGTCCTTGAGAGATTTAATTGGATTATGGTCATTCTTCCTAAATTAGCAATATCAATTCCACTTTTATTGTTATTAAACATGAGAGTGATATAACTTCAAAGGAAGTTTCAAATAAAACAAAATTAATGACCGTGTTAGGCCAGGTTGACTGGAAAACAAATCTAGTGACACTCATCCACGTAGTTTTGGATCAAGAAGTCAGCCTAGCAAGTCCAACTCAAGTCCATCAGACTGATACTCGGGCGAAGTCCCTCTTTAGACTCACGTAGCCACCCGCAGTGAGGCAGAGAGGGGACGTGGCATGCAAGCATGAAGATCACAGGTTGCTCAGTGGAAACATGGCAGGGCACTGGAAGCTCTCAGGGGGGCAGAGTCCCAGCAAGCCGGAAGGTGAAAGGGGAGAGAGTGTGAAAGGCAGTTTTCCCCAGTTATACGGAGGCCACACACCCAAAGCTGTGACCTGATTGATAGCTGAAATCTACCCTTACACTTTTATATATCTTCAAGTTAACATAAAATTTAACGACCACTAAGAAAAAGAATAAGAAAAAGAAAGCATAATGCAAATAATAAAAACAGGAAATTTCTTGGAATTTTATTCCCAATTTTAATTGTGCTTGCATGTAGTGTTAAAGTATGTAGTGTTGTTTCTTTCTTCTAAATAGAAGAAAAAATTAAATGGCAAGGTTCTTTTTTTTTTAAATTTTGAGCCTTATAGTTTTATAAGAAAATTCACTTATATAGGAACTGACGGGAATGGTGCTTTTCCCTCTTTTAGTGTTTGAAAAGTTATAAAGTGTTTTATATACACATAGTTACTTGTGTGATTTTATGGTTTGTAAACTTCTTCAGAACTAAGCTTTTATCATATCTATTCTGTTTCCACCTAGGACATAGTACAGTCTCAGTAGAAGTTAGTCAAGATATATATATATATATATATACCTCACCTTGTCCACCCTACTATATATGTTTTGTCTCTAGATGTATCTGATTTAAGAATACGATGATGAACTTATTCATGGAGGCATTTTCTATTATCTATAACAAATCTATGATACTCTTGAGTAATTCATCCAGACATTGCCAATTCTTATAAAACCTCCTATGTTGGGACACATGTGTATGTCTGCTCCATTACTATGTTGATAGTACGTGTTATAGTGTTTCTGAATCTGATCAAATGCAGGGCGTGCCTGGAAATACAAGACTAATTTTATAGTGCACTGGAGAAGTATTGGTGTAGTGGCATTTCCCACAAAATAATGGAGCAAAATTATTAAACAAAGTAATTATTAGAAGAGAGTAATTAAAGGTAAAATAATAATCAGAGAAATGGAAAGACAAACAAACCATTTATATCAAAAACAGCATATTTCAGAATAGCAGTGCTTAAACCCATGAAAACATTCAAAGGAGGGAAATCCTTTAAATATTATTATTTTAAAAAAAATCTTCAAAGAGGATACCCAAATCATGCAACCTTTTTTTAACATGAAAATCTTCAAAGAATACATTTTCCATGCGATGCTTAAAATTCTCAAAGGGCCTCCCTCTGGAGTAAAAACTCTTTGAAGGTGAAATCTCTTCAATCATATGAGTTTTTTTCCCCTCGAAGAAAAATCTTTTCCAAATTTTCTTTAAACTAGGGATCTTATTTAAGGAGGAATTATTTCAGAAAGAGAAAAAATGTCTTTCAGTGATTTGTACATTTTTAGATATCTCCACCTAAAACTCTTAAAAATCATACTCATGAAATATTTCAAATAATTCTCATCTATGCTATATGAAGTTTGGGGGTAGAAAGAAAATTCCTGTCAGCACTGCCCACAACACCCTTCATTTTAATATTATTAGCAGTGCACATGCCTTGCTTTCAGGTAGTTCCGTACATATATCTAATTAAAATAATTGAAGCGAATTTTTTTACTAGGATCCTTCTTTTGGTTCAAAACAAAAGCAAAAATAAGATAGCCTTTTAAAATATCCTCCTGTTCTCTACGAGCTGACTGGTTAGTAACTAAAATCAAAACCTGTTGCCATCTAGTTGATTTCTGACGGAGGAAGTTCCAAGACTGTAATTTTTACAGAGAAGAACTCTGGTGAAGCCCTGGTTCAGCGCCGGGCTACTCCCTGTCCCGTAGATCAGCAGTCCCAGGGAGGAACGCTGTACAGTGTGCGGCTCTGATACTCCGGTGATCAAAGCCCTGGAACCCCTACGGAGCAGTTCTACTCTGTCCCACAGGATCGCTGTGGGTCTAAACAGCCACAGGGCAATGAGTAATCTTTATGGAAGCAGATTGCTGTATCTTTCTGCCACAGTGCCGCTGGTGAGCGCAAACTGATGGTGTTTAGGTTAGAAGCCAGCCCTTAGCTGGTACACTGCCGGAGAAAGACCAAAGCAGAGCCAGGAAATAACAGGTGCTTCTTTCCCAACATTTAATTTAGGCCTTGGTGCTTGGCCTCCATCTCATTCCAGGTGGGTCCCCAGCGTGTCTTTGTAAAGATAGAATATACACATATTAAGGATTTCTAGAGTCAGCACAACAAGAAACAAGCATACACTTTTCAAACTTGTGGCTTTCCCCCTGAAATGAATATTTCTAACAAATGCTCTTCCTTCACCACATTGAGATATTTAGAGGGCCTGACAGACTCTCAAATGGGGCCAACCAAAGCCACATTAGATGATTGATTTGGGGCAGATAGATTAATTCCCAATTTATGTGAATACTCTGGCCAGGCTCTTTCCACCAGAACAAGAAGTTTAGTAACAACGACCTGTTAGTGTGAATGAGGTGATACATTGCATGTGATGTATAATGCCCATATTACTTTATAAAGTGACCATACCATGTGATATATTAAAAATGAATTGACAAGTGCATTTCATCTTTTTGAGGTTCTTTCCTGGAATCTACAACCCTAATTTCATCACAGCAAAATTCCACAAACCAACCTCACTGCCGATGTGTCTACTTCAACTCTAATGATGCTGTAGCACCGGGTAGGGCTGCCACATAGGCTTGCTAAGGTTGAAAATCTTTATGGAAGTAGAATTCCACAGTTTGCTCTCATGGGACAGCTGGTAGGTTGTAATGCTAATTATTTGGTTAGCAACTGAGCACTTTAATCATTGCAACCATCAGGCTTTCACACAATGCAATAGATATATCTCAATTAAGGAACTGTCTACAAAGTATTTGATCCCCCAAACCTAAAAAAATGTCAAGATCATTAAAACAAAATCAATCAAACCAAAATTCAGAGAGGCTGAGAAGCTGTTATAGAGTAGACGATTAAATGCAGCTGGTATCCTGAATTGGATCCTGGGACAGAGAAAGGACATGAGTAGAAAACTGGTAAGATCCAAACAAAATCTGTAGTTTCATTAATACAATAGTATTGTGTCCGTGCTAATTTCTTGGTTTTGACAAATGTTCTATGCTTATGTAAAATGTCAACATTAGGCTACACTGTATGAAGGGTATAGAGTAAGTCAGTACTGTCTTCCATTCTTCTATCATTTAAACTATTCAATAAAGAAATGTTAAACAATATTTTACATGACATGGCAGCTGATGTGGAGGGAAAGCAGCAATTCTACAAATGAAACCTGAATGCTCCATTTAGAATGTTGAACTCTGGAAGATGCTGACCTATGTAAGTACATTATTTTTCTACTTTCGACCATAAACACGATGACTTGAAGGAATGGAAAGTTTTTTTCTCATAGTTCCACAGAACAGAAATGTTTTGGAAATGTTATCAGGAGGGATCCGATAGAAAAGGATGTCATGCTTCAGAAAGTGGGTGTTAGGTGTCATCGAGTTGCCTCCAGCCCATAGCAACCCTATGCCCAAGAGAAGACACACTGCCAGGCCCTGCACCATCCTCACAATTGTTTCTATGACTGAGCCCATTGATACAGTGTTGTGTCAATCCATCTCGTTGAGGGGCTTCCTCCTTTTCAACACATTTCCACTTACCAAGCATGACGTCCTTCTCCAGGGGCTGGTCTCTCCTGACAATATGGCCAAAATATGAAAGATGAGTCTTGCTATCCTTGTCCCTAAGGAGGATTCTGACCTTTCTTCTTCCAACTCAGATAGGTTTGTCCTTTTAGCAGTCCATGGTACTTTCAATATTCCTCTCCAGCGCCACAATTCACATGCATAGATTCTTCTAC
>NW_022104341.1:21634050-21642311 GCF_000313985.2 Echinops telfairi
CTGGGATCCGATTATATCTATCCACCTTCAAGGAAATCCAGTCAATACAACTATTATTTAAATTTATGCAGTAATCATAAAAGTTAGTGATGGCAAAACTGAAGCATTCTACCAATTAACTTCAGTCAGAAACTGATCAAGCATGCAATCAAAATGCATTGATAGTTATTGGTGATTGGAATGCAAAAGTTGGAAACAGAGGAAGAAACAACAGTTGGAAAATATGGACTCGATGACAGAAATGAAGCCTAGAAATTGCATGATACAATTGTGCAAAACCAATGACTTGTTCACAGCAAATACCTTTTTCCAATAACACAAAATATGACTACACACATGGACTTGCCCAGATGACATATGCAAAAATCAATTTGACCACATCTATGGGAAAACATGATGAAGAAGATCAATATTAGCATATAAAACCAGACCAGTGGCCGATTGTGGAACAGACCATCAATTGGTCATATGTAAGGTCAGGAGAAATCTGAAGAAAATTAATACAAATCCACAAGAGCCAAAACACGAACTTGAGTCTATCCCACCTGAATTTCAAGAACAGATTTGACACACTGAACCCTAAGGACACAAGACCTGATGAGCTGTGGGAAGACATCAAGACCATCACTCATGAAGAAAGCACAAGGTTATTAAGAAGACAGAAAAGAAAGAAAAGATCTAAGAGGATGTCTGAAGAGATTCGGAGAGTTTCTCTTAATTGCAGAATAGCTAAAAGCAAATGGAAGAAAGGATGAAGTCAAAAAGGTGAATAGAAAATTTCAAAACGAAGCTTGAGAAGACAAAGCCAAATGTTATAACAAAATGTGCAAGAACCTACAATTAGAGAACCAAGGGGAAGAATTCAGTCAGCATATCTGAACCCAAAAAGTACTCAAGAAAAATATTCAAGCCTCACGGTGCAATCTTGAATGATTGCAAAATATTGAATGATGCAGGAAGCATCAAGAGAAGTTGGAAAAAATATACAAAGTCACTGTACCAAAAAGAGCTAGGTGATAGTCCACTATTTCAGGAGGTAGCATATGAGCAAGAACCAATGGTGTTGAAGGAAGACGTTCAAACTGTAAAGTAGAGGGTCTGATGAAAAGAGGAGATCCTCCATTAGATGGATTGACACAGTGGCTTCAACAATGGGCTTAAACAACAACCATTGTGAATATGGTGCAGGACTGGGCGTTATTATTCATTCTGTTGTACTATGAGTCGGAGCTGACTGGAAGGTACCAAGCAACAGCTAGAAAGACTGATTAATTATAGTTCTTACTCCCAAGGGACACATAATCTTACGGGGAAAGAAGACCTATTAATTCAGTCCAACTATTTTAACCTCTAGAGAAGGACATTATACTTGATAAAGTGCAGAGTTGGGTAAAGGAAGAAGACACTTAATGAAAAAATTTGACACTGAATTACAACAATGGGATACCAACAATGTGACGATGGTGCAGGAGTGGGGAATATTGCCTTTGGTTATACCCTGTGCTATTGTGAGTTGGAGCTTACTCAATGGCAATTACAAACACTATGATGGAGGTAATAGTGATCAAAACCCCAAACCCACAAAAATTATTTTCCCTGAAGTGTTTATTTTCAGTTTTTGGAGAAATAGACAATGTATAATCAGGGAAATACATTAGTTACTTATGGATCTTTTGACCCAAACAAAGAGTTTTGACCCAAACTTAGAGTTACTTATGGATCTTTTGATCCAGACTTAGGGAAATATATTAGCTACTTATGGATCTTTTGACCCAAACTTAGAAGGGTTACTGCTTGTCAGTAACTCTTCTGGGAGGAGTGCTATGATTCCATTTTGTCCTATGACCAAGTAGAGGAATGGAGATACTCCTGTTAGGACATAGAAACTCCTCTCCCTAATTGCTAAGAAGTCCTGGGAGTTGGCTGTGAGTTGGAGAATGTGCTGCCTTGGGGGGCTTTTGTGGTGTCTTACCTTCAGACCAGCAAACCAAACTCCGATCTCTCAGCAACACTTGTTGGCCTATCTGTTTACTCACAGCTTCTTTCAAAACTCTCCGCATTGTGTTATTTTCCAGCAGGTTCTACAAATGTGACGATAATGTCTCTTGATAATGCACACCAAGAAACCATTTTTCTCCCTCTGATATTCTTGCTTTGTTGGAGATGTACAATTGTAATGACTTCAAACAATGTTTGCTCTGCTTTGTCAGTGAAGTCACAGTGTTTATTTATTGTAGTTGTTATATTTTGCTTTAATAAGGTACACAATCCTCTTCTAGGCATTCTTACAAAATTCTTCGCTTAAAATATATTCGTGTTTATAATCGGAAAATAACAACAAAACAGTTTAATGGAACGTACTTGATGTAAAACTGTAAAGTAAGCAAACAAAAAGGATAAATTGCACACTGAGAAGACACAGGGCATCTGAAGAGTTGCTACAAGCCAAGTGATGGTTAATTGGTATAAACTGCAGTTTTAAAAATCAGCTTGTTCAATTGGAGACATTTCCTAGACACCAGCTGAAATAATAGCCCTTACTATAAGAATCCATAGAAAGCTAGCTCCTGTTATACATGGATCAAATATATTCCCCTCCTCTAACTTTATCACTACTGAAACCAACTGTTTCCCCACAGCACTCCCTCTCTACTGGGTTCAGTCGTTCAGTGTAAAGATCACAGAAAACTCAAGAAAGTCCCATCTCTGGGATAACAACTTTGAGAGTGCAGAAAGGACATAAATGGAGAATATAAACAGAAATGATGATATTCATAGGTTCATGAAGGACCTCAGTTTTTCAAGGAATCCATGCTATGTCTTAATGGGGATGTACTTATCCTTCACAAAATCTTGTGCTCACTCTTACCAACCAGAAAAATTGTCTAACTAGAAGCTGTTTGGTGACATCACTGATGGCTCTACTATTGATCATTTCTCTCAACTGGTCCTTGGCTCCCTCTAGACCAGTGGTTCTCACCCTTCCTCATGCTGTGACCCTTTCATACAGTTCCTCAGGTTGTGGTGACCCCCAACCAAAAAATTATTTTCATTGCTGTTTCATAACTGTCATTTTGTTACTGTTATGAATTGTGCAACCCCCCAAAGGGGTTGCGACTCACAGGTTGAGAACCGCTGCTCTAGACCAAATGTTAGTCTTTACATTCTCCTGCCACTGTTTGGGGCCCTTGCAACTTCTACCTTGTCTCTCTGTTAGGGTTACCCAGTTTAGGAGGTTCTCAGCACAGGGACCACTACTCCAAAGAGCATGTTCTTCTCAGGAGGTTTCCTCTGAACTTGCATACTCCATGGATTTTTATCAGTCATGAGGCAGTCCCCCTGCCAACCTTGGTAAAGGTCAGCTGCTAGGTGGTGCCCCCATGGATATCTGCATCAGGATTTCACAGCCAGTCCTAGTAAAGGTCATCAAGAGGGCAGGGCTCTCCAGTCAATCTGGTTAAGGGTCACTTACTGATTAAGGATTCTTGGCCAACCCTACAAAAGGTCAGAACAAGAGGTGCTGCCCAGCCTATTCTGGATGGGGCTTTGAAACCAGACCCCAAAGGATAAATTGTTCTTATTGTTTTCTTAAGGTTATTTCACATGGAACTAGCATGTAAGTATTTATTTGAGAAGGCTCTAGACATAAAAAATACTACTTTCTTAAGTTAAAGCTAGGATTTTGTGTGGGCACCAAACCCATTCTTGGATCTAAGTTTTTAAAATTGTTGTTGTGGTAACTTGGAAGTTAATACTTATGTCACATCACTCCATAGTTGAACCCTGTCAAAGAGGATTGTACAATTGCTTCCATAATCAGTCTCCAAACATAATTTTCCTTCCTAGACTTTTTGACATCATCTCCCATCTGCAGAGTATTTAGTCAGACTGAGCCACTGGCAGATCCACTCTACCCAAACGTAAGAGTCTCGAGCATCCTTACTATCAGGCAGAGAACACTGTACCCTTGATTATGCTGGATCAAACTTGATACTTGGTCATGTGACATCCCCTATAGACACAACCTGAATTTGCACTGGGGGCAAATATCTCTTACTTATTCCATGACAGACATCCCTCCTTGGCTTTTTGAATGTTAATGGGGGGTCTATTCCTTATTACACATTATTTGTATTTTGTCTTTATCCTTTTATGATTTTAGCCTTAACACCATAGTGCACTTTTGCTTTTTATTTGGTTTCTCAGCTGTGAAGTGGGTGCATAATGAAACAAATTGATAAAAGGGGACATAGGGAAAACAGAGTTAGAGGGTGGGTGATCTGGAGGGAAAGGGTATTTCAATTTGGGGAGCAAATAATGAAGCGGGGAGCAGGGAGGGAGAACTCGAATGGATTGTGATTGCATGACTCATTTTAATGGCAATTTAATGATTGTGTGTGTATATGGGGGGGGGTGCTCTAAAATGATGTGGTGATGATTGTACAATTCTCCTACTAACCATAGTCTTTGTAATTCCTAGCAAGTAACTTGGTAGGACCATGTTAATGTGAAATATTTGTGGCTCACTGAAAGAATTGGTACATGACAACTCTGTCATGAGGGACAAGAAAAATAGGTATTATAGAAATCTAATGCTGGGAATTGGTTAGTCTTGCAACCCACTAGCTTTAAAATGAGCTACCTTAGAAGCAGAAAGAGGAGATCACATGATCACTAAGAAAGAAAGGCCAAGAGGGGCATGTGGCCTTTGAATTCTGAGATCTTTATACTGACCCTCCCTGATCCACAAGACAGATAGCTGTGATTCCAGAGACAGACTGCGATGGTGGCCAGGAGGTAGAAAGATGGCAGAGATGTAGAAGAGACAAGGCAACAGAAGTAAAAACACCCGAGAGAACATTCGACTTTCTAGCTGTGGATTGAACGAGCTGTGTGCTTTTGGGCAGGAAGCTTGCTGGTTTTGTGGATTGCCTAGAGTCTAGGCAATTAAGCAGGGAAGGTAGGTTTGCTAACCCATGCAGCTAGAGGTGAGTATCTTCAGGCTGAGGCTTAGTGGAGCCATAGTTATCTATTGGCAGAGCTACTTTTGTACAAGCAAAGTAGAGACCAAGGAACTACAGAGCTGAGAAGCTGGGAGCTAAAAGAGCTTTGTAAAACGTGTCCATAAAGGCATGAGGCCATAGGCCTTAACATGTTTGTGAGAGCAGCTGAGAAGAGGCTGTCCTGACCACAGAGCTGTATCCTGAGAATTACTGAGCTTGAATTATAACCAGTTGCTAATAAACCTCATGATCATAAGTAGGGCCTGTGAGTTCAGAGTGTGGAGGCATGTCTGACCTCTAACTTATAAGACTTTGATTCTCCTTTCCCTTTGGGAAATCAGAGGAGGTCAAACACCAGCTTCACACCATGTTTTTTCAGCGCCTGACACAAACCATGGTATTCTCCATCTCCTCAGAGGCATGCAGAAGCTCAATTCAAAACCTCACTGCCATTGAATTGAATAGATTCCAACTCATAGCAACTCTGTAGGACAGGGTAGAATTGCCCCTATGGTTTTCTGAGACTTTAATTCTTTATGGGCGTAGAAAGCATAATTCTTTCTTCTGGGGAGCAGCTGGTAGTTTAGAACTGCAGATCTTGTGCTTAGCAGCCCAATTCGTAACCCACTATGCCACCAGGGTTCCATGCAAAAGCTGGACAATGAATAGGGAAGATTATCAAAGATCATCTCAAAATCACTGGGATGAGAATTTAGTGAAATAGAAATTAGATGTCTACGTATAATTCCTTCTTCAAAAAAAGTATTTAAAAATTTTATGAAATGTTTGTAAACATATTTCTGTAATCAGTGGATGGCAACAGACCAGTTCTTTTATGAAATACTTGTCCTAGCCTCATGTGGGTCCCTTAACAAAGAAAGCCAAATCAAAACAGTGTCTTCCAAGGGGATTAAGTTGTGCCAATTCTATTCAAGGCAGGGAAGTCAGATCAAAAGGTTATGACAACTAATTTTTTTATGACAACTCTTGTTTGCGATTCCAAAGTGGTACTCTTGATAAATTTTCTCAAAGGACACAGATGATCACGAGAGCTTATTTTAAAGAAATTTCATAAAGTTTGAAAGCTGCAATGCTGAGAAAAAGACCAGTGAATTGGGACTGAAGAAATTTTCTCCATTATGAAAACACATTTGCTCATTCTTCAAGGGTAGCAAGGGCTATTCTACAAGAATTTTTTTTTCCTGAAAACTTTACTTCTTTGAGTCTAGGATCCTGATCTTGTCCCTCTAGAGTTCTTTATGTTCTTAAAACACTTATACATATTGAAAAGGAACATGATTTGAGTGCCTGGAATATGTGAAACGAACCATTTTGACAGGGTAAATGGATGAGCACAGAATGTCTTGTGTAAGTGTCAGAGGACTGGAAACACTACCTTCGGAAGTGTATAGGCCAAATAATTGAGGTGTTGCAATATGTTGTTAGCCTATATTGGTTCAATATCCCTCTCTCAACAATGTTTTAAAAATTCGAGCAGGGGCTAATTAATCAATGACGATATTAGTGGAAGATCTTTATGTTCCAAGGTGGTGATCAATAATATTTTCTACCATAAATTAACAAGGAGGACTCTAACAGGAGCCAAAGACAGATTAAAAAAAGCATAGACACAGGAATGCATTTTTGGTTTACACTAAATCCTAGCTCCAATTTAAGGATAATTAATTATTACATTACGACCCTTCTTAACACTCACTCTCAAGAAGGGAAAAAAGAAGATATGCGTGCTATCGCAAAGTGTGGGGAAGAAACTAGATGGTGCCCGACTATCAGATAAACTAGCACCTGGGGGTTTCAAGTCTTGTTTCTAAGTGACATGCCAACTAAATCCACATGGAAGAAGCACACCACATCAGTGACTGAAGGGTTGTATATACGCAGCTAGAGGGAGCAGTATCATAGCCTCAATTGTGAGATTCTGGTTTGCAGAAGTCTATGGATAATCGTCAAACCCAAGATACATTTGTGATATCTACACTAGAAAGAAGGCTAAAGTGGTTTCCCTCTATCCAGAATGTAGATTGGGATAAACTAGTTACAACACAGAGAGTATTGTAGAGATGATGATAGATGATCAAATGATAAATTTAACTTGAATGGTTAAAACCTTGTCACTTGACTCCCACCGCTCTGCTACATGTTGGGCCTGATCTGGTTTTTAACATTTTCTGGTTTTGTTTTGTTTTCATATTGGGACTTACCTCTGATCTAGTTTGTCATTGTGGGTAGCCCTCTTGACTTTTTGTTATATGTTTTTCTGTATATTAAACCCATGATTGATGAACTTACAGAAACCACAAGTAGAACAAAAGTTCCTGGGTGACACAGTGGGGGATGGGGAAAAGAGAAGCTGATATCAAGGAGTTCAAGATGGAAAAGAATGTTCTGAACCCAATTTTGGTAGAAATTATACAATACATCTTTATGTGATTAAGCTGTCAAAAAATTCTGATTTCTGTATTAGTTCCCAATAAAATGGCTTTGAAAATTTAAAAAGTATATAGACCAAGATAGCGAAACTATTGAGAAGCAATGGCTTCACACTGTGATATTTTGTTTAGTAAAAGTTTCTGCTATTTTGTCATCCTGGCCCACGAAGCCTTGAGGACAATATTGGCTCAGAGCAGCCAATGCACAGAGAGGACATTATGACCAGCTCCACTATGAGACACGACATCCCTCACTGACCCATGGCCCTGCAGGAGACAACACTGGGGACACAATGTGGGACTTGCACCCGATCTGACCTCACCACACTGAGGAAAACACTAAGGGCGTGCAACAGCACAGCAAAGGGAGCAGAGCAAGGAAGTCCTGAGGGAATACCAAAAATAGACTTTGGGGCCACGGCATGGCACTCCATCAGATTTGACTGGAAAACACTCCTAACGGTCAAGAAACAGACCTTGAACTATTTACAGGATTTTCTTTTTGTTGTTGTTGTTGTTGTTTTGTTTTGTTGCTTTGTTTTGCTCTGTCTTGTTTTTGTGTATATTATTATCTCTGCAGGTCTATCTAGATAAGATAGGCTGGATAAAGAATACAGAGGAGAAAACAATAGGACCGACAATTTTGAGGGCATATGGGAGAGAGGGAGGTAGGGGAAAGTAAGTGGTGTTAACAAACCCAGGGACAAGCGAACAATAAGTGAATCAAAATCAGTGCTAATGAAGGTGTAGGAGGCCTGGTAGGGCTTGATCAAGGACAATGTAACCGAGAGGAATTACTGAAACCTAA